>NC_142873.1:75084568-75394741 GCF_051225735.1 Oryctolagus cuniculus
TGCTATGGCCTGGGAAGGCAGTAGAAGATGGCCCAAGTCCCTGAGCCCCTGCACCCAGAGGGAGACCCAGAAGAAGCTCCTCACTCCTGGTTTCATATCGGTGCAGCTCCGGCCATTGCAGCCAATTGGGGAGTGAACTAGCAGATGGAAGACTCTCTCTCTCTCTCTCTCTCTCTCTCTCTCTCTCTCTCTCTCTGCCTCGCCTTCTCTCTGTGTATAACTCTTTCAAATAAATTAAAAAAACTCCTTAAAAAATTTTAAAAAACTGTACCTTAATGTAACTGATGTTTCTCCTTCCCCCACTTTTCTTTAGTTAGCTATGTATTTTTAAATTGTAGAAACAACACATATCTATCATATGATACAAACAGTACTAAGAAACTGGCTTATCACTTACCAGTACTTGTTGATTAGAAGTCATGTTAATTTGGCATAAATCGCTTGGCACTTCCCTCCATATTCAAACAAACATCTATAAACAAATGATTATTTTAGATTTTGTGATAAAAATTAAAATATATGCATTATTTTGTATTCTTACATCCTTTATGTTCTTACAGTTAAATTTACATTTATAAATATATTACATATGTGCATATTTAAATCATTGTTTTTCAATAGCAGTGTATGTTTGATTGTATGAGTATAAACAATTCTTGTAGTACCTTAAAACAACAAATATTTGTTTTTGAGCTCAAGAATCTTGGAGAAGCGGGGTATTTTTTGGTGCAGTGGCTTAAGCTGACTTTTGGGACACCCACATCCCATTTGGAGTGCCAAGCTGAATCCTAGCTACTTTGCTTCTGATCCAGCTTTCTGCTAATGTGGCTGGGAAATAGTGGATGATGGCTCAAGTACTTGAATTCCTGCCACCCTTGTTGGGAGGCCAGGATGGAGTTCCTAGTTTCTGTCTGTAGCCTGGCCCAGCCTAGTTATTACAGCATTTGGTGTCAAGCAGCAGAGAGAAGATATTTCTCTGTCACTCTGCCTTCGAAATAAATAAATTAAAAATAATAATAATAATCTAGGAGAAGTCCAGTTGGGTAGTTCTGGCTTAGAATCTCTTGTAATGCTGTAGTCAAGGAGTCTGCTGGGACTATAGGACCTGTTCCCTAGGAGGCTTACCCACAGTGCTGCTGATTGGAGCTCATTCTGTGCTGGCCTTTGGAGAGAGGATGTAGTATCCTGACTTATTGACCTCTGCATGTTTGAGTGTTCTTACAACATGGAAACTAGCTGTCCACAGAGTAAGCAATTCCATAGAGAACACAGTGGAAAATGCAATGCTTATTATGACAAAGCCATGAAAGTTTCACAGCATCAATTCTATAGTATAACTAAGTAATGTGAAAGTGGTTATCTGGGTCTGCGCTGTGCCCCCTTCAGTGTCAGCATCCCATATGGGCGCTGGCTCACGTCCAGGATGCTCCACATATGAACCAGCTGTCTGCTATGCCCTGGGAAAGCAGTAGAAGATGGCCTGAGACTTTGGGTCCCTGCACCTGCATGGGAGACCCAGAAGAAGCTCCTGGCTCCCGGCTTCAGATCAACCCAGCTCTGGCCATTAAGGCCATTTGAGGAGTGAACCAGCTGATGAAAGATTCCCTCTCTCTCTCTCTCTCTCTGCCTCTGCCTCTTTGTAGCTTTGCCTTTCAAATAAACAAATAAATCTTTAAAAAGTGGTTATCCTTTTTTACCAAGACAAAGAAAAAAAGGGACTAAAATTTTATACAGACAGGCCCTGACTTATGATTCAACTTAGAATTATACAACTTTAAGGTGCTGTTAAAGCAACACAGATTTCAGTGTTGATGCTTCTTCTTTCCCTGAGCTAGTGACATATACGATATGATTGTTATGATGATACGCAGTGGTAGTGAATCACAACTACAAGTCAGTCACATGACCATGTGGGTGAACAACACATAGTCCACAGGGTATTGTGTGGCTAAGCAATGGTGTTCAGTAGATTAGGGGTATTACACACATTCTTGAAATTTTATTTTTCAATTTACAGTGAGTTTATTTGAATGTAATCTCATTGTAAGCCAAGGAGCATACACACATATATGCATGTGTGTATACATATGCATAAATACATGCACATACATAAATACCTGTAACATATACATATATATGCATATATATGCTGGCTCTTTTATTTATTTAGATTCCCAAAAGCACAATTCCTCATTTGACATTTCAATAGAAAGTACCATAATACTTTTAGAATTAGTGTTAGCAATTCCTTTATTAGAAAATAAGGTATGAGAGATATTTTCTTCACAACCTCACAAATGTGTATATTAAGATTTTTGCTAGCAGTGCACATAACCATGCATAACTGGCTAGATAATTTCTATGTATTTACACACTCTACAGAGATTTATGGTACTTACAGGTAGAATAGGGTTATAACCCTCCCTTTTTAGAGGAAACTTTATTTAAGGTATGTATATGTTTGAATGGATATATTTGAGGTTTGATTTTGAAATTCATTCATCAGTATATTGTAATGGCATGTTCCTGCAGCTAAGTTGGTTCCCATTTTTCCTATTATAAAAGCAGTACAACATTAAATACTCCAAAATGTAAATTTTAGCTACTGCTATGGTGATTTTTTTTCTCATTTTATTTGTTTATTTTTAGTTTTTTTTTTTAGTCATTTATTTGAGAGGTAGAGTTACAGAGAGAGGGAGAGATGGAGAGAAAGGTCTTATATCCTCTGGTTCATTCTCTAAATGGCCACAACAGCCGGAGCTCTGACAATCTGAAGCCAGGAGTCAAGATGTTCTTCCAGGTCTCCCATGGTGGTGGAGGGAGCCAAGCTCTTGGCCCATCTTCTACTGCTTTCTCAGGCCATAACAGAGAGCTGGATAGCATCTGGGATGCTAGTGTCGCAGGCAGAGACTTATCCTGCTATGCCACAGTACTGACCCCTTCTCATTTATTTTATAATAGTATACTTGAACAGGGCTAAACAGGTCATAAAATTTTGACGTACACTTATAAAATTACAGTCCCTTTGTTAGTGAATATATAACAGTTTTGATTAAAAGGCAAATAAGAGGAACTTATTGTTTAGAAACAATACCCGTTTTTATTCTTGGTTATTGTGGTTTCTGTATACCCCCCCAAAAAAAATACTGTCTTACCTTTTTATTCACTACTAGGTGCAAAAACTTTCTAGAAAGGATTTCACTGAAGTTCTAATTATCCTGTTTTGTTTTTAAGGGCATCTGTTTGAAAACCAGGGTGACAGTTGTTCCTGTAGAGGAAGATTCCTGCTTCTAATAGTACTAATTAACATTTATTTAGCCTTTTCTTTGGCACCAGGTAATCTGTTGAGTACTTTGTAAGCGCTATGTCATTCATGTCTCACATTTTACATGTATGAACTATTAATATCTCCATTTTCAAATAAGGAAAATGAATCTTAGAAAGGTCAGCACTTCTCCAGTGTTACAGCTAGTGCACCAAGTGACTGCGATTTAAACCACATGGAGGTAACTCCAGGACCTGAAATTGTGACCACTGTCTTATTTGCATATCAATCTTATTCCATGAAACTTGCCTCAAAATAAATGTGGAAACCTTTGTAGTATGTCTTATAAGAGATCTTTGCAATTACAATGTTTTAACTCTTTTTTGTATTCTGGGTTTTGTTTGTTTGTTTGTTTGTTTGTTTTTGACAGGCAGAGTGGACAGTGAGAGAGAGAGACAGACAGAGAGAAAGGTCTTTTGCCGTTGGTTCACCCTCCAATGGCCGCCGTGGCCGGTGCGCTGCGGCCTGCGCACCGCGCTGACCCGAAGCCAGGAGCCAGGTGCTTCTCCTGGTCTCCCATGGGGTGCAGAGCCCAACCACCTGGGCCATCCTCCACTGCACTCCCTGGCCACAGCAGAGAGCTGGCCTGGAAGAGGGGCAACCGGGAAAGAATCCGGCGCCCCAACTGGGACTAGAACCTGGTGTGCCGGCGCCGGCTAGGTGGAGGATTAGCTTATTGAGCCGCGTTGCCGGCCTTCTGTTTTGTTTTAAGAATGTAGTTTATTAATGTCAGTAGTTTCAAGGGCACATTTTGTGTATAAGAAAGATTATGCAGAGGTTTGGTTCAGCTAAAATTTATTTGAATTATTAGACTTAAAAATTTTAAAGCCTACCTCTTACATAATCTTGTATTTATAAGTATAGTGAATTTAGCAATCACTTTTATGAGGTCTTTGATTAATGTTTAGTTCCAATTATAAACTAAGTTAATTAAACTCCTTTAAATATTTTAAACTGATTTTATAAGTTAAATATATTTGATTTCTTATTTAGATACTTCAAATGTGTGATTTCAACGCAAATCATTCTAGAATACTTAAAATACCTCTGTTGCCTCTATTAAATATAGAAATATTTTGTCTGTTATCTTAAATGTTTTAGTACTCTATAAACTTACTGTAATTACTATATAAACTAAATAAAATTTCTACTCAAATTTACAGGCCTATAGCAATTAATTACATACACAATGTAAGTTGAATTACAAATTTCATGTTTTCTAATGGACTAAATTATCTTAAACATAAATATCTCAGAGCCAATCACTCTTCCTTAGTGTATACATATTAGATTGTTTGATTCTTTTAAATATTTCTGTAATTAATTCCAAGGTTTCAAGTTAAGAAAATGTATAATAAGGAAACAATTACTAAGAAAATAATTACATCATCCTAAGCAGTGTTGGGGGATATTTCCAAGAATGAGTATCAACAGACATGGGCTAGTGGGCTGAATGAGTTACTTAATGACATTTAGCACATTATTCACAGTCACTATGTCATGATTACCAAAATTTAAGTTTATTCTCGGGTCTGGTGCTGTGGCTTACTTGGTTAATCCTCCGCCTGCGGCGCTGGCATCCCATATGGGCGCCGGTTCTAGTCCTGGTTGTTCCTTTTCCAGTCCAGCTCTCTGCTATGGCCTGGGAAAGCAGTAGAAGATGGCCTAAGTCCTTGGGCCCCTGTACCAGAGATCCAGAGGAAGCTCCTGGCTCCTGGCTTCAGATCTGCACAGCTCCGGCCGTTGTGGTCATCTAGGAAGTGAACCAGCGGATGGATGACCTCTCTCTCTCTCTCTCTCTCTGCCTCTCTCTTCTCTCTGTGTAACTCTGACTTTCAAATAAAATAAATAAATCTTTGAAAAAAGTTTATTCTCATAATCTAGGTGCCTGAGCTTCTCTGCTCAAGGAAGTTTGGTTTACCTAAGTTCTCACTTCATCAGAATGACTTTGTATTTCTTTCCATCTTAAGTTATTTGGATACCTTTTCATCTGGCTCTGTAGACTTTTCTACTTGGCATGATCCCGAAATGTTTAATAGTCTTCTTGTCTGATAACTAAACACATAAAATCAAGAGCTAGTTCAGTCTTGCATGCCTTCGTCTGACAAAATGGACCACAGTCATTAAAACCACCCAGTGAAAAAGACCCGTTATGGGGTAACTCATAAAATTCATAGCGCAATACCTAGTCCAGAGAATGTGCTAAATAAATACCACTAGCATTACATCTGCTAGTACTATAGTTACTACTCTTGCTACTAAGAACTATTACAAAATGGAAACATTATAAGAATATGTAACTTTGGCTAAAGGACTCTAAAGAGATTTTCTCCTAAGGTATGCTCATGTTTTATTCATGGAAGCAACAGAGTGTCTTTGAGAAGGGGTGTACATAGTAATTTCTCAAAGCAGGGAAATTAATTTAACTGGTGGTAACGTCAAGAAATAACAGCAGAGGACCGGGAAGGGATAAGAAAGGTAACTGTAAGCTTAGATTCACTTGGAGACACCCCAGGAAGGAAAGATATGAAGTAGACCTTCTATCTTACACAAGTAGTTATTTTAACTAGGGAGGAATTAGATAGCACAAAATTTTTTTAAAGATTTTTTTTTTAATTTGGAAGGCAAGGCAGGGTTACAGAAAGACGTAGAGACAGAGAGAGAGAGAGAGAGAGAGAGAGAGAGGTCTTCCATCAGCTGGTTCACTTCCCAGATGACTACAATGGCCGGAGCTGCACTAGTCCGAAGCTAGGAGCCAGGAGCTTCTTCCAGGTCTCCCACATGGGATCAGGGGCCCAAGGAGTTGGGCCATTTTCTACTGGTTTCCCAAGCCAAAACAGAGAGCTGGATTGGAAAAGGAGAAGCCGGGACTAGAACCAGCACCCATATGGGATGCAGGCATGTCAGTCAGGCAAGGACTTTAGCCCACTGTGCCACAGGCTGTCCCCTAGATACCACAAACATTTTAGTACAATCCTCAATCCAGTGATTATAACCCATTATTCTAGTTCTCAGAGGCCAGCTCAAAGAAGAATGAGAAAACAAGCACATAAAACCCACCATTGCAGACTACTTGGGACTAGAACACCTCGAATTCATGTGACAAAGCTAAGTCATACAATGCCACCATTTAGGAAGAGATAAGAATGAGAAGAATTCAATATGACTAATAGCAAATTCACCATTCAGGAAAAAGATAAGAATGAAAAGGGAATTCACATTTACAGAATCACAGGCTGCTTCTTCACTAAGTCAGATGATGATTATTAAGTCGATTAACTCTGTTTTTAATATTAAAGATGCTATTATGCATTATCCCATAGATAAGTATTCTGGGTATAAGAAGTTCCAGGATTGATTAATTTGGTGATGCAACTAGATCTATAGCTCAGGTATTTTCCAACTTTTTTCCCATTCATTGTTGGCCTTTATGTTCAGGTTTGTTCCTAACTGTCTCAACATCCTTGATAAATCACTAAGAGTCCCAGACAAAATAGATGACCTTAAAGTGAAGAAAACCTAAGATCATTTACAAAAGTGTGGACTAAGTATAGAAAACCACCAGCGAGAGTGCTATTCCCCCAGGGAGGCCATAAGAGCAAGACTGTCATCATTCCTAAGCACGATGAGGCTGCTGCTAGAACAAAGTGAAGTCCTGTTGAGAAGCTAACCTGGGAAGAGCTGTGGCCTGCAGTACAGGACATAGCCACCTGAGAGAATCCTGGAGGGTGGGAGGCAGGAGAATCACTGCTTCCCTCCTTATCCTGCTTTCCCACAACCGCCTGCCAGAGCTCCCCATTGCTTAACCCTTCAATGGGAAATCAGAAAGGAAACTCTGATTTTCATGTATGTCAGCTTTCTTAGAGAGCAGATGCAAAAGGGAGTGAAGTGTGTCTAAAGGGTCCAATAGGATATCCAGCATGGCTTCCTGCTGAAGGCATCATATTCTCACACAAATGCTTCTAGTGACAAAAAGGAGAGTCCCTTGTGCTGAGTCTTTATTGTCATTATTGTTATTGTTATTGTTATTATTTAAAGAGTAATACTTCTCTCAGAGGATTTCTGGAAGATCCTCCCATAGGTCTTCTTTTCTGAGTTTGGGTCATATACCTATGTTACGTCAGTAAATAGGCTGTGAAGATTACTATCAGTCTCTACAATCGTTGAGTAGGCAATCAACCATATTGTAAGAAAATGCTTTCTTTGTGGGAAAAACATTTAATAAAGAGCTACTTGGCTTTACCAAGTGTTGCCAATGGTCTGGAGTACTAGTCACTCTTATAAACTTCTGGTAGGGAAAATTAACTGAAATGTGATCCCTGTTAAACATAAGAGTGGGAATAAGAGAGGGAAGAGATGTATAATTTGGGACATGCTCAAGCTGACTTGCCCCAAATGGTAGAGTTAGAAACATACCAGGGGATTCCAATTCAATCCCATCAAGGTGGCATGTACCAATGCCATCTCACTATTCCAAGTGATCAATTTCAGTTCACAATTGATCATAATGAAAGGACTAAGAGTCAAAGGGAGCACATAAACAAGTCTAGTACCTGCTAACACTAACCGATAGAATAAATAAAGGGGAGAGTGATCCAACATGGGAAGTGAGATACTCAGCAGACTCATAGAATGGCGGATGTCCTAAATAGCACTCTGGCCTCAGAATCAGCCCTAAAGGCACTCGGATCTGGCTGAAAAGCCCATGAGAGTATTTCAGGCATGGAAAGCCAAGACACTCTGGCAAAAAGATCTCTGTGAGTGAGATCCCAGTGGAAAGAACAGGTCATCAAAGAAGGAGGTACCTTTCTCTGAAGGGAGGAGAGAACCTCCACTTTGACTATGACCTTGTCTAAACAAGAAAAGAGTCGGAGAACTCAAGGGGCTTCCATAGCCTTGGAAACTCATGACTGGTGCATAGGGAGATTACTGATGCCATAAACAGGAGTGTCAATTTGTAAAGTCAACAACAGGAGTCACGGTGCACTTAACTCCTCATGTAGGATCTCTGTCCTTAATGTGCTGTACATTGAGGCTTAATGCTATAACGAGTACTCAAACAGTATATTTCACTTTGTGTTTCTATGGGGGTGCAAACGGTTGAAATCTTTACTTAATGTATACTAAACTGATCTTCTGTTAAAAAAAAAAAACAAAAACAAACAAACAAAAAAAGAAATTATCAACTCTCACTGGGATTAAACATGACAATAGGTCTGATCTGATTTCATCATCATTTTAAAAAAAATCATCTATTATTTTTCACTTTATGTTTCTGTGTGGGAGCAAACTGTTGAAATCCTTACTTAATGTATACTAAGCTGATCTTCTGTATATTAAGATAATTAAAAATGAATCTTGATGTGAATGGAAGGGGAGAGGGAGTGGGAGAGGGGAGGGTTGTGGGTGGGAGGGACGGTATGGGGGGGAAGCCATTGTAATCCATAAGTCGTACTTTGGAAATTTATATTCATTAAATAAAAGATAAAAAAAAATAAACTTCTGGTAGGGATGTAAAATGATACAACTACTAGCAAAAATAATATAGAAGTTTCTTTAATCTATATTTGTATTATACAATATAATCATTCCAATTGTAGATAGTTACCCTACAGGAATAGAGACATATATTAAGACAAACCACAAACTGGAAGCAACTCAGATGTCATCCAACAAGTAAATGAATAAACAAATTATAGTGTATCCATACAATGAAACATGCCTCAGTGATACAAAGAAAGAACAACTGATACAATGTACGTGGATCTCAGAATAGCCATGCTGAACCAAAGAAGCTAGACACAAAGGAATACATATTGTATTAATCTATTTAACATAAAACTCTAGAAAATAATGCAAACTAGAAAAATGCAAACTTATCTATGGTGATGGAAGCCTGATCAGTGGTTTCTTGGAGTACTGGAATGAGGAAGGAGTAGATGATGGAGTCCAAGGGACTACAATGAAACTGTGGGGTGATGGATATGCACTTTATCCTGTGATGGATTCACAGGCCTTTACGTTTGTCAAAATAGATCAGAACTGGACACCTGCAATACAACCCATGTGTATATGTGAAATACAAGAAATTTGTTCACCTTGTATAAGTAAAAAAATAAAAAAAATGCAGCCCATGTTGGCCTTTAGTTTTCCCTGTTGTTTAAGGCAAAAGAAAATTCTCTCTGTGCCTTCTGCAGATTCACCATGATGATATCAAAATAAGCATATTAACAGAAGAAAAAGACACATGCTTATTAATGTGTGCTAGGGAAAGTCATTACCCAATTACCCAAAGAGATTCTGAACTTTTTGTTCATAGATAACGGAAATAGGGGATACAGACAATTTTTGAGGGATAATATTAATTTATTTCTAGGAGAATTGAGTGGGCCTAAAGACTAGGCAACAATTTGTAAATGGCTTTCTTTGGAAACTGAATAGGTCTAAAGAGTAGCCTGTGATAAGATCCATCTAGTTATGATGACATCACTAGGTCACCTTCCCGCAATTTGAGTTTAATTTTAATTTTCCTTAGTTAAAGGAATTTCAGGAAGGAGGCCAAGAAAATTGCATTTCTTTTGGAAGACTATCCTTCAATCAGAGAAGAGAACTTCAAGAAGGTTCCCTTTGTGGGCCAGCTTTTTGGTGCAATGGGTAAAGCTGCCACCTGCAGTGCTGGCATCTCACATAGGCAGTGGTTCAAATCCTGGCAACCCTGTTTCTGATCCAGCTCCTGTCTGAGAAAAGCAGAAGAAGATGGCTCAACTACTTGAGCCCCTGCCACCCACATGGGAGACCCTGATTTAGCTCCTGGCTCCTGCAGTCAGCCTGGCCCAGCCCTGGTAGTTGTGACCTTCTAAGGAGCAAACCAATGTATGGAAGATCCCGCCTTCTCCATGCCCCTCCCTCTCCTTCTATCTCTGTAACTCTGACTTTGAAATAAATAAATAAATCTTTAAAAATAAGAAGTCCATGTGAACTAGAAGGACAAGAAGGGAAGGAGAGCACTGAATCTAAGACTTTCTCTCCAGCTCAGCATGTCAAAGCTCCATACCTCAGAGTATCATTTTCTGAGCTCCAACAGCTGCCACTTTATGTTACCCTTTTTGTTTTCACATCTGAGAACAAACTAATGGATCAGTTGTTCTTTTTCAACTTCTAAAATGTTGTTACTGTTGTCTGTTTTTCAAATCACCCTACTTTGGGCTTATATATTTGTTCTGTTCTGATGATTAGGTATGGTTTCATAAGGGAGTGAGATTCACTGGGTGAATTGCCAGAGTTTGAAGCAATTACTGTTTCACATTGGTGGGCATCCTGGTCCATCTCTTGACATTCTTGCAATGTTAGAAGCCCCCACAAACAGACATTCATGACATACTGTGATCAGCTGGACAGTACGACAAGTAAGAAGTGTTGGGAGGCTCCTACAGACCTGTCACTTGCTGAGAATAAACAGTTTAGCTTATGTCCTTTTCTGATCTTTTCATGCACAAGACAAAGGACAAGATTGAATAATTTAGTAATGATTAAAAGTAGTAAGGAATCGAACTAAAATTTTAGTTTTCATAGAAAACCCCTATGTGTATAGATGTGAGGGGAGGGGAAGGAAAGGAGAAAGAGATGACTTGTGTTGATTGATTAAAAGCATACTTTTTTATGTGGAGACAGTAGCCCAGAGCCATCCTATAGATATACTATTGCCTCATGTTGTATCTTCTTATGTTTATAATGAATATGGATATTTTTATTGTATGAAGACAAATGCATTTCTGTAATAGTATTAACATACTATTACATGATTAGTTGGCTCTTCAGCACCACTTGAGTGTGTTTTCAACAGAGAACTATTTTTTTCTCACTAAAGACTACAGATGCTGAAACCTAATTCAAAAGATCAATACCTATGGCTAGCCAGTATTTTGCAGCATTTCCAGTGGCTTTGGAATCACTGCAGCCTGATGACCAGCTTGTCCTGGGGGATGATTCATTGTGAAGTAGTCAAAACCCATAAAGACCACCAGGAAGACTGGCCATTTAGCTCTGAGGTGTCAATGGAGCTTCTTAGAGCTAAGAGTCTTGAGAATTTGTGGGAAAAACTAAATGAGGATGTTTATGAGAAATTTGTTCTCAAAGTTAGCAAACACTCTAGGCTGAACTTGGCTGCTGATGGCAAATGCACAAGTAAATGTAAATGTAATTCAGCCATTAAAATCTAAAGTCATAGAAGCGAGGAAATTCACACTTAAAGGAGGAAATGGTTTGTGCAGCGCTTTCTCCAGCAGTGAGGCACAATTGGAGACACCCCATAGTGTGAGGCGCTCAAGATGTTTCTCATGTGTGGTCCCTAACTTACAGATTCATAAACAAGTACGGACTTAAATAATCCTTAAAGAGTCATCTTTGGGAAGGTAGCTAGAAAAGAAAAAAAAAAGCTTTTATATATTTCCTTCATAATTATCAATAGGCAAGGGATGGCAGTGAGAGGGTGGGTTCATTTCACATGAGAGAATCTGTGGTTATTAATCTGATATATTGATGCCCTGTCTGAGTATTCGTCCTGATACCATGCATTCATGAGGCCTGTGTGCAGACCTCAGTTCAGAAAACTACAGGACAGAGACTTGATGCAACTCAGCATACTCTGCTCAGCTTGGATGTACAGAGTTTGATTTCTTATCAACATGAGGTCCATTTGGAATAACGGAAAATTGTTTTCCATTTCTTCTTCTTTCAACTATTGGAAAATAAAATCTCTATTTGACTTTGTGTGAGTAGGTGGTTGGTGGTGAATATAAAAACTTGGCAATGACCTAGAAAACACACAGTTTGCATATATTTTGTAATTTAAAAATTCATTTTAGATATATATTTTAAAAAGTGTCTTTATCTTGTTATGTGTTTTAAGTTGTTTAGTAAATAAAATAAGTTCTTTGAAGGGCAGAATCATGTTAGTAATGGACACCCTGGAACGAAGTCTTCTACTACCTGAAAACTTCACATTGCTGCACATGAACTACATTCTAGAGAAAAAAGTTCAAGTGTCTCTTCTGCTTTTTTCCTTTCAAACAAAATTTCATTATACAAGCTGGAACATCCCACATTTCAACTTGAAATTAATTAGGAAAAGAGAGCCTAAAGTACAGGGAGAAGGATGGTTGACATTGTAAGCAATGAACCAAGTATGTTATTGATGACTCATGAATAGCCACATTTTTAATAAGACAAGGAGCCTGTATTGGCCACCATGGAGATATAAACAACACATGGCTATATGCATGTAAAGTCTTAAAAATGACTCCACCCCTATCATCTACACCAAAAGAAAAATGTTTATAATAATACATATATTGACTTGTGCTTTCTGGTCAATAACAAGATTTATTGTCCCACTCTTCAGTCAATTTTAACCTCTTTGGGTCAACAAATCTTGATATTGATCTCAACAGAAGTCAATATCTGCTTATTACTTACCTCCACATTTAGACGCCTACCAACAATTCTTATGGGCATTTTCTTGACAGGGAAAAGTGAATACTGGCTGTCTACTTTCTATACAAGATGCATTTCTGTGGTCTTCCTATACAATGTCACTTTTATAAGTCCAAGTTCAGATCCAGTTATAAAACTAAATGAGGAAAAAAAGATAGATGGGTTACAATATCTTTAATTATAAACTAGACAGAGGTTTAGTATTTCTCCCTTTGCTTTCTAAATGATAAAATGATGATGCTTTGTATTAATTATACTCCAGTCATTTCCCACATCAAAAATAGTTGGGCAATTTGGTATTTTTCATTCACTAAAAGAAGAGCACAAGAAATATTTTTAACAGTGACCTTAATGTGCTATAAAAAGTTAAAATTCTAGAGTATTTCAAATGCTTTCAAAAACAAGAAAAGCAGTGAATCACACATCCCAGCAACTACTCAAATGTCTGCCAACTTCTGACATCTAAATGTTGAGATATTTGAGGTGTGTAACTTCATTCCTAGTCAAAGATGTTTTAGGTTTGGTAACTAAGCAGCTTTAGGGAAGAGATTTTTGTTTGTTTGCTTGCTTGCCTGCTTGCTTGCCTGGCAACAGTAGAGAAATGAAATCCAAAGAAGCAGTCCCATCTAGAGAGTTGAATGAATGTGAGACAAGTCCCACCACAGGCAATTATTAAACCATCTCCCAAAGTTGTTTGTTCTCTTTATGAATTCAGTCTTGGTTCTATAAGACCTCCAGGTATAAAATAGCATCATCAGCTTTCTTGCCAACCTCACCTGTTGAAATATTAAAAAGAAAAAAAAATCTACAGTATGTACAAACCCAGGGGCAAACAAAGCAAAATACATTCAAAGCTGTAAGGAATTAATTTTTTAAATTCAATAAATAAACCTATGTTAAAGTGCTTAAAATTAAAATTCAGGGTTACCTATCTTTCATGCTACTTTTGAAATACTTTGATTTCTCTAGATTGGATCAAAAATATCATGAAGACCACATTTAAAATTTAAATACTGCTGCAAGCAAAATGCCAATAAAACAAATAAACAATAAAACAAAACAAGAATAAACAAAAATCTGAATGAAGTCAGGTGGTCCAGATTGCTTTGTCACCAGAGTGTTTGCCAGGGCACAGTTTCTTCCCTTTTCTACATAATATAATTGTGAATCAAATTTGAAGAAACTGAAATTGGAACATTAGGGGGAAGAAAAGAACACTTAAGTACTTAAGCCTGTGTTAATTCTGGGTATGTCTAAGCTTGCAGGATAAATTTAAGTGATTTTCCAAAAGATGTGAAAGCATGCCCTTTCCATAACCACCACTAGCTTGTTAATCAATTTTCCAAGTTTTGTCAGAGTTAATTTTTTTAAACTGTGGCACTAATTTCACATTGTGCTTCCTGAATAAATTCATTAGCTTCCCCTACAAACTTCAGTTTCTGCTCAAAAACGAAAAACGAGGTAGAGGGAAAAATGAAGCCTATTGTTCTACTGACTCCAAACTCCTTTTGAAAATCTTAGTTACTTAGTTGGTGAGTTTAGGCTTAACTGTGATTCACGCTACAAGTTTAGTTTTCAATTGTTTCTCTCTTAGCCCTCCTCCTGTCATCATCCCTAACCCCCTGCCCCTAAATGAGGAAAAATAGTGTCATGTGCTGTGCCATTCAGCTTTGCAAGGTTTGACATGTGAAAAGACTATGTGGACAGGACACCCATGAACCAGCTATAGTTTATGTCTTAAGGACTAATCTATAAGATATTTCAGAAAGATGAAAAAGAGACATGATTTCACAAGCACAGGACTACTGATATTTTGAGGGGATAATTCTGTGGTAGAGGAGGGAGTGGCCATACTGTCAGGTGTTCAACAGCATCCCTGGTCTCCGCCCACAAAATCCCAGTTGTACCTTCCTCCCAATCATGACAATCAAAAATGTTTCCAAACATTGCCAGATGTTCCATTGGAGATAGAGTTTTCATGCTAAAGTAGATTATTATAATATATGTAAGGCATCAAAAATACTTCAAAATCATCTGTCGCTATACTCATGACATGTTGACCAAATGTATGGCCTTTGTGGATTACTACAGGCAAAACAACCAATTACTAAACCTTCCCACCAAAGTTGTTTATTCTTTTCATAAATCAAGTCATAATTTCTTAAGGTTTCTAGGTGTCAAACAAACTCATCTGCCTTCTATGAAGTGAAAACACAGAATGACAGCTGACAGTCCTTAAAAGCCAAGACCATATAAGTAGTAGAGCCTGGGGTAGGCATCTGGCCCTGTGGGTGGGAGACCACTTGGAATACTCATATCCATATCACAGTGCCTGGTTCAGAACTCAGTTCTACTTCTGATCCATCTTCTTGCACATGTGTATACCCTGGGAGGCAGTGAGTGATGGTTCTCTCTAGGTTTCTCAACTATATTTTTCTTCTACTTTAAAAACTTGTGGGGAGCAACCCGGACTGGACTGAGTTACTGGAATTAAGACTTATTCTATGCATCTGCTCTCCCACAATATGGCGCTGGGAGAGGAGAAAACAGCTTCTACGCAGCTGCCTCTTGCCAACTTGAGTGATGACCTCCAGGAGCTGATCCTGCTCCTGATTGGAGGAGAGCAGCGTACTCGGCGTGTGGGCAGCCGAGTTGGGATTGGTGGAAGAGGACTATAAAGGAGGAGAGAGACAACATGCACCAGGAACATCTAAGGGGAACACCTGAGGAACACCTGTGCAGCCCCCGAGAGAGCCGGCCGGCGGTGTGCCGCTCCCCCGCGGAAGTGGGGAAGGTGGCAGGGGGAACCGCCCTTCCACGGAGGTGGAAGGGACGGTAGCCAACCCGGGAAGAACCAGCAGCAAACCCGGGGAGGGCCGAGCAGACAAAAGAACAGCGCAGGGTCCTGTGTCATTCCTCCACGAAGAGAGGGAGCGACAAAACTTATACTGATTTTAATTATTTCCTTTCTGGACACACATTGTCCAATAATTTCTAAATTCAATTGGTTCCTTCATAATATTTTTCAAAAACAAATCTTTCTTTTTATAGCCTTGCTATCATACTGTAGAAGTTCCTATCAGCATTTATGTAGATCAAGAAACTTGACCAAACTATTTTGACCAGATTTAGTCTTTTTGTCACCTATAACCACATGAAAATTCTTTCTAAGATATTTATTTTCTGAATGTACCAATAAAACTATTCATTTTAAATTCCAAGGTCAAGACAATATTCCAGGCATCATGGATGGGTGGGAATACTTGTGTAGATCACAGGAAAGAAGGATTTGTAGTCAAAAAAGTTTTAGTCCCCACTTTTGTAAGTTTATATTTCAGTTGAAATGCATACTGCAGTAAATTAAAAGGTTTAATGCA
Source organism: Oryctolagus cuniculus (assembly GCF_051225735.1). Lineage (NCBI taxonomy): Eukaryota > Metazoa > Chordata > Mammalia > Lagomorpha > Leporidae > Oryctolagus > Oryctolagus cuniculus. The sequence goes on from NC_142873.1 coordinate 75,100,763, forward strand.
AGAGCACACACATACATGCAAATAGGCAAATGCAGAAATTTAACATTTACCATTTCAAATTTCTGAGATGATTTATCCTCCCTGATCTCAAAGATGAATCTTAGTGATAGCTTAAAAAGAAATAACTGTGCACATGTATTAACCTTCATAATCCCCAACTTGTTAACATCTTCACATTTTGCTTTTTTCAATACATGCTTCTTACAGCAACCAATTTTGCAATGGCAACAGCCAATGGGCAGTAGCAATGGATTTCATGATCTGTTCTTTGCTCATTTTCATTTAAAGGAGCAATTGTACACATGCTCAGACAGACCAATGAACAGATGGCAAGGGAAATTTTGAGGGGACACTTCTAGTTCCGCAGAAACTCTTGTCTCAGACGCTTGTATTTATTCAAGCTTATTTATTCACAAATCAACTCTCCACCAGTGACTCATCTTTCTAATTTGCTTTTTTATTTTCATATTAGAAATGGAATCTGGTTTATAAATATAGGCCAGTGGCACATGACAGGGGAGAATGTGAGACTCTCGACTTACCAGAATTGGCTCAGTTAGTTCTATATTTTAGGTGATAATTTAGCATTCCTGGGAATAAATGTCCTTTCAGTTAAAGTTATTCATTCCATTTACCTAAATATGGATGCAGTTGTCACTTCTGTGTACAAGACACATTTTTGGTGGTGCATGCTCAATTTCTAGGGGCACCTCCTCTTGGTAACTGCATGTTTAGCGTGGGAGCAGTGGTTGTATACAATATGACTCTAACCCTAGGTCACAGCTTATTGGATCAGGGTTCAGACCTGCATCAAGCTGGAACACTGAACCTTTACCCTGAGATTCTGACAATCTGTTCTATAACTAAAGATGTTAAATGTAAATTAATCTGAGAGCTCCTCAGGTTAATTACATGCTACAGGACAGAATTAGCTTACACAAAGAGAAAGAAAAACGGAGCAGATGAATAAATGGTAAATTGCCTAGAAGTAAAAAGAATCCCAACACTCTTCTATTCCCCTGGTAATCTTGGTGGCTCCTGAGCCCAACTGCAACACTAATGTTTCTGTAGCTTAGATTTTCCTTGGATTCCATGGGATATTCTATTATTTTTCCAATAAATCATTTTATTTCTGTAAGCTGGGTTTCTACCATATGTAAATAAAATATATACAATGCATTCTACCTTCTGAAAATCCATTAGAAGAAAATGTTGTAGTTTGGGGTGGCATCCAGTATAAGGGCTATGAATAGTTAAACAGCCACCCAACTCCGCACATACATCTACACACAGATGCTAAAAACTAAGTCTCTATAAAGTCTGGACTTTATCTTATAAGAAACAAAGGTCACAAGTGTCAATTATTAAAAAGAAGCAAATCAGAATTAGTTATGTCATTATCTAGTTCAATATTTTACTTGTATCCAATTATCGTTGCAGTGCAAACTCTTGAGTCTGGAGTCCAAGGCTCTTACAAGCAACCCTAGGATACCTGTGATACCTAAGGCAGTACCCCTCACTATTTCTACAGAATTCCTCCCTGTTATTTCCCCCCAAAATTCGTTTGCTATGTTTTCTTCCTGAGAGGCTCTGCCACTGTTAATATTTCCATCAACCCTGAATCTATCCTCCAAATCCATCTTCCACTTCTCTACTTCTTGTGTTCTTGAGCCTACAGAGGGTTCTACATTCTCTGGAACACTGCACTTCTTGTTTATTTTTCTAAATGATTATTTATTTATTTTGAAAGTCAGAGTTACAGAGTGAGGGAGAGAGAGAAGGGGTGGGGGGAAAAGGGAAGAGAGAGAAAGAGATCCTCTGGTTGATTCCTCAGATGGTCCCAATGGCCAGCGGTTGGTCAGGTCAAAGCCAGGAGACAGGATCTTCATCCGGGTCTCCCCAGTGGGTGGCAGGAGACATTAGCAGTGAGCTAGATCAGTTGGGTAGCAGGGATATAAGGAGCCCATGAGGGATGCTGGCTTTATCTGGTATGTCACAATGCCAGCCCCTGGCTCTTGTTATTTTAACCACTGCCTTAAGTTTTACTATTTTATACTGTATGAGGGGGTTTCAAAAATTCATGGAAAATACACATTATGAAAAAATGCAGATTTACTTTTTTTGACACACAAAAAACTTAGCTTTTATCCCATTCTTTTCATTACACAGAAGCCCTGTCATATATAATTTGTTAACTGCTTCAGAAGTCTTGGTTTTTATTTTCCTCTGGGAGATTGTACCTAAGCTCTTTGAGGGCAAAGAAATGTCTTTTACACCTGTTTACCACATTCTCCGTCTGTCTGAACCACTGAATTTGATAGATAGATAGTATTTGATAGAGTATCTTTCATTTGAATTAACACATACAAGGGGTAAAATATGGTGTATTTCTCAAGGGTATAAATTATAAATTTTGTTTAAAGGGACATTAAGAGTTATAAAAAATAACCACAAACTGCTACAGATATAGGGATATTTGATTATGAAAGGCAGATATAAACCTTATTGGAAAAGAATGTATGAATAATTTGAAAAGGATGCTGTTTAAAGAGAAAAAAAAAATACAGTCAAACCCTATTAATATGCTTGCTTTTTTTTAAGTCAAATGAAATTTGTGCATCACTTCCTCTTCTAGACTATAAATTCCACAAAGGCAATTGTGTCTGTGTTGTTTATCACAGTAAGGCCAGTACCCATTTCTGAGTCTACACAGATGAGTAAGCACTTCTAGAATGAGTTAATCCTTGTTGCATAACCAGAACACCTTTTCTAGTCAGTGTTCCTGGAGAGATCACATATACGTTCCAATTTGTTCAGCATTTGCACCTAATTTCTGTAATGACAAGTAGAGACTAACACAAGTAAAGTAAGTATATACTTTCAACGAAATGTCTATAGTCAGAGTGAGAAAATATTTGTGTCATAGAGACTAAATTCACATTAGTTGCAACAAGGAGATGATCTCTCTTTAACAAAAGAGCTATGAATAAAAATGAATGACCAAGCCAACATGGGATGGCATGGAACTGAATGGATGCCAATGAACAGAAGATATAGAAACTGTTGTGAAGATAGATCATGAAAAAGATTCAAAATGGAACCAAAGAAGGATGTTTCCAAACTGCTCCTAGATAAGAGCTTCCTCATATCACGTTGAAGAATGAATGGGAATTTTATCAGTCACTTTTCCCTAGGTTGTGCTTGAGAAACAAATGGTTCCCAACTCTGAATGACTTAAGACCACACAGCTTGATAACCTTTCAGATCGGCTGTAGGTCCACCTGCCCTTAATCCTGGCACACAGTCCAGTGGAGCAGCTACTGCCTAGGATCCTGCCAAGCTAGGGGTGCCAAATTTAGTACATTAAAATTTCAAAAATCCAATCAAATTTTAGTTTCAGGTAAAGTATGGAAACATTTAGTGTAGATATATATGGCCCATGCAATAATTTGGATAGGGTCATGCCACAAAATATTTGTTGTTTGATTCCAAATTAACTGTGCATCTGTATTTTTGTCCTGCAAACCCTCTACCAGATTCATGAAAGAAGAAAGAAAAAACTGATGTGACTTCTTTTAAATCTCTTACTTGCATGTGGTATTCTATACATTCACTCAGTTCTAATTCATTGCATGAATAAGGCACATAAATAAAAAATTATATCCAAGTGGGTAAGAGGTATAATTCTTCCCCTATAGTCCAGCCTAGTAAGGAGCAGCAATATAATGATGATGACATTAACTACTACAGTTGGCCTCCACATTCATGGGTTCCATATCTGATGATTGAGCCCACCATGGACGGAAAATATTAGAAAAACAATTGCATCTGTATTGAAGGTATAAAGATTTTTCTTTTCATTATCCTCTCAACAATGCATTATAGAAACTATAAGCCAAGGGATGAAATTTTGCTCACTGTCTATCTCTCCCTTTCAAATAAAGTGAAAAATAAATAAAAATTTAAATAAATGACCTTTCCTCTTTATGCACACATTTGCAGGCTCTTCTTCCTAACAGTTTTTCTTATTAAGAGCACTCCTTGTTCAAATTTTAATGAATGTCAAAAAATATTCTTCTATGGGTGAGGACAATGGTGTATAGAGTTATGGGTTGGTGATATATAGAATTTTCTTGAGACCCAAAGGCCTCCTCATCTGGCCCAAGGTCTTACATATATTCAAGCTCATTCCTGAAAAATAAATTGCTAACTTTCTCTACTCTTTTGTCTGTCCCTGAATCTACTGTTTACTTAGTGTAATATGTGAAAATTGCTCCCACTTCATTTCCAAGGTCAATCATAACAGCACTAGATCTCTGAAAGAGCCTGGAATATAATGAATACATATCATCTACATTGACGTCTATTTTGCTGGGTTTTTCTTTTCAGTTCAAGGCTGTTTCTACACATTATTTTCTTAGTACATTATAATGTTCTTCATATTCACAGTTTGCCTAAACAGGACATTTGGCTAATGAAGTGAGATAATGGGGAATTAAATGGTTTTCAGTGTGAAGAGAGCAACATTATTTACAGGGTATATCACTGATGGAAAGATGTTTTTTTTCTTTAAAAGAGAGACAAAATGATAATTAATTTCCTCAAACAGAGTCATTCCAAGCTTGTGATATGTATGGTGTGATCACATGGGGTTTCCTAATTTAATATCAACCACATGTTGATAGTTCTTCTATATTGAGTGTGCTGGTATAAACCACTGGCTGCTGTCATGGTTCCTGACAATTAGTGTGAACTTACAGGAGAGAAGTGAGGCTCATCAGAAAACACATGAGACCATCTAAGACTCCTATCTTGTTTTAGATGGAATTATTTTATCGCAATGCCCTTAGCACTAAGAAAGAGAAAAATTACATGGCTTTTAAAGTTTTAAGTACTAAAAACATTGATAAAATATTTTTAAATGATGTGCCAGAACTTAGAGATATTAGTAAATATATAAAAACACACTAAGGACTCACTTTACTTTAAATCTATTGTTAAAAATCTTGTAATTTTTTACTTTTTAAAAAATACAGAATATTTGATGATTTTCAGTTGTATGTGCAAGTTATTTTGTGGCTGAGAATACAATTCCAGAAGGAGTAGGTGTTTGGCCTGGTTGTTAAGATGCCTGTGTTCCAAATCAGAGTATTTGGATTTAACACCAGCTTTGATTTCTGACGCCAGTTTCCTGATAATGCCCACCCTGGGAGGCAATAAGTGATGATTGAGGTAATTGGGTTTCTGCCACTCATGTGGGAGACTTGGATTGAATTCCCAGCTCCTACCTTCTGCCTGGCCCTGCCCTAGCTGTTGCAGACATTGGAGGTTGGGGGCTGCTGTAGGGGGTAAACCAGTAAATATGAGCTCCCTTTTCTCTGCCTTACAAATAAATAAACATGATCATGTTTTTAAGATTGAAGAGCTAAGTGCAACATTTTAAGATAATCTGGTTCCAGGGTAGCAGAATCAGGTCCAGGTCCTGCTACTTCCTGTTTCCTTGCTTGGGACCCATGTTGCCAATCAACGGAGGCTTGTTCTAACAGAGTTAGCCCTGAGAACACCATCCTTCTTAACAAAGCAGTTCAGAAAGTCACCAGTACTGGTCTGAGTTGGAACAGCAATGTTTTTGTGGAGAGTTCAACCCTTTATCTTAAAGGAGAGTGTGCTCCTGAGTCCTAGGAAATCTGTGAGGTGTACTAAGGTAGGGCAGAAATGTACCAGGTCTGCTTTATGAACTCTTACTCATCCACTTCACCATATTTCGTAGGAAACTTATTTAAACAGATACTATAAAATGGCATTTCATTTTACATAGCTTTATTGAGACAATATTGCATAATCATTATGTTATATACATTATATATACATATGTAATATATATATGGTACATAATCATGAAAGAAATATAGGAGAAAATAATTCTCTTATTTATCATATATAACTAGTAAAAATAAGAGTTTCATAAAAACACCACAAATGCTATTTTGTGAATAATTCAAATTAATATCAACATTGTTCTGATTCCATTTTATTCTCAATTGTTTAAATGATTTGAGGGCTGAGGGAGCAAGAGAGATCCACAGACTTTCATATGGTAGTTCTGTCTCTAGAGGACTCTTTGTGGATATTCTTGAATCCAAGACAGGTTTAATAAGTAATAATAACTGATAATAGATACATTGATCAGTGTAGAAAACAGGAAGAGGCTGGGAGCTAGGAGACTGAGGGCCCCAGCATTCCTGCTCAACATCGTGAAATAGAAATCTTGATTTCCATCCTGTGCTCAGTGTCTGTGCCTTCTGAGCACAGTGTTCTGGACTGCAGAAATAGCTCTCACTGGGGCACATACACAAAGAAAAGTTTTTTCTGAGCAACACTTGTGTTGTAGCTTCAACTTCAATGGTGAAGTAGGGAAAGTTCAAGGCACAATTGGTAAACACAGACGTGAATTTTCAGTTTCACTGGCTTTCTGCAGTTTTAACTTCCTCATCTCCTCCTGAGTCTAGTGACACACTCTTCATTCTTCAGAGGAATTTTCTACTAGTGGCCTCTAAAGATCTGTGGATTAAAATCTGTTGCCAGGATCTGGTAATATCATCTCCACTGATGCTTAAATGACTAATAAAATGTTTTCCTCCACCAAGATATTTGCATTTTAATCCAGAAAAATATTAAGCCAAAAAAGTTAGGGATTCTGTTTGTTTTGTTCGGTGATACGGATACTATATGGAAGTCTTTCTTCCGTGATTTTTTTTTTTTTTTTTTGACAGGCAGAGTGGACAGTGAGAGAGAGAGACAGAGACAGAGAGAAAGGTCTTCCTTTGCCGTTGGTTCACCCTCCAATGGCCGCCGCGGCCGGCGGCCGGCGCACAGCGCTGATCCGATGGCAGGAGCCAGGAGCCAGGTGCTTTTCCTGGTCTCCCATGGGGTGCAGGGCCCAAGCACCTGGGCCCTCCTCCACTGCACTCCCTGGCCACAGCAGAGAGCTGGCCTGGAAGAGGGGCAACCGGGACAGAATCCGGCGCCCCAACCGGGACTAGAACCCTGTGTGACGGCGCCGCTAGGTGGGGGATTAGCCTAGTGAGCCACTGCGCCGGCCTCTTCTGTGATTATATGACACTCATCTTGCATGCTCAGCAAGATAGTAAACTATTATCCTCCAAGGTTGCCATTATGGAGATTAAGCAACTTTGATGGGTTTGGGGATCAAACATCCACATTGATAAACCCACTTATAAATGTAGATATGAATTTGTCCACTGCCAGCTAGTTTTATTTGTGTGTGGTCTTAATGTGAGGGACTCTAATTTTGATTTTTCCTTTTAAATAGTCACTATCCTTCACTGACTTCACTCTGAGGAACAGCATCTCTGTTTATAGATCTCTTCTTTCTGATTACCTGATTCTCAGTCCCAACATGGGACCTTTCCTCCATCTCTGGCCTGATGCCTGGAGCATCATCTCATTGGAAGGACCAGGTGTAAATGCTGCTTGGTAACTGCCAATAGCACAAGCATTTTTCCTCCCCTCATCCCTGACCATGACCACTTTTCTTCATGTTCTCTAATACACTTTGTAACTATTAGATGCTAAACAATAGTTAATACCCATGACATCCATAGTCTTATCATCTTCTAAAAATTATTTGAAGTCACGAAAAACTGACATTGATTAATCAGACTTTTATGGAGTGGATTATAGAAAGGGAGTCAAAACAAAAGCATTTGTTAGTGGTTGCAGAGATATCTTCTAAACAGGAAGTTTTCAAAAGATGAAATTCAAATGGCCAACAGACACATGAAAATGTTCTTGGAATCACTGGCCACCAAGGAAATGCAAAATAAAAACCACAATGAGGTTTCACCTTACCCCAGTTAGAATGGCTGTCATACAGAAATCAACAAAACAATAAATGCTGGCCAGGATGTGGGAAAAAAGGTTTCCTAATCCACTGTTGATGGGAAAGCAAGCTAATACAGCCATTGTAGAAGAGAGTATAAAGATTACTCAGAAAGCTGAAAATAGATCTAACATATGACCTAGCCATCCCACTCCTGGGAATTTACCCAAGGGAAATAAAATCAGCATATGAAATAGTTATCTGTACCCCCCCCCCATGTTTATTGCATCTCAATTCACAATAGTTAAGACATGTATTGAACCTGAATGTCCATCAATCAAACACTGGAAAAAGAAAATGTGGTATATATACATTATGGAATACTACTAAGCCATAAAAAAAGAATGAAAATCTGTTTTCTGCTACAAAATGGATGCAACTGAAAACCATTATATTTAGTGAAGTTAGCCATTCCCAAAAAGACAAATATCATATGTTTTCCCTGATCAGTAGTAATTAATAGAGTACAAAAAATGTAATGTTGAATCATTTGCATTGAAATCTGCATAAAATTATTCCTGTATATAAATTATTGAGAGAAAATGGCTTAAAGGCTACATGAACTTATTATCTTATAACAGCACAGGAAATATTTAGATGTTGCATTGTTATTGGTTATGTTCCATTGAAAGAAATTATAAATGACTAACTGACCAAAAAAACTGTATATGCATAAAATAGTCATTTAGACATTCAATTATTATTTATAGCCATTGTCAATATTTCAATAAACTAGGGTCTTTTTGCTTTTTGTTCATTAAGCTTCTTTTTTTAAGACTTTTATTTAGTAAATATAATTTTCCAAAGTACAGTTTATGGATTACAATGGCTTTCCCCCCCCAATAACTTCCCTCCCACCCATACCCCTCTCATCTCCCATTCCCTCTCCCATTCCATTCACATCAAGATTCATTTTAATTATCTTTATATACAGAAGATCGATTTAGTATATATTAAGTAAAGATTTAATCAGTTTGCACCCACACAGAAAATAAAGTGTAAAATACTGTTTGAGTACTAGTTACAGCATTAAATCACAATGTACAGCACATTAAGGACAGAGATCCCACATAAGGAGTAAGTACACAGTGACTCCTGTTGTTGACTTAACAATTTGACACTCTTGTTTATGGTGTCAGTAATCTCCCTAGGCTCTTGTCATGAGTTTCCAAGGCTATGGAAGCCTCTTGAGTTCACTGACTTGGATCTTATTTAGACAAGGTCATAGTCAAAGTGGAGGTTCACTCCTCTCTTCAGAGAAAGGTACCTCCTTCTTTGATGGCCCATTCTTTCTACTGGGATCTCACTCACAGAGACCTTTCATTTAGGTGTTTTTTTGTTTGTTTGTTTGTTTGTTTGTTTTTTGCCAGAGTGTCTTGGCTTTCCATGCCTAAAATACTCTCATGGGCTCTTCAGCCAGATCCAAGTGCCTTAAGGGCTGATTCTGAGGCCAGAGTGCTATTTAGGACATCTGCCATTCTATGAGTCTGCTATGTATCCCACTTCCCATGTTGGATTGTTCATTAAGCTTCTTATTCAATAAAGTATTAAACCTTTTTATTGTAATATAAATTTAAAATATGTTATCTCAAAAACTAAAAAATGATTGAAAGGTAGAAGGAAGAAGGGAAGCAGGGAAGGTGGGAGGAGGGGAATATCACTATGTTCTTAGTCTTGTATCTACAAATCATATTGAATCTGTTAAAATTAATTAAAATTAATATAGAAAATGAAAAATAAATCAGATATTTTGGTCATCATGCTCAAATAATGCTTAAGGAATTGTAATGGTCCTAGAACAGGACAGGACAAAGTACAAGGGATGTGATGGCTTAAGTTTTGATTATTGTATGACTATTGTGGTACTATTGTATGACTATTGTGGTAAGCTTCAGTAATATTGCACACTGTAGGCAGACTGATGAAGACAAAAGGAAACATGAATTCATGTATTCTAATGGGATAGAAAGATGACTGATGTTAAAAAGAAGATATGTTGGAGCTGGTGTGGTGGTGTAGTTGATAAATCTACTGCCTATGATGTTGGCATTCCATATGGGCACACTTTTGAGTACTGGCTGCTCCATTTCCCATCCAGGTCTCTTCTAATGCATCTGGGAAGGCAACAGAAGATGGCCCAAGTGCTTGGGCCCCTGTACCAATGTGAGGAACCCAGAAGAAGCTCCTGACTTCTGGCTTCCAACTGACCCATGCCTGGCTGTTACAGCCATTTGGGGAGTAAACCAGTGGATAGAGGACCTCTGTCTGTGTCTCCCTCTTCCTTTCTCTCCTTGTAACACTGCCTTTAAAATAAATAAATAAATCTTTAAAAAATAGTGGTATAGAATAAGAGCTTTACAAGAAATTCAGGAATGAATGTGTTTCCTGGGTTTGAAAGGGCACACAATGCTCTTTTGTTGTGTTTGTGTGTTTAAGGACATTTATTTATTTGAAAGTCAGAATTACAAAGAGAGAGGGAGAGACAAGATTTTCCATCTGCATGGCCGGCGCCGCGGCTCAATAGGCTAATCCTCCGCCTAGCGGCGCCGGCACACCGGGTTCTAGTCCCGGTCGGGGCGCCGGATTCTGTCCCGGTTGCCCCTCTTCCAGGCCAGCCCTCTGCTGTGGCCAGGGAGTGCAGTGGAGGATGGCCCAGGTGCTTGGGCCCTGCACCCCATGGGAGACCAGGAAAAGCACCTGGCTCCTGGCTCCTGCCATCGGATCAGCGCGCTGCGCCGGCCGCAGCGCGCCGGCCGCGGCGGCCATTGGAGGGTGAACCAACGGCAAAGGAAGACCTTTCTCTCTGTCTCTCTCTCTCACTGTCCACTCTGCCTGTCAAAAAAAAAAAATAAAAAATAAAAAAAAATAAAAAAAAAAAAAAGATTTTCCATCTGCAGTTTTATTCCCCAAATGGTCACAATGGCCAGGGCTGGGCTAGTCCAAAGCCAGGAGCCAGGACCTTCTTCAAGGTCTCTCATATGGGTGCAGGGCCCCAAGGACATGGGCCATCTTTTACTGCTTTCCCAGGCACATTAGCAGGGAGCTAGATTGAAGTGAAGCACCCAGGACACATACTGACACCCATATGAGATGTAAGAGCTGCAGGCTGTGGCTTTATCTGCTACACCACAGTGCAGACTCCCTTTTGTGTGTGTGTGTTTTTTTTTAAAGATTTATTTATTTATTTGAAAGGCAGAGTTACAGAAGCAGAGGCAGAGAGGGAAGTCTTCCATCTGCTGGTTTACTTCCCAGATGGCCACAATGGCCAGAGCCGCACCGATCTGAGGCCAGGAGCCAGGAATATCTTCCGAGTCTCCTATGCAGGTGTAGGGGTCCAAGGACTTGTGCCATCTTGTATTGCTTTCGCAGGCCACAGCAGGGAGCTGAATCAGAAATGGAGCAGCCAGAACCTGAACCGGCACCCATTTGGGATGCTGGCATGCAGGAGGCAGCTTTACCTGCTAAGTCACAGCGCCAGCCCCCTCATTTGTGTTTTGAGGAGACACTTCTTATTAAGGTGGCTTTGATACTGTCCGAGGTCACTCTCTGAACCAAGCAACATTTGATAAGTGACCACTGGATGTGAGTCAACAACCTAAAAATAAGGAGTATGGAGAACAGTACATTGATATCTATCCTTGCCAACTTCCTATCCTTTATCCCAAAATGTATGTCCGGTGTTGGAAATGTAGATTGAATGGTCTTCCACAAAGAACAAAGTAGGGCTTGGAAAACAAAAAGAATTCAATACTTTCCTTTGTGTATATTTATTTCTCCCTTTAAAAGCAACTTTTGAAAGAAAGACGCAGCAAAATATTGAGAAAAAAGACATTTAAAAATCAACATAATAAGAAAGTGAATTACTGAAGTTTTAAGAAAAGTCTTCTATATAGAAGACACTACCACATGTTTTCCCTCTGGACAGCAGTCTCAGAATGAGACACAATCTAACCTTAAGCATTCATGAAACCAAACTGTACAGCTGGAAGCATCATGCCTTTAAATATTTTGTCAACAAGCAATGTTTCATTCTGTTAAAGAAAACTGAATTCTTCCTCACACTCACCATCCTGTTCTCCCAAATTACACCTCTATTCAGAGCCCAAGTTGTCATCAGAAAGGAAAAGGTTGGAGTTCATTTATCATGTGCATTTCTATGGCTACAGAGATAATTGGGTTGAATCTTTGCTTCTCTCGCATTTTAATTGAAAAACCTCCAGAGTGTGAGAAGCACAGCACTGGCCCAAGACGTGAGGACACATCATTTAGGCAGCAAGAGACAACCAGAAGACAAAGTCGTCTTTGGACCAGGAGCCTGCTGTGTTACTGTTTTAAACTTCCTGGAAAAAGGAGGGTGGGAGACAGGGACCCTGTGCATTCCATAGCTGTTTTCTAGTTGGAAATATAGGCTTCATTTCTGGCTACATTTAATTTCACATTTTTAGCAAAGCATTTGTGTCAGAGTGAGTACCTGACTGTGGAACAATTGTCAGCCTGCAGAATTTAAACAGAGTCCAGTTGATTAAAATGAAGGGCTCAAGAGCATCAGAGTCAGTGGAGAATAAAACCAGTCTGTAACTTTTGGGTAGTGTTGAAATGGGCATACATTTAACATCATTTTCATTTTTCATCATCAGACTCATCCCTATTAAAACTTTGCAGGTTCAGTTGGTCAAGTTTTATGATTGAATGCACTCTCTAAGCATGCTCAAGGTGTGCTTAGGAGATTAATTTATAAGCTCTTCTAACTCTGAATCTCCAAGGTTTATTCTGTCTGTGTGTTGTTTGCATAATGCACTTTTGTACGGCTAAAGCACTACCTATAAAGGGATTATTTTCATATTCAGCACATTAAAAATCTAGCTCAATTCACAGATCCCATTCTGTGTTTATGCCTGAGATAACAGGTGAAAAGTATCTCATTACAAGTGTCCATGAAGCAAACATAAGAACATGAATGTTTGGGGAGAGAATGTACCCCTACTGAAATTAATTCCCTAGTGGTTTTATTAAAGTCTGCAAATTGCATTATTTTCCCATCATATTTGAAATATTGCCCTCCCTTAATGCCTGCTCTAACCCATGCCATACCATCTTCCCTGGAGTGTCTAGACATGGTGTCTTAGATTTATGTGTATGATCTCAGTGTGTTACAACATCACTCCTGACTAATGCATTATTACAATACTTACAGATATTCCCAAGTGCCACTGTATTGATTAGAAAATCACCAATCTGCATATGCACACCATCTGTGCTGTGGAGAAGCAAAACACGCAGGATGACATTTGCCTTATTCGAAAGAAGATTCAGAAACCACTAATAGAACGAAGAGGGAATTCTCTTTTGCAAGGAAGGGATTTAGCTTTTCAGAATAGAAAAAAGTGCACAATATGAATTTTTATAGAACTGCATAGTATCAACCTAGAGCATTTAAAAGCAGTCATGCTTCTCCCTTTTCAGGTAGATGGAAAGCCCTGGTCTCGGCATGCAAACAGCATGCTTAACCATTTAGATCCTGAAAATGATACCATGTCAAGACCACTGGTGCCATGAAATTGATAAATCTCAGCTCAACTGCAGCAACCCTTTGGTAGAAAAGCTGCCTGTAGTGAACAGTCGGTTGTGTCTCAGTGGAAAGGCCGAAAGCAAGCCTGCAAAAGATGAATGAGACACTCACCTACTGGGCTGAAATGCTTTTAAAGGACAGGAATCTGTTTATCTTTGATTGATTGTCCAGTCTGATACTTTCCTTTATAAAGTTTATTGACTACAAGCACATAAATCAAAGAAAAACAAATCACAGGTTCAATTTTGGGGGCATTGACATCCTGCCATCTCTACAGCAACTGCTCACACAAGTCAAGGGGGCAGGAAGAAGGATGCAAGGAGCGAGGGGAAACCACATGATGGAAACGGTCACTAGGAAAGCCCTACTCTTATTATTCTCCTAAAGGCTCTTTAGATGGCAAATGTCTTGATACGTCTTGCAGGGCCAGTGGTTTAGGCAGCTGTTGAAACAGGGATGAGAGAAGGAATAAAAGGCTACTTTTTAAAAACAGTTAATTGAAAGCGAATGACATTCATATCCAGCATTTTGAATGTCCCTTGTTATCAACCTATTTGTCTCCAATCTTATTTATTAGGGTGTATTTACTTAAGGAAAAATGAAAATATTAAAGTAAACATTGTAATGTTCTTTGAGTGAATTGAAGGAATAATAGCAGGAGGAACTAGTGGCATTCCCACTCAGTTCTGCCCCATCTCAATGTAAGAGGACATGCCAAGCATTTTTCAATGAAATTTAAATGGGCAACAGACTCATGAAAATATGCTCGGGATCACAGGCCATCAGGTAAATGCAAATAAACACCACAATGAGGTTTCGTCTCACTCCAGTTACAACAGCTATTATATAAAATTAAAAATAATAAGTGCTGGTGAGGAATTGGGAGAAAGTTTTTCTAATCCACTGTTGGTAGGAATGTCAGCTAGTACAACTGTTATGGAAGACAGCATGGAGATTCCTCAGGAAGCTGAAAATATGTCTACCATATGACCCAGCCATCCCCCACTCTGGGAATTTATCCAAAAAAATGAAAGCAGGATATGAAAGAGTTATTAAATCTGAGTTTATTAAAGAGTTTATTAAATCTGTATATGAGGCCGGCACCACGGCTCACTTGGCTAATCCTCCGCCTGCGGTGCTGGCACCCCAGATTCTGTCCCGGTTGCTCCTCTTCCAGGCCAGCTCTCTGCTGTGGCTCAGGAAGGCAGTGGAGGATGGCCCAGGTGTTTGGGCTCTGCACCCGCATGGGAGACCAGGAGAAGCACCTGGCTCCTGGCTTCAGATCAGCGTGATGAGCACCCGCCGTGGTGGCCATTTTGGGGGTGAACCAATGCAAAAGGAAGATCTTTCTCTCTGTCTCTCTCTCTAACTCTGCCTGTCAAAAAAAAAAAAAATCTGTATATGAAATACATGAAGTTTGTTCACCTTATATAAATAAAAAATTGTAAAGTAAAAAAAATATATTGCTGTGCCACCTGGCCTAAAGGAACTTTTTCTCTAAGAATTGGGGAATAAACCCTAACTGTGGCATCATTCAGATGGATTGATGTCCTTTACCCCAATGATACATCACATTGTGTTTCCTTTTTCAAATTTTTGCTTGAGAGGGAGAAGGAGAGAAAGAAAACTGCCGTCTATTGGTTCATTCTCCAAACATCCACAATGACTGGGGCTGGGCCAGGTGGAAGCCAGGAGCTGGGAACTCAATCCAGGTCTCCCAAGTGAAACCAAGTTAGTTAAGCCATCACTTATTGCATTCTAAGGTCTGCACTAGCAGGAAGCCACTCTATGGTGGCATGGTGGAACACAGGTGTATTAACCACATGGCCAAACCCTTACCCCGTGTCTCCCTTTAAATTCAGTGTGTAAGAACTGTAGTAGCTACAGAAAAGGATTTGTGAATGCATTTGTCTTTCTCCACGATTTGTTAGACCAATGACTGGTTTCTCATTGTGAAGAGTTAATGGCAGCATTCTCGGAATGTGTCTCTTTGAAATATCCTTGACATGTGCTTAAAGTATTAAAAATAACTGCATTCTTCACTCCCTGTGCATCTCTCAAGTTTATTGTTTTCAATATTTTGCTTTTTAGTCAGCTGTAAATTACTTGTGGGACACTTCAGAGTTCCCGGTGGTAGTGTTATCTTTGGGTGCCACAGGCGTGTCTCAGAACACATTTTCTGTTATTTCAAGGAAAATAAGGTGAAAGTTAAGGGGTATACACAAAGCAGTCTTCTAAATGTGGCTGTTGGTAAGAATTTCCACCTGTCACCCCAGGTGGCAGGAGTCATGGTATAATAACATAACCATTGAAAGTAATGCTAGCTCAGCTGACATCAGCTGTAGGAAATTGAGGGTGAGTTTGCTGCTGGATAGAGTGTAAAATGCATCCCTGTTTCCTCTCTGCAGGAACTTGGAGCACCTCACAAAGCCTTCCCAAGAGCAAATGTCACTTTGCAGTGGTCACCACTGGCAGAGCCACTAATGAGGTCTAATTGGAGTGACGGAGTCTGCCTGCGCACATTAGCATCTCTAAGTTATCCCAATTAAGGAACAAGATACACAGGGTGGACATTGTTTGGATACCAGTGCCCTGCCTGGATGTGCTACGAGGAACAAGGCCAAGGGCTGAGTGACCTAATTGCTAATTGATGCACGACCTTGGGTGGCCTGCTGCTTCTTAATGATGTTCAAGACAGTTTGGGGCCCTAGAACAACAAGCTTGTTTTGGAACAAAGCCAACAATTTATCTTCATTTATTGGTGTTTTTCCCTTTCAGGAAAAAAAATACACATTGCAGAAGAGGAATCGGAAATACTCTTTGGTACTAACTAAACTGCCAGTGTAAGAAGCCCACCATGGTTAGCAGGTAGAGAATGTCCAGGCTAACCTGTTGTGTGAAGCAATGTGACGTTAGGCATTTGGGGAGCATCGAGAGGTAAAGGAACAATGGAGGAAGGGTAGCACACTATACTTTATTTATTGTTTTAATTTAATTTTTAATTTATTTGACAGACAGAGTTATAGACAGTGAGAGGGAGAGACAGAGAGAAAGGTCTTCCTTCCGTTGGTTCACCCCTCAAATGGCCGCCACAGCCAGCGCTGTGCCGATCTGAAGTCAGGAGCCAGGTGCCTCCTCCTGGTCTCCCATGTGGGTGCAGGGCTCAAGCACTTGGGCCATCCTCTACTGCCTTCCCAGGCCACAGCAGAGAGCTGGACTGGAAGAGGAGCAACCAGGACAGAATCCGGCGCCCATATGGGATGCCGGCACTGCAGGTGGAAGATTAACCAAGTGAACCATGGCGCCAGCCCAGCACACACTGTACTTTAAAGATGAGATCACAGCAAGAAACTTTTAAAATTTATAGAATTTATCTCTGAATCCACTGCCTATGAGGTGGCTTGATTATTACATTTGCCACCATCAATTTCTGGACTTCGTATTTTCAAGGAACCATGGAAAAGAAGAAAACTTTGGGATGAATCACAAAGATTAAGAAAGGTTATTTTTGAAAGGATGAAAACAAGGCAATAGTGAGTGTTTTTACCCATTATTCATTATTTAATGATGAATGTCCCAGGAACACATGGTTGCTAGGGCTTACATGGACAATACCAATAGGATCTCTAACTTCATAGAATTTATATGTTAGCAATTGAATAGTATTAATATTAAATGTTAAACAATAATTAAATGCAACAGAAATAGCAATAGCTGAATGGTATTGAGTTTCTTAGTGTGTGCTAGGCAAGGAGAGGACATGAGTTTAACCTAGGAGTCAGGGGATGGAAAAAATGGAAACTCCCCTGCGACTTTCAGGAGACCATTCCTCACCCCTTCAGAATACAACTAACTGATCCTTTTCCTTAGAGTCATATAATGAATTTTTTTGTCTTTTTAAAAATATTTTATTTATATATTTGAGAGGTAGAGTCACAGAGCGAGACAGAGGGAGGTCTTCCACCCACTGGTTCCCTCCCCACAGGACTGTAGAGGTTGGAGCTGAGCTGATCCGAAGCCAGGAGTCAGGAGCTTCTCCCAGGTCTCACATGCAGGTGCAGGGACCCAAGCTCCTGGGCCATCTTTCATTGCTTTCCCAGGCCATAGCAGAGAACTGGCTTAGAAGAAGAGCAGCCAGGACTAGAACTAATGCTCATATGGAATGCTAGCGCTACAGGCTGAAGATCAACCTATTGCACCACAGCACCAGCTCCTAAGATGAAATTTTAACTGGTCTTATATTTAAGAAGCCAAAAATTTTATTTAATAAATGTAGTGTAGTTGCTTAAATCCACCTGATGCTTACACAGTGGCTCATTTAAATAGGAGAATATATGAAACATACACTGTAGAAAACACTTAAAAAGTAGGAGAAACAGAAAGGGAAGAAGGAAAAGCAGTGAGAGAAGAAACAGACCCACAATAAAAGGGGCCCCCAGTAAGAAATGATAAAAAGAAATAATTAACAGATGCAGAGAGGAAAGGAGCAGAAATAGAGAGAGGAGCACGGCAGAAAGGGACTGGGACACTGGAGAATGTGGAGTAACTCCTGGGTGTACTTTCTGGTCTGACAAGAGCTGAGTTGGTCAGATCTCGTGTGTTCCTTGCACTGTGTTTTTTGGAATTACCAGTGCTAAAGGCTACAGAGTTAGACAATCTCCACAATTTTTTAATTAGAATGGGAAGATAACATCTTTTGAATTCTTTCTGATGAAATAACATACACAACAGCCTGAAAATTGTTACAGATATTTGGCAACAAAAATTAATTACTAGCAAACCCACTGCTCATTTATTTGACAAACATTTAGTGTACTGGTTAAAAGCATTGTGCAGCCACAAGCATCAGGTAAGTACTAAGCTCCATAAATATTAAGGACAATGATCTATTCCTCAACCTTCCTTTTTTTTTTTTTTTTTTGACAGGCAGAGTGGACAGTGAGAGAGAGAGAGAGAGAGACAGAGAGAAAGGTCTTCCTTTTGCCGTTGGTTCACCCTCCAATGGCCGCCGCGGCCACAGCGCTGCAGCCAGCGCACCGCGCTGATCCGAAGGCAGGATCCAGGTACTTTTCCTGGTCTCCCATGGGGTGCAGGGCCCAAGCACCTGGGCCATCCTCCACTGCACTCCCTGGCCATAGCAGAGAGCTGGCCTGGAAGAGGGGCAACCGAGACAGAATCCGGCGCCCCGACCAGGACTAGAACCCGGTGTGCCGGCGCCGCAAGGCAGAGGATTAGCCTAGTGAGCCGCGGCGCCGGCCCAGCCTTCCATGTTCACCTGTGTCCTAAAATAGTCTCACTACTGTGCTCACGCAATCCACCCTCCTGCTATCTTTCCAAGCATCATCCACATCTTCTCAGAAATGTTTTCCCCGACTCCTTCTTTATGCCCTTTCAAAACTCCTGCGATGAGAACCCTTCATGGACATGAGGTTAGCACTCTCAGTGCAGATCTTTGTTGTTTTCAATTCTCACAGAATTGTTGTAGTGCCAAAGTCTCATGTAAAAGGGGAACTAGGGGAGGAGAACGCTTTCTCTCTGTATTCCACTTATATGGAAGTCCCACAGACTGATGCACCCAGAGCCTCAAGTGAATATACCAACTCGAGTATACCTCCGTAGCTTTTTATTCTCATGGCTGGCTATTTTCTAACTTTGATGGGAGGTTAATGGGATAAATTGTGTCTCCCACACAAATTCATATTCATACTAAGCTCTTAGGGTAGACCCTAATCCACTATGACAGATCTTTAAGAAGAGGAAATGTGGACACAGAAGAAGACACCAAAGGTGCACACCCATAGAGGAAAGAAAATGAAAATAAGGTGGCCTTCTACAAGATACTTCAAAAAATTCTAGAAATTGATAAATTTATTGTGTTGTAAAAAAAATCTTGAAATCCATACACAGTTTTTTTTTTTAATATAATACATGTTTTTCCATGAGCTTTTTGAAGACCTGTCATATGTATGAATTTCCAAGTTTATTGCACCGGGGCCGACGCTGTGGCATAGCAGGTAAAGCCTGCCGCCTGCAGTGCTGGCATCCGATATGGGCTCCAATTCGAGTCCTGGCTGCTCCACTTCTGATCTAGCTCTCTGCTGTGGCCTGGAAAAGTAGTAGAAGAGGCCCAACTCATTGGCTCCCTGCACCTGCGTGAGAGACCCAGAAGAAGCACCTGGCTCTTGGCTTTGTATTTCGCATAACTCTGGCCATTGTGGCCAATTGGGGAGTGAACCAGTGGATGGAAGACCTCTCTCTCTTTCTCTCTCTCTGCCTCTCCTTCTCCCTGTGTAACTCTGAATTTCAAATAAATAAATAAATAAATAAATAAATCTTAAAAAAAGGAAAACCCAAAATTCATTGCACCAAAATAAGCATGTCTTTTAATTTCATTTTGTATGTGATTTTTTGACGTTCCCTGTACAAGCCTAGGATAGACACCTCTGAAGAAGCATTCCTTCCAAATTTGATATTGGCTCTCCAGCCCCAAGAACTGTGAGAAATATTGGGTAAACCATCAGATCTGTGCTGTTTAGTAATGGCAACCTGAGCTGACTGATATAAGTGGTATATCAACCCAGGGAATTAGTTTAGAACAGGTGGCTTTATCCCAGTTCACTGGGCTTTCCTCATGACTTATAAGGATTCTTGCATCTGTTCTGAATTTTCTTACTGACTCTTTTTCCAAGTGAATTTCGTATTTGGACCTCTACTATTAGTTTTAACAAATGTGTTTAAAATTTAATTTTTCATTTATTTAAAGTTTCTAAGTGAAAGTAGTTTATTTTTAAGCTTTTCATTTCTTTATGTATGTACACTATATTTTTTGAGATCAGAGATCATAAATGCATAAGATCAGAGCTCAATGAATTTTGATAAATTCTGTATACTCATTTTGCTTTATGGATTCTTTTTAAGGGAAAAGTTTTCAGTAATTCATCAACTTTGAAATTTTCTGTAGGGTATTGTGTGTGTGTGCTATTTATTACATTAAGAGGAGATCATTCTATTTGCAGTTTGCCCTTTTCAAACCATAGATAAAGGTTCAATTTTATAAAATACTTTCTTACATATTTTTAAATGATCATGATTATTCTTTCTTCTCTCAATAAGCTAAGTTATATTTGTGGTTTTTAAATATTAAATTCACACTTGTATCCCTGGTTGTGATGTAGGACCCTTTTTGTATACCACTGAATTTGACTTGCCAATAATTTGCTTAAGTATTTTTGCAAATGTATTGTTACAGAGAATTAACCACATTTCTTGTTCTTGTCATTCATTGTTAGATTTGATCACTGTTATCCAGGGCCATAAAATGATCAGGAAGCATTTCTGTTTTTCTGAAAGAGAAAGGTTGTGTGTCTTGCTAGTCTTTTTAAAATCTGTCTTCTGTTGTCTTTGGTATATACACATGCAGAGTTGACCTGATATAATTACAAACTTTGTTGTTGATATAGTTGACATGTTATTTTTACCTCATTCTCACTTCAAGGTTTTCTCTCTAGACTGGAAGAAATCAATGTATGTAAATAAATATTGAGCATAAAAAAGGTTTTGTACAACATTTCATATTAGACATATTCACATCCAAGTCCTGGAATCTTTTGCCCCCATAGATACAGTCTTTTTTTATTTTTTTAACTTGCATTCTTAATGACCCTTTTATGCCTAGAATTAGATAATTCTCTGATGACTTCCAAGCCCTTATCTTATTCACAATCTAGAAGCTTCCCCTTTACTCACCTCCTTTACTGTCTTCGAACTCACCACATTTGACCTTTCTACTTCCTGTTATTTGGCATGTAGTTGGCTTCCCCCAGAGGATCACTTGTCTCAGCAGCTCAAGTATTCTGTGTCTCTCCTCAATTATCATCTTCTCAATGAGGCCAACTGTGACAACCCTGCTAAGGTTGCGCCTGCCTGGCTTTCACCCCACGGCGTCCGTGCTACTCTCCTGACCCCTCTTCCCGTCCTTAACATCATCTTACACACAGTTCTAGAATCAGGTGTATTTGCTAATAATTTTTGGTTGATTTGTTGTTTGTCTCGCTCTTCCAAAGGAACATGAACTTCATAAGACAGGAAGTTTTTGTTTTTTGATCACTATCTCTCCCACAGTTTTAAAAATACTTGCTGTATAATAGCTGCTCAATAAATACTAGTTGATCATGTGTTCAAAGAATGCATTCTGCTGCTTGCTTTGTTTCTTCAGCCCCACGTGTTTCAGATTCTTAAAGATTCATGTAAGCTGATTCATTCATTTTTTCTGGTGATTTATCTTATGGCATTGTATGAATATACTATAATTAGTCTAGTTTCCTTTTGATTGCATTTAGTTTATTCACAACTAAGTAACAGCCTGTATATTCTTAAGTTAACTTGTCTTATAGTTCAAATTTAAGAATTATAAAGGATACATATTTCAAAATCTCATATATTGTATTCATGTTTTAAACAAATTTTGGTCAAAACCTTGGAGCAAATTCAGTTAATCAGATTTGTAAAAATGACTCATTTAACTTAAATGTCATACCCAGTCTTCATTGTCAAAACAAACAGCTATCAGACCTATTTTCTGTCAGGAATAGATGACTTCACTCTTCAAATCAAATAAATACACGTGCATACTCATCTCCATGACAACAATCCCAGTTTCAAATTGTATGTCTAAGATGCATAGAAAGAAATAAGGATAGATAAAAAGAGAGATGAAGATGTGGGGCTTTATCTGGATTTTTGTCACTTGGATGACATATGGCATTGCTCTCTTCAGTGTTTCTTGACCAAGCATCATGTTTGCAGTCCTGGGAATCGCCTTCAGGCTTTCTGGAAATGTCTCTTTGGCATCCAGATATTTCTTTAAACCTAGTGCAATCCATTATAGTAGGTTTCAAAAGGACTGCAGAGGTATCCCATTCTTTATGAAAGAATGGGTGTGAAGCTGAGGATAGGTGAGAAAAGAAAATAGACAGAAATATCTTTGAAGAACTCTTGGCTTCAAAAAGAGAATCATGGAAGCTCAAGATCTAAGAAATAGTTCTCATAAAATTAGGCCTGCTTATCCCCTAGTATACCTCTGGTTTTACAAATACACAAGGATGAAGAAAAATGTTCTATAACATCTATTTTTGAAGTTGGGTTCTTTGGTTGAAAGCAAGATGTATCCTTCACTCCATGAAATATTATTAAGTAGTTTTCCATAACCTTTGAACTAATTTTCACTTTACAGTTAGAGGATGAAAATTGCAATTGTTTTACTTCTTTCACATGCTATTGGTTTAAATTCAAATCTATATCATGTATGTATAATTTTAATCACATTCCAATGGAAACTTGAATTCCCTTCAAGAATTGGAGTTTGATTATACATTTAAGGCCATTGGGGTTATCTGGTTCATACTTTTTGGTCAACTTGTCTTTTGGATTCTATACTTTTCACTTATTAAATTGTTGTAATGGTTTGCAAATCCCAGATGCTAATCTCTATCTGTCACACATGTTGCAAAAGGTGTCTCCCAGACTATGACTCTCTTGTTTGTTTGTTTTTTCTAAATTTAAATTTTATTATTTATTTGAAAGACAAAGACATACAGAGAGGGAAAGACATATATACATTGAGACGGAGAGCTGTCATTGCTAGTTCACTCCCAAAATGCCCTCAATGGCCTTTGCTGGGCTAAGCTGAAACCAGGAGCCAGGAACTCAGTCCAGGTCTCCCACGTGGAAGGAACTCCATTGCTTGATCCATCTCAGCTGCCAGCAACCACAATGGCAGGAAACTGGAATCAGGAGTCAGAGCCAGGTATTGAATCCAGAAACTCCAGGGTATGATGTGGGGGGCTTATCTGATATATTAACCACTAGACTGAATGCCTGCCCTGATCTTCTCATTTTAAGGAATTTTTAAAAGATTTATTTATTTATTTGAAAGGCAGAGTGACACAGATAGAGAATCTTCCACTGGTACAGTACTGATACAGATATAGATAGAGAACTCTTCCACTGGTACTCAAATGGCCACAACAGCTGAGCCTGAGCCAGGCCAAAGCCAGTAACTTGGAACTCCATCGGGCTGCCAAGGGACCGAGAATGTGAGTCGTCTTATGCTGCTTGCTAGGCTCGTGAGCAAGAGCGTGGACCAGAAACAGAGCAGCCAGGACTTGAACCAGTGCTACAGTATGGGATGCTACCATCATAAGCAGTGGTTTAACCCAGTGAGCCAGTATGGTGGCCTTGGAAATTTTTGGTGTGCCAAATTTACTAAATAAAATTTCTCACATCTTAATCTTACATCTTCATTTTATGTGACTCTAAGGGAAAGCATGAGTTAGTTGTATTCCAAGGGCTAGAGGTGTGGTCTCTTCAATGTCTCAGGGTAAACACCACTTATTCAGGAAACTTTCTGATCCCTACATTCAGTTAGCGTGCCCACCTTGCCTGGAATGTCCGAGGATGTTTCATAAGATTCAGACGTTATGCAACTTAATCATTGTAGAAGTATAATGAGTTTTGTTTGCAATGAACAAAACCAGTAAGTTTTTGAAAGCTCTTTTAGATATTCTTGATCTTTCCTCTTACACATGAATTTGTCAAATTCCATAAGATACCCTATAAAGAAATTCATTTGAATATATTGAGACAGGCAATTAGTGTAGGTGTGAAGACACCACTGGGGATACTATTTCTTGTTCTGATACACGGCCATTTCAATTTCCTCATATTGAGTGTTTGCATGGTACAGCTGCTTGCATTTATTTCCATATGCAGACCTATACCTCTATCTAAAGTGAGTTGTACTTTATGCACTCCGACAATACTGTAATTTTAATTGAACTGTTTTGTCCTTTTACATTTAGTGGAAATGTGATTATTAGTTAATTGCAAATAACTGTTTGTTATTTGCAATTTTGTTTGTTCTGGCTAAATATTTTCTGTTTTCCTTCTATACACACCCCCATCCTCCAACCCCTGCCAGCCTTCAGTGTTTTTAAAAAGTCCTGCTTTAGGAGCAGATGTTGAGGAATAACAGATAAAGCTGCCACGTGCAACACTGGCATCACTTGTGGGCAGTGGTTTGAGTCCCAGTTGTTCTGCTTCTAATCCAGCTCCCTGGTAACACACCTGGAAAGAAGGCAACAGAAGACAGCTATAGTCCTTGGGGCCCACCTCTACCTATTTGGGAGACCTGAAAGAAGCTCCTGGCTCCTGGATTTTGCATGGTCCAGCCCCAGCTGCTGGGGAGTGAACCATCAGATGGAAGATCTCTTTCTGTATCTATCTCGTGCTCTTTCTGCAATTCTGCCAGTCAGATAAATAAAATAAATCTTTTTGAAAAAAATTCCCACTTTTATAGTATTTGCTTATCAACTATTCTCCTTGTCTTATGCTTCTAGTGGTTATTCTAGAATCCAAGGTGTACATATTTGATATTTTTTACCCTCAAATAACATTATATGTCATTACACAGAATGAAGAAAGCAATTTACAAGTGTTTTCCTCTCATATCATTTTTGCTGTTACTGTAACACATTTTTCTACATTACAAATTCAACAAAAACTTTAATTTTTGCTTTTAATAATCAATTGTTCTAGGAGAAAATTTTTTATTTTATAACTTTTATTTAATAAATATAAATTTCAAAAGTACAACTTATGGATTAGAGTTTCCCCCCCATAACCACCCTCCCACCCGCACCAATCGCATCTCCCACCCATTCTTCATCAAGATTCATTTTCATTTATCTTTATATATAGAAAATCAATTTAGTATATACTAAGTAAAGATTTCAACAGTTTGCACCCACACAGAAACAACAAAGTATAAAGTACTGTTTGAACACTAGTTATACCGTCAATTCACATAGTACAACACATTAAGGGTAGAGATACTACATGGGGAGTAAGTGCACAGTGACTCCTGTTGTTGATTTAACAATTAATACTCTTGTTTATGGTGTCAGTAATAACCCTAGGCTCTTGTCATGAGCTGCCAAGGCTATGGAAGCCTCCTGAGTTTGCTGACTTCGATCTTATTTAGACAAGGTCATAGTCAAAGTGGAAGTTCTCTCCTCCCTTCAGAAAAAAGTACCTCCTTTGATGACCTGTTCTTTCCACTGGGATCTCACTCACAGAGATCTTTCATTTAGGTCTTTTTTTTTTTTTTGGCCACAGTGTCTTGGCTTTCCATGCCTGAAATACTCTCATGGGCTTTTTAGCCAGATTCAAATGCCTTAAGGACTGATTCTGAGACCAGAGTGCTGTTTAGGACATCTGCCATTCTATGAGTCTGCTGTATATTCCGCTTCCCATGTTGGATCGTTCTCTCCTTTTTAATTCTATCAGTTAGTATTAGCAGACACTAGTCTTGTTTATGTGATCCCTTTGACATTTAATCCTATCATTATGTTCAATTCTGAACTGAAATTGATCACATGGACTTGTGAGATGGCATTGGTACATGCCACCTTGATGGGATTGAATTGGAATCCCCTGGCACGTTTTTAACTCTACCATTTAGGGCAAGTCTGATTGAGCATGTGCTGAACTGTACATCTCTTCCCTCTCATATCCCTACTCTTATATTTAACAGGGATAACATTTCAGTTAAATTTAAACACCTAAGAATAATTGTGTGTTAATTAAGGAGTTCAACCAATGGTATTAAGTAGAACAAAAAAAAAATACGAAAAGGAATAAAGTAGTAAGTTGTTCCTTGACAGTCAGGACAAGGTCTGATCAAGTCATTGTTTATCATAGTGTCCATTTCACTTCAAAAGGTTTCCTTTTAGCTGCACAGTCAGTTGTCACCAATCAGGGAGAACATATGATATTTGTGCCTTTGGGACTGGCTTATTTTCCAGATTCTTCCATTTTGTTTCAAATGACCAGATTTCTTTTTTTTTTTCTTACTGCTGTATAGTATTCTATAGAGTACATATCCCATAATTTCTTTATCCAGTCTACTGTTGATGGGCATTTGGGTTGGTTCCAGGTCTTAGCTATTGTGAATTGAGCTGCAATAAACATTAATGTGCAGACAGCTTGTTTGTTTGCCAATTTAAACTCCTTTGGGTAAATTCCAAGTAGTGGGTTGAATGGTAGGGTTATGTTCAGGTTTCTGAGGAATCTCCAAACCGACTTCCATCGTGGCTTGACCAGTTTGCATTCCCACCAACAGTGGGTTAGTGTCCCTTTTCCCCCACATCCTCGCCAGCATCTGTTGATGGTAGATTTCTGTATGTGAGCCATTCTAACTGGGGTGAGGTGAAACCTCATTGTGGTTTTGATTTGCATTTCCCTGATTGCTAGTGATCTTGAACATTTTTTCATGTGCCTGTTGGCCATTTGGATTTCCTCTTTTGAAAAATGTCTATTGAGGTCCTTGGCCCATCTCTTAAGTGGGTTGTTTTGTTGTTGTGGAATTTCTTGATCTCTTCATAGATTATAGTTATTAATCCTTTATCGGTTGCATAATTTGCAGATTTTTTTCCCATTCATTGGTTGCCTCTTCACTTCCCTGACCGTTTCTTTTGCAGTACAGAAACTTCTCAATTTGATATAATCCCAATTGTTAATTTTGGCTTTGACTGCCTGTGCTTCTGGGGTCTTTTCCAAGAAGTTTGGCCTGTGCCTATATCTTGCAAGGTTTCTCCAAGGTTCTCTAATCATTTGATGATGTAGGGTCATAGATTTAGGTCTTTAATCCTTGTTGAGTGGATTTTTGTGTAAGGTGTAAGGTAGAGGGTCTTGCTTCATACTTTTGCATGTGGAGAACATTATTTTGATACTTGTTTTGTGTTTTTAACACAGTTCTTTTATTTCTCCTTCACAATTTTCACTGTGTTAAATGATTTTCTCTAGTGATATATTTTGATTCTTTGCCTATCATTTTCAGTAAATCCTTTTTATGATTTTTTTTTCTTTTTGGTTACCATGAGGCTTACAAAAGCTTCTTTTTGATATAACAAGCTATCTTGTAATGATAACATTTTAATGCTGATTATAAAGAGAGGGAAAGCAACTAACAAAAACAGAAACAAGAAATCCTAATATCTGCAACTGTACTCCATTCTTCCTCACATTTGCATTTTTTATCTCACCTTTGAACCACTTTCTATATTCCTATGTCTTGACAACTTTAATGTGGTAATTGCAATTTTTTAGTCTTTACAATAAAGGCATAAATTGTTTACACACCATGTTTATAATATTAAAGCATTCTGAACTTGTTTCTATAGTTCTCTGCCCTTCTGATAAAGTTTTCTACCTTCTGATATTTTCTTCTTTTTTGTTAGCACTTGTTTCTTTGAGTTTGAATAACTTCCTTTAGTGTTTCTCCTAAGACTAGTTTGGTGGTGATGTTTTTTTAGCTTGTACTTGTCTGGGAAGATCTTTATCTCTAGTGAATGATAGCTTTGTTGGGTACAGATTCTTGGCTGGACACTGTGGCAAAAAATGACCTAAGTGAAAGATCTCTTTGAGTGCGATCCCAGAGGAAAGAAGGGGCCATCAAAGAAGAAGGTACCTTTCTTTGAAAGAAGGAGAGAACTTCCACTTTGATTATAGCCTTGTCTAAGTAATGTCAGAGTTTGTGGACTCAGGAGGTGTCCATAGCCTTGGCAGCTCATGTCAAGAGCCTCAGGTGATCACTAATGTCATAAATAAGAGTGTCAATTGTTAAATCAATAACAAGAGACACTGTGCACTTGCTCCCCAGGTAGGACCTCTGTCCTTAATGAGTTGTACTATGAGAATTAACAGTAAAACTAGTCTTCAAACAGTACATTATACTTTGTGTTTCTGTGTGGGTGCAAACTGTTGAAGTCTTTACTTAGTATAGATTGATCTTCTGTATATAAAGATAAATGAAAATGAATCTTGATGAAGAATGGATGGGAGAGGGAGTAGGAGGTGGGACGGTTTGGTGGTAGGAGGTCAGGTATGGGGGAAGAACTACTATAATCCAAAAGTTATACATATGAAATTTAATTTATTAAATAAAAGCTTTCTATAAAATTAAAAAAGGTCAAATACAGTATTTTCTACAGAAAAAAAAAAGATTCTTGGCTGGCAGTTTTTTTTCCATTAGTACTGTAAATGTCTCATGCTACTACCTCCTCACCTTTCGCTAACAAGTCTGCAGTAAAGTGAATTGTGATTGCTTTGAATGTAATTTGCTATTTTTCTCTTGAAGCTTTGAGATTCTGCTATTCATATGTCAACTTAGAGAGCTTTATTATAATATGTCTTGGAGTAGATGTGATTGGATTGAATCTGACTGGTGATCTTTGACTTTCCTGTACCTGGATAGTTTTGTCTTTCTCTAGAATTTGTGAAGTTTTTGGTCATTATCTCTTTGAATATGCTTTCTAGGAACACTTTGACATCTCCAAGACCTTCTTGAGTCAATTAACTTGGATATTTTCTCTTTTCTTACTTTCCTATAGTTCCTGTAAAGTTTTCTTGATCATTTTAATTCTTTTTCTTCTTTTGCCTTCAATCATGTGTTTTCAAATAATGTATCTTCGAGCTTACTGCTTCTTCCTTCTATTTGATTTATTCTGCTGTCAGTTTTTTCAATCACATTTTTAGTTTCACTAACTGTACTTTTCAGTTAAAGGATATCTGCTTCATTTTGCTTAATTACTCTGATCTCTACATCAAAACTCTGTAGAATATTGAATCCTATCTCTAAGTTCTCTTGAATTTCACTGAGTTTTCTTAAATCATTTTGAAATTTTTGAAATCTCCATCTGAGCACATGGAAATTTGAATTCTCCAGTGGTTGATTTTTGGCTTCTTAATTTTCTCTCTGTGTAAGGTTATGTTTCCCTGGTAGTTCTTGATGCTTGTCAATGCATAATGCAGGTTTCATGCCTAGATTTGTTGCTGCCCTTCTTAAAATTCTTTTTTTTTTTTTGGATGAACTATTTTATTTTATTTTTTTTAACTTTTATTTATGAATATAAATTTCCAAAGTACAGCTTATGGATTACAATGGCTTCCCCCCCATAACGTCCTCCCACTTGAAACCCTCCCTTTTCCCACTCCCTCTCCCCTTCCATTCACATCAAGATTCATTTTCGATTCTCTTTATATACAGAAGATCAGTTTAGCATACATTAAGTAAAGATTTCAACAGTTTGCTCCCACACAGAAACATAAAGTGAAAAATACTGTTTGAGTACTAGTTATAGCATTAAATCTCAATGTACAGCACATTAAGGACAGAGATCCTACATGAGGAGTAAGTGCACAGTGACTCCTGTTGTTGACTTTACAAACTGACACTCTTGTTTATGGCATCAGTAATCACCCTAGGCTCTTGTCATGAGCTGCCAAGGCTATGGAAGGCCCCTGAGTTCACCGACTCGGATCATATTTAGACAAGGCCATGGTCAAAGTGGAAGTTCTCTCCTCCATTCAGAGAAAGGTACCTCCTTCTTTGAAGACCTGTTCTTTCCACTGGGATCTCACTCACGGAGATCTTTCATTTAGTTTTTTTTTTTCCCCCCAGAGTGTCTTGGCTTTCCATACCTGAAATACTCTCATGGGCTTTTCAGCCAGATCCGCATGCCTTAAGGGCTGATTCTGAGGTCAGAGTGCTGTTTAGGACATCTGCCATTCTATGGGTCTGCTATGCATCTCACCTCCCATGTTGGATCATTCTCTCCCCTTTATTTATTCTATCAGTTAGTGTTAGCAGGTACTAGACTTGTTATGTGCTCCCTTTGACTCTTAGTCCTTTCATTATGATCAATTGTGAACAGAAATTGATCACTGGGACCAGTGAGATGGCATTGGTACATGCCACCCTGATGGGATTGAATTGGAATCCCCTGGTATGTTTCCAACTCTACCGTTTGAGGTAAGTCAGCTTGAGCATGTCCCAAATTGCACATCTCTTCCCTCTCTTATTCCCACTCTTATATTTAACAGTGATCACTTTTCAGTTAAGTTTCAGCACTTAAGAGGAATTGTGTATTGATTACAGTATTCAACCAAAAGTATTAAGTAGAACAAACAAAATAAAATACTAAGAGGGATAACATATCAAGTTGCTCATCAACAGTCAGGGCGAGGGCTGATCAATTCACCGTTTCTCATAGTGATCATTTCACTTTAACAGGTTTCCTTTTTGGTGCTCAGTTAGTTGTCACTGATCAGGGAGAACAAGTGGTATTTGTCCCTTTGGGATTGGCTTATTTCACTCATAATGTTTTCCAAATTCCTACCAGGGATCACTTTTCAGTTAAAATTTAAACACCTAAGAATAATTGTGTGTTAATTACAGAGTTCAACCAATGGTACTAGAACAAAAAAAATACTAAAATGGATAAAGTATTACATTGTACATCACCTGTCAGGACAAGAGCTGATCAAGTCACTGTTTCTCATAGTGTCCATTTCATTTCAACAAGTTTCCCCTTTGGTGCTCAGTTAGTTGTCGGCAATCAGGGAGAATATATGATATTTGTCCCTTTGGGACTGGCTTAATTCACTCAGCATGATGTTTTCCAAATTCCTCCATCTTGTTGCAAATGACCGGGTTTCGTTGTTTTTGACTGCTGTATAGTATTCTATAGACTACATGTCCCATAATTTCTTTATTCAGTCTACTGTTGATGGGCATTTGGGTTGGTTCCAGGTCTTAGCTATTGTGAATTGAGCTGCAATAAACATTAATGTGCAGACAGCTTGTTTGTTTGCCAATTTAAACTCCTTTGGGTAAATTCCAAGTAGTGGGATGTCTGGGTTGAATGGTAGGGCTATATTCAGGTTTCTGAGGAATCTCCAAACCGACTTCCATCGTGGCTTGACCAGTTTGCATTCCCACCAACAGTGGGTTAGTGTCCCTTTTTCCCCACATCCTCTCCAGCATCTATTGTTGGTAGATTTCTGTATGTGAGCCATTCTAACTGGGGTGAGGTGAAACCTCATTGTGGTTTTGATTTGCATTTCCCTGATTGCTAGTGATCTTGAACATTTTTTCATGTGTCTGTTGGCCATTTGGATTTCCTCTTTTGAAAAATGTCTATTGAGGTCCTTGGCCCATCTCTTAAGTGGGTTGTTTGTTTTGATGTTGTGGAGTTTCTTTATTTCTTTGTAGATTCTGGTGATCAATCCTTTATCAGTTGCATAGTTTGCAAATATATTTTCCCATTCTGTTGGTTGCCTCTTCACTTTCCTGACTGTTTTTTGCAGTACAGAAACTTCTCAATTTGATGCAATCCCAAATGTTAATTTTGGCTTTGACTGCCTGTGCTTCTGGGGTGTTTTCCAAGAAGTCATTGCTGGTACCTATATCTTGCAGGGTTTTTCCAATGCTCTCTAATAATTTGATGGTGTCAGGTCGTAGATTTAAGTCTTTAATCCATGTTGAGTGAATTTTTGTGTAAGGTGAAAGGTAGGGGTCTTGCTTCATGGTTCTGCATGTGGAAATCCAATTTTCCCAACACCATTTATTGAATAGACTTTCCTTGCTCCAGGAATTGGTTTTAGATCCTTGATCAAATATGAGTGGGCTGTAGATGTTTGGATTGATTCCTTGTGTTTCTATTCTGTTCCATTGGTCTATCCATCTTTTTCTGTACCAGTACCATGCTGTTTTGATTACAACTGCCCTGTAGTATGTCCTGAAATCTGGTATTGTGATGCCTCCAGCTTTGTTTATGTTGTACAAGATTGCTTTAGCTATTCGAGGTCTCCTGTGTCTCCATATGAATTTCAGCATCATTTTTTCCAGATCTGAGAAGAAGGCCTTTGGTATCTTGATTGGTATTGCATTGAATCTTTAAGTTGCTTTTGGGAGAATGGACATTTTGATGATATTGATTCTTCCAATCCATGAGCATGGAAGATTTTTCCATTTCTTGGTATCCTCTTCTATTTCTTTCTTTAAGGTTTTGCAATTTTCATCGTAGATATCCTTAACGTCCTTGTACCAGATAGGGATGCCAACTCTCACCACTGCTATTCAATATAGTTCTGGAAGTTCTAGACAGAGCCATTAGGCAAGAAAAAGAAATTGAAGGAATACAAATTGGGAAGGAAGAATTCAAACTATCCCTCTTTGCAGATATGATTCTTTATTTAGGGGACCCAAGGAACTCTACTAAGAGATTATTGGAACTCATAGACGATTTTGGCAAAGCAGCAGGGTATAAAATCAATGCACAAAAATCAACAGCCTTTGTATACACAGGCAATGCCATGGCTGAGAAAGAATTTCTCAGATCAATCCCATTCACAATAGCTACAAAATCAATCAAATACCTTGGAATAAATTTAGCCCTTCTTAAAATTCTAAGCAGTCCAGGTATTTTCACTGAGCCTATGGACACTAGACAACACCCTAAATTGAAGTTTACTCCTCATGTGGTGTTAAAATATCTTTACAAATATCTTTAAGTCCTGCATTACTCTGTAAATTCAAATACTTCCAAATCTACAGTTGATTGTTGCTCAGTATGAACTGAGAAGTATCTAAAAAAGAGTAATTTGTCCCTATTAGTCTCTTCCTGGGCCTGTGGTAGGCTCAAAGTTCTTTTTCTCTATCCAGCAATATAAAATACTAGTCATAGCCCATAGGTTTTTTATGTTGATGTTTTTGCATATTCTCCTTCTTTTGCTGACTTTTGGTTTTCATGTGATAGAATATTTGATACTGTATCATAGATTGCTGAGACTCTGGGTTTTTTTTTTTTTTTTTTTTTTGGGTTGTTGTTTTTGTGTCTGCTTTGTATGTTTTTCCTCAGATATTTTTCTTTCTGAACTTCATTTTGGGTAGTTTCTATTGATATTTTGTCAAGATTGCTAGTATTTTTTTTCTGAGGTGTTTGTTATGCTGTTAATGTTATTATGTGACATTTTCATTTAAAAATTTTATATTCCATCTCTAAAAGTTCTTTCTGGCTCTTTATAAAATGTTTTTTTTTTTTCACTTTTTAAATTTTTTTCTTAAATTCCCTTTTCTTAAATTTTTTAAAATTCTTTTTTTAAAATTTTTCTTAAATTCTTTGTGCATAACGTTTAGCACCCTTGGTTTACTTGCATTGCCTCTAGTTTCTGATTATATTTCTAAAGAGTGAATTCATTCTTGTTTATGTGCCAGGTTTTCTTGGTACTTCTTATGTATAGTAACATCTGATTGGATACCAAACATTGTGAATTTTATATATTTTAGTGTTGGATATTGTTGTACAAAGATATTTCAAGAAGGTTCCATAAAATGGAATTAAAAATAGGTTTACTTTAGTGCAAAAAATTAAATACATGTATAGATTTTTGTTTGTATTTTCCATGGAACTTTGAAGAACCCTCGTGTTTCTTTCAAGAACTATCAAGTTACTTGAAAGTCAATTTGTTCTTTTTGAGGCTTATTTTTAAAATTTAAGGATAAGACTAGACTAGGATTTACTCTAGGTTGAGTTGTAACCCTTCTGAGTTCTTCAATGAATGTCCTATATAGTCAAAGTCCTCCATTCTGGCTGGTGGGAACTTGAATGATTTCCTGCTTCATGTGAGCTCTGGGAATTATTCATTTCATAGCTCTTGGTAATCGTTCATTCTCTAAAAGTGGCATTGTGGCTGACTGCATGGGGTTCCTACGTTGGTATAAGCAGGTTTGGATTTGTTAAAATGCTCAAAGAGACTTTATTTATACCTCACCTTTCTTTTACTCTGCCCTGAAAACTTTAGCGTTGTTGGTTCCTGGAATGCTCATCTCTGTCTTCTCATTGTGGAGAGATCTCTGGACTCTAGGCGGGTTCTGCTTTCTCCCTCCCTACTCTGTAGTCTGAAAGTTGTCTCCAGGCCCAAACTTGAAGTGATCATAAGGTTCCTTTTACTTTTATTTTTTCCTTCTTCAAATCATAATTCTGTGATGCTGAGTGCCATCTCCTAAAACTGCTGTTTCATTTATTTTTTTCATTTTCTCATTGTTTCTTATGAGATGGTAAGTTTGGACCCATTTGCTCCCTCGTAGCCAGAAGTACAAGATCACTTGGTACAGTTTTGAATTAATTTTTCCTGCTTTTATTGATGTTGCTTCAAGAGCAGTTTAGAAATAGCGTCTTTGCTTCCACAATAGTTTGGATGGTAACTTTTAACGTAAGATGTGAGTTTCAGCTAAAACACCCTAATGTGTTTCATTCAGATTTTTTTCATTCTCAGTGAGTTTGTGACTAAGCCTAATGAAGCCTTTCTCTAACAAAATAGTATTTATTTTTATGAGATGCTAGGTGCTGTCAAAGTTGTTTTTAACTTAGTATCTATTGTCATGGGAATGTATGTTGTTTTTATTCTTTTTCTTAAATTACAATAGAGAACAATCAAGAATTAAGTGAGATGCTACTTTACATCTAGCCTTCATTGCATTCTTACCAATTTCTGACAACAAAGGCAAGTATGACTCTGGACGTAGTACAGTGGATTTCAACATCATTTGTTACCTCAGCTTCTGAAGAGGTCC
The DNA here is from genome assembly GCF_051225735.1 of Oryctolagus cuniculus. NCBI lineage: Eukaryota > Metazoa > Chordata > Mammalia > Lagomorpha > Leporidae > Oryctolagus > Oryctolagus cuniculus. Next base: position 75,135,710 of record NC_142873.1, read on the forward strand.
TGCCTTTACTTTTCCCTAAAACTTACCAGTTCTATTTTGCCTTCCAGAGTGTTCAGTTAAAAGAAAAATCTCAAGTTTCCTTCTTTCCTTAGCATAAACTCTAATTTAAGATAACTATTTCAAATAAATATCCTAGAACACAAAAATCTACATCAATGGATGACAACATCCTGTGGCATAATCCCATGATTAGCTTAATTTAAGCAAGCAACATCTTTCAAAGAGATCTATCTTTAAATCCTATTTATAAAACAGTTTAGGAAGAATTGTAAACATAAGAACATTCTTTTATTTTCTTTGGCATTTAGGATGTACTGCCTTTGAAATTCACTTTGTTTTATGGTCCTAAAATACTTTTCAGAAGTGTGCATATTTATGTTTTCAAAGGTCGGGTATAAATATACCCATTTTAGTACAAGAAAAAGCTTTCAATCTCCCCCACACCACACTATCCTCCTAGAAGGCTTAAAACTAAAGTCTATCTAAAAATTTCAAATAGCTGCTATTCTCTAGAGTTGTACAAAATAAAAATGTATACATATTGGATTAGTAGTGTTCAAAAGTGAGGAGACAAAACCTTACTTGTTTTGGAGAATGAGAAAAATGTGGTTTTATGCTTCTTGGACTTGATACTATAAGTCCACTTTTCTTAAGAGGGTTCATAGCCATTTGAATTCATGGAGTCAGGTCTCTCTGGTCATAGTAAGCCATGGTGCAGCAAGATCTTAATGAAAGGATGGCCATATCACCACCACCATCATCATCATCATCCTCACCACCACCACAAATGAAAAATACACACATAATGTACTAAATAGACAAGCAAACAGAAAAGTAATGCTGAAAATAGCCAGGAAGTAAGCAGCCCGGAAATCAGAAATAATTTTCCACATTAAATTATAAATTTGTTTTGAGTTTTATGGTAATTTTTCCTAAGTTTCATATAATGTTGCTTACTAATGAATTTTTGGTTTTGTCTATTATGTTAGCTGATGGTACAGAGAGAAAGAAAACAAATATAGATTTATAAATGTGAAAATACAAGAGTGCATTATGATAGAGCATTCTTAATTTAGAATAGCATAAAAAATTTGACGATTACTTCAAAGGGTATTCAAAGCCATGTATTTGAAATCCATGATAAGAAAATGTGTACCTTCTTAAGGGGCAAAGTTTTCAGGTAAAGTTCTTACTACTCATATTTTTACTGAGAGGTATTTTGAAACTTGATGGCAGAAAATGTGCAAACTAGAGATATGTTCATTCTCTTACTCCTCTATATTTAGAGACTAAAGGTAGTATGAGCTGCTTTCGTATTTGGTTGAAATGCCTGGAGAAAGCAAACATTTTTAAGAGAGCTGCTTATCTGCTGCTTCTTTCAACTACCTTGACTTTCCTATAATAGTTTGGCTTCTAATCTCTTCCGGCGGATACTCCATTCCGATCCCCTTACTAATCCTCCCAGTCCTGGACTGCTAGACACTCAAAACAGCATCTCTGCACAAGGCCTCACTCACTGTGTAATTAAAATGATTACCACTGCGATTATATTATGTTTTATTCCTTGGAGGATCAGGGAGAGTTTGTCTATATGATGGTGTGTACCTAAGAGTTCCAAAGTTTTACCACAGTGAGTCAGCCTAAAGCCATGGTCAACTATTTTGAGACCTATGAATTGTTTTTACTTACTAAATGCCATGTATGGCCATTGTAAAAAGTGAAGAAAACACGAAAATCCAAGGTCACTTCTTCCTGTTCCATCCAAACAACTTCTTCCAATTAGGAAGATGGCATACAGACTATGTAATTATTCTTTCTCATGGAGATTTGGAATTTTAGGGAATCTTTATAATGTACCATTGCTAATCCAATGTGAGAGCTTTCAGAACTTTTGAGCCTGAAACTTATTGGTAGCTCCCAAGAAAACCGGACTTCACCCCTACAAATAGTTTCTGGAGCCTCAATTGCATGTCTGAGAGAAAAACATATTTGCCCAGATGAGATGAAGACAGAAAAGCCAGAGAGTATAAATTTTTATAAGATTTGATGATTGAATTTTCTAGGCTATATTGGACTGTTTATTTTTTTATTACCATTTGACTTTAGAATCTGGAGTCAGTTTTGGATGACACATTTTCAATTCATTTGCAAAGAGAAAACACCCTATTTACGTCTCTGATAGAAAATTACTGTGAAGTATGGTGGGAAGTTTTCCTCTTCTTTACAGTCACGATGGACTTCAGTGAAAATGGGTTTAAATTTACCAAAATAAACATTGAGACTGAGGAGTGAAATACTAAATTGAGTTTCTTAAGGCACTGGTAGAAACTTTAACAAGATGATGTTTCCAAACCCATACAGACTCCATTCAGGACTAGTCATGGATCAGCAATGGAAAATTACTTCTTGAAGGTGACGTTTCCAGTACGGACACACTGAATGGAATGATTTTGAGTTCCTGATCAATGATACTAGATGTCATTTAGAGGCCAATCTAGTCTTCTAAAAGCAGACTTGAGTTCATTTTCAGTGATATTATATTGAACTTGACTCTGACTCTTAAGGAATTGTATTTTGTGTCTGCCTTTTATTTATTATAAATAATAACAATAACAAAAGGTGAAATGCCCAGAGAAAAAAAGATAACATGCTAAGATATAAGGAGCATCTGCTGGGTGATTTTATTAAAAAGATGTTTTGGAATCTCCTTTGTTTAAACAAGTATTCATGTACTAATTTGGTTTGTTTAGTAAAGGGAAGTTAAGCATGAATTATATATTTAAAAAGTTCCATATCACTTGGAGGTTTTACCCACTTTGAATAAGCTTACAAAGATGTGAGGTTCCTAGAAATGTGACAAAGTCCCAACAGTTTCCAATGCACATCTAATTTGACTTTAATGGGAATAATTGATGTACAGGAAATGAAAAGTGATTACCAAATGCTCAAGGATAGAGAACAATTGGGCAGATGTTATGGAACAGCCAGTTAAGCCACCATTTCGAATGCTCGTTTCCCATGTCAGAGTGCCTGGAATTGAGTCCTGCCTCTGTTTTCAATCTGGCTTCATGCTAGCACCCTGGCAGGCAGCAGGTGATGGCCCAAGAGTTTGATAGACATGGGTAGAGTTCCAGGCTCCTAGCTCCAGTGTGGCCCAGCCTTGGCTTTTGCAGGCATTTGGGGTGTGAAAGAGTAGATTGATGGAAGGTCTCTCTCTCTCTATTTCTCTCTCTCTCTTTCTCTCTCTCTCCCTTTGTTGCTATGTCTTTCAAGTAAATAAAAACAAAACAAATAAATCTAAAAGAAGGACAAGCCGAGAGAAAGATATCCCATTTCCATGAGTCTGGAATGAACAAAGTCCCTGACAAACAGCCTTCCTCTAGTAGTCTTCAATTTATCAGACAACTTCCAGGGCCTAACTCACTTGTTCACTCCAGTAAGGAAGACAGGGATGCTTTATAAAAGCAGCTGGGGTATCTCTCCACAGTGGGAAGCCGCTTTTAAACTGACATCAACAAGCCCTCACCAAGCCTTGTTTCTGGGAGACCTTACATAAATGACTGCTTTTCAAGTTAGGATCGGCTGCCTACTGTGGTGATGACAAGGTCAATGATATGCACTAGGACTAGTCCATCAGGCCTTGCAAGGTTTGAGGACAGGGAGTGTCCCCTTTGCTTTTGTCCCATGCAGTGAAAGTGCAAACTCATCAGACGAAGCCCCAGAAGGGAGGCTGGCGGGTCAGACATATCTTATTGTTATAGTTCTGTATTTGTATTTGTTATGGACTATAAACTATGATGATGCAATAAAGGGCCAGGACCATGAATTCCAATTGGGTGTACAGTGCTATTTCATGGAGGGGCAAGTCCAGCTGTTATGAATTCAGACAACTTAATGATTTCAGTTTCACTGCATTGCTCTACTCCATGGGCATCTGCAGAAGATGAGTGAGCACTTGTCATAAATCCAGTCACATATGCAACATGAAAATATCAGGTGAAACTTTAAGACGGAGTACAGAATTTTAGACAATAAAAACATTGATTGCACAATTAAAAATATTAATTATCTAAGAAAGGTTGATAACACGTATTTCTAAAAAACATGAAACTGCTGAAATATCTTTCTTTATGTTTATTTATATCTGCTTGAATATAAAATGCCATCAGCTCTTCATCTCTAATACCTAGGGGATTTATAAGCATATTGCTTCAATAAAACTTGGTTCATCTGTACAGTACATGGCTCAGATATGCATATTTAATTACTGTGAAAGTAATTTGCTTGTACAGATGGTGGTATTAGAGGGTCTTACTTTGATTTAAATTGCTTTCATTGGAAAATAAAAGGTGTTCTTTGGCTATGATTTCCAAGTAAAAATTTAACTTTTATAACACATGGAATATATCTGCTTGTAGTAATTATACATGAATAATCCCACACATGCAAAAATAAACATTACTGTAAATTTTTCAAACCACTCACAGGGAGTAGTATTATAACAAGATAACACCAAACTCTCAGATGCAAAGCTCAGGGTGCTGTAAACTCTAAACTTGCAGCCAAAGTATATAAATGAGCTTAGCAAAAAGCTTGAGGGATCTAATTTGCAGCTGAAAGCAGTGAGCCACCTCCCCAGCAGACCAGGGTGACTTAGATACCGCAATCAGGGAAACCATCAAGCCCCTCCGTCCCGGAATCTCAAGGAAATAAGGAGATGTGGTGTGAATCCAATACCTGGGCAGACTTCGGAGAATCATCTTGACCCTGGTGCTGTCTAGCAGAAGCTCCCCTTTTTAGAACAGGAAAGCACCCCTAACCCCCGCAAACTTCTCTCTCCACTGGAGCTTGGTGTCTTCTGGAATGCATCATGTATCCTGTTGAGACCAACACCCACATAAAAGAAATCCCTTTCAAAGGCAAGCCAGTCACAAAGAAAGATAAATGGCTTATAGAATATTGTATTGATTATCACACAGGAACTGGGTATTAAAAATCAAGAAAATATAAATGCTTTTGAAAAAGATATTGTTTTCTATTATGGGATTGTAAAAAAGTGCCCACGTGTTTGTTCATTCTTCACTGTAAGTATTTCTTTATTAAAGTACTGCATCTAAGAGGCAGCGCATGTACTATTCACTACTCCGGTTGCTATGGTAAGTAGTCATGTTTTATTGAAAAGTAAATGGCCGCCACCCACATAAACGACTCCCATATGGCCTTAGAATAAACTCTCTTCCCCACCTTTATTTTTTTTAAGCTAACCTGATTGAATTTACCCGTATTTAGGATAAGGCAAAATCTTTCCGATGCCATCTCTGAAATCTATCTTTAAAAATGATTATATTCATTATTTACCATGAAGAACAACAAGAGAAAGAGTCCAATTTGATAAGCCAAGATTAAGGGAAGAAAATGTAAATATGTGTCCTGTTGCAAACTGTAAAAAATTAATACTTTCTATTTTCTGTATAATATAGTTTATAATGCTATTTCATTTTTCTGATTTGACTTCATAATAATTTTTATTAATCAAGTCACATTAACCTTAAGAATTTTATAATTGCCCATATGCATACACAATAAAACATGTATGATAATATTTCAAGGCTTATATGGCAGGATTCATTTTAAATACTGAACCTGGAATACAAATAGAAAAGTATTTTGGACATATATTTGTGCTTGGGATTCTATTATAAGATGTTTCTATAATGTGTAGCCTCTGTGTGTGTGTGTGTGTGTGTGTGTGTGATCAAAGTGTTTTTCATATGGTAGGCGTTAATCTGACCGAACGCCAGTCAACAGACCTTGAAACAACTTGGGGTTTGAGTGAAAACTTTCTTACTTTGAGCCATGGCTATTTGGTGTAGCTACTACCAAAAAATGCTACACCAGAAATGCTTTATGAAAAATTTGGCTTAGGAAGATAAAATCTCCAATAACCGTTAGGGTGGCAGGAAGGATTAAAAACCTTTTTGACTAAAAAGTTTCCCACTTACCAAGAGCATACATACAGTTTCCTTTCAAAATTCAGCTAGCAACCTCCCACCTGTGCCACATAGCCATTTTTGCTTGATCTGCTTCACATTTTGCCTGAAAACAATGAGGCTAGATCCCTTGCTTGGGCCACATCCTTGTAACTTGGTGCACGAGTTTTCCTATCATTTGGGGTTAGCTAGATTGTTATTTTCTCACCACGACTGAAAACTACTACCATTTCATGAAGAAGAAAAACACTAGGCCAGGTGAGAAGAAAAGACAGTGTGGAGAGTAGTGGGATGAGAAGAGTGTTTCTTAATTATGCAGTGGCCTCTCTCTGATGGATCCTTTGCCTGCTCTGAGCTGTGCAAAATCAACTGCCACGCAGAGACAGCTTCAGATAATGCAGCAGCAGCAGTGGGACATGGAGACAGCAGTGCTCCTGCAATGTATGGGAGGTGTTTTCTTAGTTTTAAGAAAAGTAAAGGGAGAGGATGAAAGCTTGACCAAATATGTTCAAAGTGTTGCTTTATTTTACTCTCATTCATGATTCATTATTAGTTTGTTAAAAGGGGATGCTTCCCATATAATTCATTTTATTGATTTTTATATTAAAGCATTGGAAGTAGCACAGTATCCTCTTCCGGTAGAATAGAGTCATAGAAGCATGACAGCAGACACCTCACTGGGGGAAATAACATGTAAATGCTACACAAATTAGCCTCTCTAATGCAGTTAATAAAAGAAAATAAACACTTGTAGATGGAGTAGAATTAAACAATACATTAGAGCTCAGTCTGAGTCTACTGTAATCTTTTCTTTTTATTATAAATGACCATCACTAAAATGATCCTAAGTACCCTATTAAGGAAAAGTTACTTGCTAATAGGTGAGGACTAATGAGGCAATAGAAAGTATAATTGGAGAACTTGCTATTTCAACCACAGAAAATGATACTAGTACTCACAACCCAATACCAGTGTCTGCAAAATTTCAGTTAACTCTTAAAAGATAAAATTCATATATACCTTATTTTTCATTCACTCCAATTTAATTTATGCCATCATATGTGTAAGTGTTAAATACTATAGAGGAGAAAAAATGGCAAGTGATGTTTCAATAAAATGGGTAACTGATTTCTTTACTTGTCATGTAGAGTGGAATGCCTCTTTAAGACTGACAAAGACATGAGAGGCCCTTGGCCTTTCAAAGAGGACTCAAAATGGTAGTGAGAGTCCAATCATGAAAATAAATCAGAACAGAACATGAGAACTGCATCATAACTCCCCATGTTTGTCTTTTTGTTAGCTTCCTCCCACTGTGACTTCATGTTTCCCCATGGACTCTGACTCTCACACAGGCCCCACATGGATTGCATGTTTCTTGTTCCATTAGCCACATCTTCAATGTTGTGTCCACCAAAGGCGCATGAATGTAGTTTAGCATTTTGATAATAAAATTCTTCAGTATCCAATTCCTGACCCTCCCTGATTTTCTGCTTCATTACCTTCACATTTTGTTGACAGGTGGTAGTGGTTTGCCCTGAAATGCCATCAAGATAAAATAAATGAAAACAAATGCAATTCAAGATGCAATGTGATAAGTGCCATTAGAGATATATAAACAGGATGCTATGGGATTTCGAGCTGGAAAATTCTACTCTGAAAAACACCAAGGAGGACTTGATTTAAAATATGCAATGGCATCAGAACGTAAATCTGTGAATCCCACAATGTATTAGCAATATAAACCTCAAGATATTTAGGGGAGAATCTTTTATAAACATAACAGAAAATTCTGACCCACAGAACGCCTTGACCACTTAAGAGTGATTTATATACATGACTATGCCTGAGAAAACACATACATAGACTCCTCATGTTTTGTTCAAAGGAATTCACAAATGCAGGAATGGGATTTACAGAGAAATAAGCCAGTTATTTCAGCTTGGGTGCTTTCTTACATACAAGTTGAAATTTTAATCAAATTGAAATTAACCCTAGTAGTGCTGGACCTGTAAGAATTCAGAGAATTCTATACTCATTTCAATCATGGTATAGCAGAATTCACATAAAGAAAAAAACCAATGCTTTATTTTACTCTCATTTATGATTCATTATTATTCTCCTGCATTTCAATGTGATCCTCAGTTTTTGTAGTTACATGCTTCTTGGAAGCAAGGAAATGGGAATTTTTTTAATTACTACTGGTGATTAGAGTTGAAAAGCAACACACAATATTTTCCATTTCTCTGCCCCAGGACACTGTTGGTTGGTGGGGGTTGGGAGCAGCATATAAGGGCAGATACTCCCAGGCTTTTGGGTTTGGGTGAGTGAGTCTGAGGACATATCCCATCAACTGGAGAGAATTTCTAAGAAGAATCCAAAAGAATGGGTTTAAGGGTTAGGGACCAGAGTAGGACACAGTCATTAGAACTGGATGACAGTGATGACTCATGAGGGTCAAGTCGACAAAGGGGAGCAAAAGAATGCATGGAGAAAGACAGGGCTTGCAAAGTATCCTGTGCACCCAAGATCCATCAAGAACAGAGTGAGACCAGGACGAGGGATGCCTGTTCCTATGTATTATATGCAATTTATTTATAAATAAGGGATAAAGATATTGATAAATCCTTCTGTGGAGTTGAGTTAGCTTAGCAGAGAGCTGAATAAATTCTGGACCTGGATGAAGACCCAATTAACCAGATCATACTTTATCCTAAGAAAATTTTATTGAGTTAATGACAGGTACATTTATTCAATCACTCAATCATCCAATAGGAGCAGGGCATGTTCCATGCTCCCTGCTAGACTGTGGAGACTCAGTAGAGGAAAAAATGGCAAGTGATTACACCGTTAGCTGAAGTCTACTTTGTCACTATTGGTGTTTAACTATGAAAATAATTAATCTGATTGGATGTAATAGCATGCAGTTCCATTTTGGAATCACATTAACCAGTCAAAACAAAGTGCTGTTAAACATCAAACAAGTAGTATAATTGGTATTTAATTGCCAAATGAATCACAATCATCAATTAACTTTGAAATGCAAGAAATGAGTGTCATGTGTTATTGATGTCCATAGATATTCTCAAATAGTTTTTTCTGTTCTCTCCACAAAATATTCCTTGTAATTGAATAAGTGGTGAAGTTACTGCATCAAAGAACAGTCATCTATGTGATTCACAAGAAGGAAAAAGCCTAAAATTATGAAGCAGTCAAAACCTAAAATGGTGAAGTGGCCAAAAGATAAGAAGCAGAAATAAAAAGATTTGGATTATTCTGCAGAACGGTGCTCTTAGGTGATACCTAAATAGTGTCCAGTGCTGGTGGCGAGACCTGGGTAAGCTTGTCTCTTGACCTGAGTAAAACACACCAGGAGTCTGTTGATTCAAGGAGCTGAATAGACTGGTAGAAGCTAATGTTTCTTTGGGAAAGAGGCAGTCAGGCAACCCAGCTTTGTCCAATTACTGACACATCAGTTGTCAAAAAGACTTTAAGTAGAGTAGAATCTGTCATTCATTTAGTTGCATATCTGAAACAGCCAAAGGAAGATGTAAATAAAAAAGGAAAGATGAAGCTCACTACAAACTGCCATAAATTAAGGAATAAAGAGCATAGTTTAGAAGCCTGATTCAACAAGGTATGACATTAACTGAAGGAAGAAACAAAGCAAAATAGAGAGAAGAAACAGAGAAAGGAAGGGAGGAAAGAAAGAGGGCAGGAGGGAGACAGGAAGGAAGGAAGCGAGGAAGGGAGAGATGGAGGGAAGGAGGGAGGGAATGAGGCAGGAAGGAAGGAAGGAAAGGGAGGGAGGGAGGGAGGATCCTTCTCCCTTTTGTCGCCACTTTAGCTCCAATATACAAGCTGCCCCAGCAAAGGAGAGGATGAGTCTCAAAGGCTGAAGCAGGAAAACCCGCCATAGCAAGCCATAAGGGACAGGCTTCTGTGTTGGCCAGTGGGACAGTATCCTTGCAAACAGGACTGAGAAGTGCCTTTTAGAGGTCATATTTGTCTTGAGAGAATTCTTTCCTAGGAAATATAAAGTGCCCTTGATGGAGGCTCACGTATTTCTAAGTAGTGGGGAAAATACTTACGATGCTTGGGGGCTCTGTAAAAGCAGATAGAAACCAGAGTAAATAATCCCAATACGAATTATTTATGTGAAAGTCACCGATTTGTTATTAGCCAACTCACCGTTTCTCACCAAAAATACCAGTCATAAAATACAAGAAAGGTGAATATTATAGCTCTATTGACCAGAGTGGAGAAACAGTTGTGCTAATTTTTTTAAAGATTCAGTAGAGAGTTGTACAAGTTTATAAAATATCAAGACATTTAGCACTAAAGTTTTTCAGTGGATGTTACATATATTCTTTTTATAAAGAGAGGATAAGAATCAGACAACTAAAAACAGCATTTTGATAAAATTTCTCTAACAGCTATTGCCAAAGAGGTACAAGGCTCACAGGGGTCAAAGGTACACCTAAACATGGGATTTTCAATGACCAAAAAAAACCTCTCAATAAGATAATTAGAATTTTCTTGGGGAAAAAAATCCCAGAAAATCAAAAGTTGTCGATATAGCATTCTCTCTCTCTCTCTCTCTCTCTCTACATATATATATATATATATATACACACAGCTTTATTATTTCTTTGAAATTTTGCCACAATTCTATTACTACCAATTCCTTCTCTTTCAACCTCCTTGTTCGTTTCCTTAAACTTTTTTTCTGCCTTCTTTTTTTTTTTAAGATTTATTTTATTTATTTGAAAGACAGAGTTACAGAGAGAGGTAGGCACAGAGAGAGAATCTGCTGGTTCACTCCCCAGATGGCAGCAATGGCCGGAACTGCACCAATTGAAAGCCAGGAACAGGAGCTTCCTCCGGGTCTCTCACGTGGGTGCAAGGACCCAAGCACTTGGGCCATTTTCCAGTGCTTTCCCAGGCCATAGCAAAGAGCTGGATTGGAAGAGGAGCATCTGGGTCTTGGACTGGCACCCATATGGGATGCCGATGCTTCAGGCCAGGGCTTTAACCTGCTGCCCCACAGCGCCAGCCCCTTCTGCTTCTCTTTTTCCTTCCTTTCGATTTTCTTCTTTGTCGCTCCCCCTCTTCGTGGAGGAACGACACTAAACTCTGCGTTGTTCTTTTGCCTGCTCGGCCCTCCCAGGGTTTGCTGCTGGTTCTTCCCGGCTTGGCTACCATCCCTTCCACCTCCGTGGAAGGGCGGTTTCCCCTGCCACTTTCCCCACTTCCGCGGGGGAGCGGCACACCGCCGGCCGGCTCTCTCGGGGGCTGCACAGGTGTTCCTTCAGATAGATGTTCCTGGTGCATGCCGTCTCTCTCCTCCTTTATAGTCCTCTTCCACCAATCCCAACTCTGCTACCCACACGCCGAGTACGCTGCTCTCCTCCAATCAGGAGCAGGTCCTGCTGTTTATTGGTTGAACTGGAGGCAGCTGTGTAGAAGCTGTTTCCTCCTCTCCCAGCGCCATATTGTGGGAGAGCAGATGTATAAAATAAGTCTTAATTCGAGTAACAGTCTAGTCCCAGTTGCTCCCAGTTGCTCCCCACACTTCTTCCCCTCCCCTTTCCTTCTCCTCCCTATCTTCATTCCCTACCTCCCTGCTCCCTCATCACTCCTTCCTTCCTACTTTCCTTGGAAGTACCTTATCTAAGGCCTCTATCACTTTTCTCAGGAAGCCACAAGTTAATAAAAGATGGAAGTTTGACTTCACAATTCAGGGTGCTTCTCATTCCTAATATGTGTTATTGGTTATTGACAGAATAAGTTCAAGTTTAATGGGAAAGAAGCAACTCTGGATGGTTATGTGCAAATAGTTGTTGATGAATAAATAATCTATTTCATTATCATTTAATCCCATGACACTGTAATATAGGTCCTATGGAACTGGAGTCAAATTTCTAATTCTAAATGGTCTAATTGTGTCTTACCAATAAGAAAACTGATAAAAAATAATGTTACCTGATTTTTGTTTTATTGACTTTGATGAACTATGTGAACTTGCTTTCGCACAAGTTTGTTTATCATTTCTCAATAATTCTCCAAGTTCTTCAAAGTTCCAGCATAGTTGTAGTAATAAAACATATATCTGTGCTTTCAGTGCAGTACACACTCCATTATGCTTTATCCTACTACTAAATAGATGCAGATGGAATGATGGCAATAAGAAACAAAGCACATGAAGAATTCTAGTATGAGATATTCATTGGAGTTTGTTATTCTGATTTATTTAGAATCCAAACACTGATAGCCTATTATTTATTTTTCTTCATAGTATTTATCACTATCTGATATACTTCAGAATTTACTCATTTTTCTTGTTTGCTCACTCTCCCTTGTAGAAGGTAAGCTCCATGGGGGCAGGGAACTCTGTCCCTGTGTGTGTGCATATGTGCAACTGCTGTTAACACTTAGATTACACCTGACAAATAAGTATTTATTGCATGGGTAATCTCATTTTTTGTGAGTTTATGATTATTCTGATGAATTAAAGGCATTTTCAAGCAAATTACTAAGATAAATAAGAGTAAAAGAAAAAATTATAAGTAATAGCTAAAATCACTTTCAAACACTACAGAGATAATTTTCGGTGGGAAATTTATTCATAAACTATTCATATGTCACTATGTATAATTGTCAAAAAGATGGTGTATGTGTGTTTGTGTGTGTGCATGCACGCTAAAACATAAGACTTCAATGTAATATATCAACTGTAGTACCACAATCTATTCTTTTAAAAGAGCTCTCGAATTCAGTCACTTTTCCCCAGTCCATACTGTCTTTTTTCATATCTAAGAGAATTCTGAAGCCCAAAAGCATCTGTATGTTAGGATTCATCCTCTATTTTCTGAGTATCTGTTGAGTGAAAGGCCCTCAGTCACATATTATGGGAAGTGAAAAATCAAAAAGATAGATTTCTTAGAAAGTGCAAATGATGTATCAATGAATTCTCCCCGAAGCAAAGGAATCTCAGCAAAGGAAGAGGCAGTAGTAGAATAACACAATGATTCCTTAAGCAAATAGGATGAGATAGCTTTTGACACACGTGAAAGAGAAGGATGTGTTGGAGTGAAGAACCAGAGTTCACAAAGCCAAGAACTCAGCAAAGTGCAAGGTGTTGTTTGGGAACTGAGACCAGCTGGAGATGAGTGGAATGTACAGGGTTGGTAGGCATGTAGGTGTACAAAAACGGAATAGCTTTTCCTGAATGTGCAGGGCAAGTGAGCAGAGATGGTATAATGACTTGCCTCAGAGACACTACATAGCAAAAAGCACTTCCTGTGATGCCTTTTCTTACTCTAAGATTTTATGAGGCACACAGGGAACAAATGCATTCTGTAATTACCAGAGACATAGGTTGAAAGGTTTAAAATTCTCATAAGCAGAGGCAATAGACATACATTTCCTAAGGCATTTTACAGTAAGTCAGCTTATCAATTACTAAATCAAAGACCTGCCTGATTGTAAAGGGGTCTACCAGTTGAACCACATGTGAACACCTGAAGTACAAAGGAAACATGGACCTTCATCCCCAGTGGAATTGAACAGTCTGAGAACCACTGAGATTTATTGTTCTTCAAGTCTTCAAAGTTGAGACTAAAGTAATGAAAACATGAAGAAGATGAGTAAATGTGTTTCAATTCACTACTCTAGAATCAACAATGCTATTTTTCTCTAGCCAAATTAAGTCACTCTTCGTATAAGGATTCATACTATGCAACATGAGTCTCCAAAAGCTCATCATAGAGCTATCATTCTTGTCAAACTTACCAAGATAAATGGTACACCGGTCTCTAGTTTCTTCTTAGAATAGATTCCATTTTGTTTATTTTTCAGTACTTATTATGATAGTAATACATAATGACTGCGTAAAAGTACAAGTAAGGACAATAAAGGACAAAAACCACATGAAATAAAATAGTTGCGATTATCTTGGTGTGTCATATTCTCAGCATTTGTCCTCTACTAGTCATGGATATTAACTATGAGCACAAATACATGCACAAGCACCCCCGACTGAAATGGCTATATAAATTATTGTTCCTTAAGAGAGACCTCAAATATAGCCTTATCAATTGTTTTTCTACAGAACATAATTTTTAGTTGTTGTATATAATCTTAATAAACAATACACAAAATTTTATTTTAAGATACACAAAATTTATTTAACCAACCTCTAGTCTTTGGTCATATTTTTATTTTTTTATATTAGAAAAGTAGTGATATGTCATACCTAAACACTTAGCATACCCATATTAATTTCTTTATGGTACAATTTCATAAGACAGTGTTTGTAAGCTTTTAAGGGTTTGACAGTCCTATTTCAGCTGAACATGAATGACTATTTCCTAGAACACTTTCCAACATAGGCTATAATAACTAAAAGAGAAAATGAATATTTTTTTTAACTTTTATTTAATGAATATAAATTTCCAAAGTACAGTTTATGAATTACAATGGCTTCCCCCCCATAACTTCCCTCCCACCCGCAACCCTCCCCTTTTCCTCTCCCTCCCCTCTTCCATTCACATCAAGATTCATTTTCAGGCCGGCGCCGCGGCTTACTAGGCTAATCCTCCGCCTAGTGGCACCGGCACACCGGGTTCTAGTCCCAGTCAGGGCGCCGGATTCTGTCCCTGTTGCTCCTCTTCCAGGCCAGCTCTCTGCTGTGGCCAGGGAGTGCAGTGGAGGATGGCCCAGGTGCTTGGGCCCTGCACCCCATGGGAGACCAGGAAAAGCACCTGGCTCCTGGCTCCTGCCATCGGATCAGCGCAGCACGCCGGCAGCGGCGGCCACTCCTTGGAGGGTGAACCAACGGCAAAGGAAGACCTTTCTCTCTGTCTCTCTCTCTCACTGTCCACTCTGCCTGTCAAAAAAAAAAAAAAAAAAAAAAGATTCATTTTCAATTCTCTTTATATACAGAAGATCAGTTTAGCATACATTAAGTAAAGATTTCAACAGTTTGCACCCACATAGAAACACAAAGTGAAAAATACTGTTTGAGTACTCGTTATAGCATTAAATCACAATGTACAGCACATTAAGGACAGAGATCCTACATGAGGAGTAAGTGCACAGTAACTCCTGTTGTTGACTTAACAAATTGACACTCTTGTTTATGGCATCAGTAATACACTTGATCTTAGCCAAAAGGATAAGAAGCAATCAAAATAAATAAATAAGTCCTTTTTAAAAAGTGATTCTCTTCAGACTGCCATGCACCTAGGAGTATATGTGCTGGACGATTTTGACCAAGGACATAAGTTGAAGCTTTCTAGGAATGCTTTGCTCTTTCTGGTGTAGCTGGCAGTCCTTCCTGCTTCCTTGCTTGACCTTCTTGTTTGTAAAGCTAACAGTATGCTGAGAATACATCAGCCATTTTGTGAGTAGAGGACAGTATGAAGAAAAAACCATCATCTCTGTAAGGAAGGCACACCAGCAAGACACAAGATCCAGGACATCAACAGCATTATTTTTTTTTTTTTCATTTTCTATTCTCTTTATATACAGAAGATCAGTTTAGCATACATTAAGTAAAGATTTCAACAAGAGAAAATGAATATTTTAAAATTATTGTCTTAATGTTATCTTGACTAACATCTTCATTGTTATAACTGAAACTGAATATCTTAAATATGTTTATTAACCATTTGAATTTCTCCATTTTTTGCACAGGGTCTCACTGTGGTTTTGGTTTGCATTTTCCTGATGGCTAGTGATCCTGAGCTTCTTCATGTGCCTGTTGCTCATTTGAATTTCCTCTCTTCAAGTCCTCTACCAATTTCTTAACTGGATTATTTGATTTGTTGTTGTTGTTGAGCTTCTGGATGTTAACCTTTTATCAGTTGTGTAGTTTTCAAATATTTTCTCCTATTTGGTTGGTTTCCATTTCACTTTGCTGAATGTTTCTTTTGCAGGGCAGAAGCTTCTCAGCTTGATGAAAACCCATTCATCAATTTTGGCTTTGATTGCCTGTGCTTCTTGGGTCTTTTCCAAAAAGTCTTTGCCTATGCCAATGTCTTACAGAGTTTCCCAGTTGTTCTCTAGTAGTTTGATAGTAACTGGTCATAGATTTAGGTCTTTGATTCATTTAGAGTGGATTTTTGTGTAAGGTGTAAGGAATGGGTCTAGTTTCATACTTTTGAATGTGGAGATCCAGTTTCCCCAGCACCATTTGTTAAAGAGATTGTCCTTGCTCTAGGGATTGGTTTTAGCTCCTTTGTAAAAGATAAGTTGATTGTAGATGTGTGAATTATTTTTTGCATTTCTATTCTATTCCATTGGTCTATGTGTCTATTTTTGTGCAAGTGCCAGGTTGTTTTGATTATAACTACTCTGTAGCATCTCTTGAAATAAGGTACTGTGATGCCTCCAGCTTTGTTTTTGTTGTATAAGAATAATTTAGCTATTTGGGGTTTCTTGTGTTTCCATATGAATTTTAGCATCATTTTCTCTAGATCTATGAAGAATGTCATTACTATTTTGATTGGGATCACATTGAATCTGTGAATTGCTTTTGGTTTTATGGACATTTTGATTATGTTGATTCTTCTAATCCATGAACATGGAAAATTTTTCCATTTTTTAATGTCCTCTAATATTTCTTTCTTTGGTGTTTTGTAATTTACATCATAAAGATCTTTGACAACCTTGGTTAAATTTATTCCAAGGTATTTAATTATTGTTGGAGCTACTGTGAATGGGACTGATCTTATAAGTTCTTTCTCAGCCATGGCATTGTCTGTGTATATAAAGGCTATTGATTTTTGTGTTGATTTTATATCCTGCCACTTTACTAAACTCGTTTATGAGTTCCAATAGTCTCTCTGTGGAGTCTTTTTGATCCCGTATTTATATAGAATTATGTCATCTGCAAACAGGGATAGTTTGACCTCCTCCTTCCTAATTCATATCCCTTTGAATTCATTTTCTTGCCTAATGGTTCTGGCTAATACTGGTAGAACTATATTTAATAGCAATGGTGAGAGTGGGCCTCCTTTCCTAGTTCTGGATTTTAGGTAGAATACTTTCAGCTTTTCCCCATTCAATATCATGTTGGCTCTGGGTTTGTCATAAATTGCCTTGATCATATTAAGGAATGTTCCTTCTATACCCAATTTGCTTAAGGTTTTCATCATGCAAGGATGTTATATTTTATCAAATGCTTTCTCTGCATCTGTTTAATCATATGATTTTTGTTCTTCAGTTTGTTAATGTGATGTATCACATTGATTGATTTGCAAATGTTGAATCATCCCTGTATACCAGGGGTAAATTCCAGTTGATCAAGGTGAATGAGCTGTCTGATGTGTTGTTGGATTTAATTGGCAATTATTGAGTATTTTTGAATCTGTATTCATCAGAAATATTGTTCTACACTACTTTTTCTCTGTTGTATCTTTCTGGTTGAGGAATTAAGGTGATAAAGTTACATAGAAGCAGTTTGGGAGGATTCACTCCCTTCAGTTGTTTTGAATAGCTTGAAAAGAATTGGAATTAGTTCTTCTTAAATGTCTGGTAGAAAACATCAGAAAATCTGTCAGGTCCTGGACTTTTCTTTGTTGGGAAGGTCTTTATTATTGATTCAATCTTCATCTCGGTTATTGATCTGTTTAGGTTTTCTATGTCTGCATGACTCAATGTTGGTAGATTGTATGTGTCCAGGAATCTATCCATTTCTTTCTAATTTCCCAATTTGTAGCCATACAGCTCTTTGTAATAATTAATGATGATTCTTTTTATTTCTGTGGTATCTATTGTTACGTTTTTTTTCATCTCTGATTTTATTGATTTGGATCTTCTCCCTCTTTTTTTGGTTAATTGGGCCAAATATCAAAATATTTATTTTTTCCAGAAACCAGCTCTTAATTTCACTGCATTTTTGTATTTTTTTGTTTCTTTTTTATTGCTTCTCTATTTTAATTATTTCTTTCTTCCTACTACTTTGGGGCTTGGTTTGTTGTTTTTCTAGGTCCTTGAGATGCATTGATAGCTCATTTATTGCTGCCTTTCTAGTTTCTTCATGTAGGCACCAATTGCTATAAACTTCCTTCTTAAAACTGCTTTTGCTGTATCCCATAAGCTTTGAATCTTCATTCATTTTCAGAAATTTTTTATTGTCTTATGATTTCTTCTAATGATCACTGTTCATTTATAGTATGTTGGTCAGTTTCTATGTGTTTGCATATGATCTGGAGGTCCTTGAGTTGTTGATTTCCATCTTCATTCCATTGTGGTCTGAGAAGATGCATGATATGATTTCAATTTTTTGAATTTGCTGAGACGTGCTTTATGGTCTAGCTTATGGTCTATCCTAGAGAAAGTTCCAGGCGCTAATGAGAAGAATGTGTATTCTGCAACTGTTGGGTGACAAACTCTGTAGATATCAATTATGTCCTTTTGGTCTATAGTGTCCATTAGCTCTGTTTGTTGATATTTTTTCTACTTGATCTTTCCACTGATGAGTGGAGTGTTGAAGTCCCCTGTTATATTGTATTGCAGTCTATGCCTCCCTTTAGACCCATTAACATTTCTTTAAGCAGTCAGGTGTCCTTAACTGGGGGCATATACATTTATTATAGTTAAATATTCCTGGTGAATTGATCCCTTAATTATTACATAGTGCTGTTCTTCATCTCTTTTAATAGTTTTTGTGTTATTCCATTTTGTCTGATAATAGGATGGCAACATCTGCCTTTTTTGCTTCACATTATCATTGAATATCTTTATTCCAGCCTTTCACTTTCTGGCTGTGTGTATTTTCGTTGGCAAGATCTGTTTCTATAGGCAGCAAATAGATGGGTCTTGTTTTTTAATCCAGTCAGCCAGTCTGTATCCTTTAACTAGAGAGTTGTGGCTGTTTACATTCAATTTGACTAGTGATAAGTAGTGACCTAGCTCTTCCATTTTTCCACAAAATATTCCTATTGTTTATTTAGCATTTCTTTTTTGCTTTTATTGCAGGATTTTTTGCCTTCACATTCTTATGTAATGATTTTTCTGTGTTTCTGTGTGTAGCACATCCTTAAGCAACTTTTCTAAGGCTGGGTGAGTGGTGACAAATTCTTTCAATTTCTCTTTGTTATGGAAGGTCTTTATTTCAACTCATTTATGAAATGAGAGCTTGGCAAGCTATAGGATTCTGGGTTGACTGTTTTTTTTTTGTTTTTTTTTTTTTTTCCTTTAAGACTTTGACTATGTTTTGCCATCTCTTTTAACCTATAGGGTTTCTGATGAGAATTCAGCTGTGATCTAATTGGTGATCTTCTGAATTGGAGATAATCTGGTGTTTCTCTCATGTACATTTTGGAATATTTTCTTTATGTTTTACTGTGGAAAGTTTGACTATAATGTTTTGTAGTGAAGATCTTTTCTGGTCATGTCTGTTAGGAGTTCATGTGCTTCTTATACTTGGATATCCCTTGCTTTCTCCAAATTGAGGAAGTTTTCTATAACTATTGTGGTAAACAGGCTTTCCTGTCCATTCTCTTTTCACACCTTCAAGAACTCCTAAAACCTGTATATTGCAGGAACTCCTAAAACCTATATATTGAGTCATTTGATAGTATCCTTTAAATTTACAACACTGTTTTTACATTTTCTAGCTGCTGCTTCTTTTTTCTTTTTTAAGTCTGACTGAAAGATTTCCAAGGATTTGTCTTCTAGCTTGCTCAGATAGTCTTTCTTCTGGCTCACCAAGTCTGCTATTAAGGCTTTTCACCATATTTTTATTTAATCTATTGAATCCTTCTTATCTAATGTTTTATTTTGATTTCTCTTTAAAATCTCAATTTCATGGGAAATATTTTCATTCATGTCATGTATGGTTTTCTTCAGTTAATGGATTTGCTTCTGATTGCTTTTGAGTAATCTTTTTTTTTTTTTTTTGAGATTCCATTTCTGGAATTGATCAATCTCTTCATCTTCACATTCTAATATTTAAATATTGTGTTCCTTTGGGTGGAGGGTCATGCTGTCTTTCATATTTTTGTTTCTTGAATTTCTGCATTTGATTTAGGCATTTGTGGAGTTGATTGTCCCCTCCCCCCGATGGCTTTTATTTTTGAAGTATTCCTCTGTGGCTTAGTGGAATGTCCTCACTTTCAGTGAATACCAAGAAATATGTGGTGAATGTGGCCAGTGAGTTTTGATAAGTGCTCCATTGTGGGATGAGTATCCAGGGTAACTCAAAAACTGGGCTTGCTGGTTCTCCTCTTGTTTACAGAACTGGATCAATGGTCACCTCTGTTGGTGAGATCACCCTCTCACCTGTTTTCCAAGCTGAACAATGCTTCGGTGTTAGCTGCCAGTGTGTTCAACAGTCATCTGTGCCACCATACGAACTGCACAAATGAATGATCTGTGCAGTCCTCACTATGAGCAGTTTCTGCTGTAATTACCTGCTCCAAGCAACCAGTGAGCTCTGAGTGTGATTTTCCAGGGACCCAACTACACCCTGCACCTTCTTATGTAACCTTTGATTCGCCACGGTCTCAGCACACAAGGCTCCCACAGTCACTGTGTGCAGAGGTTTCTCTCTGCTCTGCCAGCTGTCCAGTCAACATAGAGGCAGATGTTCCCTTAGCCAGCTCCACCTAGTCATTTTGATCTTGGGAGGCTAGGCATTCCTTAAGTTCTACATGTGTGCCCAGCCACCTTCCAGCCAGGCTTAAAGTAAATGGGGACTGCAGATTATTTTCCTCCACTACAATCTCTGGATCACACACATACACAAGATCCACTAGCCAAATACTGCTATCTCTTTGCCAGTGCCATCAATACTGCCGAGAAGGCATTGTGTCTCAGCCAATGAAGCTGCTGCCCAAATCCAAAATGGTGCCCACCCTTTCTCAACTGGGCAACAGGCGCTGGTGTGGAAATTTGGGCAAGATAAATTGTACTCCTCTACTTCTACTGAGTCCGCAGTCATTCATTAGCCCTCGTGGCTTCAATCCAGACTCAAGCTACACTCTCCCTCCACTCTATCACCATGGGTTGCTGCAGTCTGATCTCACCTCCGTCTCCAAGCTGCTGCCAATCGGCCATCAATCTACCTCCTGCTCCAGCTCTTGGCTGCTGTGCATCTGCACCCTCCACACAAGTCCGTGGTGTTCCTCTTCCTCTGGTAGGATTTCCAGTGCAATTTTCTCTCCAATTCTCTCCTAAGAGTATACTTTCTACACTTTCTCCCCCCTTTTTTTCACTAGCCTAGAGGATAAGTCATTCCCTATAATATGTGATGTTGGAATCACCCATATTTTGTTTATTTCTAAAAGCTCCTCTTCCAATTCAGCTCCCTGCATATGGCTTGGGAAAGCAGTGGAAGACAGCCCAACTGATTGGGCCCATGTACCCCTGTGGGGGATCTGGAAGAGGCTGCTGGCTTCAAGCTGTCTCAGCTCTGGCCATTGCAGTCATCTGTGGAGTGTGTAAGCTGATGGAAGACCTTTCTTTCTGTCTCTCCCTCTCTCTCTCTCTGTAACTCCACATATCAAATAAATAAATAAATAAATATTTTTTTAAAAGCTGTTTAAATGTTAGAGGCAGTAAGTCTGTATTTGCTATATGTGAATTTTTACTTTGAATTACAACAGTGCAGAATAACTCATTGTTCATGCTATATAACTAGATACTGTTTGACAGTAACATCAAGTAAATTATTTTTCAAAATAATTTATAAAAATCAGAAAAATATTTTAATAAAAAATGCCTCACAATCATCATGAAGTAATAGATCTTAATTGCTCACTAGTGATTTTACTGCTTGTCTTTTAAGTTACAAATAACAATAAAAAGGATAATTCACTTCATAAACCTGCTAGCAATCCGAATGCAAATCAGAGTATGAGATATGGCTTCAACCAGAAATCAAGGGCTGGGATTTTCGTTGTCATCAAGTTACCTGCAAAACCTTCGGGAAATATTACTGACAGCATATTGAAACTATATACCGCAGAGAAAACCAAGGGTTTCTGTAAACTGAATTAATTTTACTTTTCTTCATAACTTCTAATCAAGATTATATTGGTCTAGACAGAAAGTCAGAGATTAGAAATAAATGATTGTGATAGCTTTATTAAAACATATATATTTCATGACAAAATATCAAAGTTTTTAATCTATATTTGACTTTGGGTCTAGAAGTTGATTCTTGCTTTTTGTTCTGCTTCTTGGTTTACTTGAATGGCTCTTTGGATGTTGGTACTTGTGTGCCAACATCAAACAAAAATTCAAACAAAAATGTGGACAGAAGTCATCTTTCAGAAATCCCTATTCTGCTATATTTATTTTGCTCAATCTGAAAATGGCATTAATCCTGCATAACTTTTATGTTTTCCCTTCAATTACTTTCTTTATTTAAAAAAGGAAAAAATAACAGTGAAAATTTCTTAGTACCATAAAAAATACCTTACAGGTAAACAAGATATTTTTCTAGGTACTGACTTTTTGATTTAGTGGGGGAAGCTGCTGCTTGTGGAACCTGCATCCCATATCAGAATGACAGTTTTGAGTCACAGCTACTCTGCTTCTGATCTAGCAGAGTAGACTGGGAGAATAATGGAGGATGGCCAAAATACTTGGAACCTGGTACCCATGTGGGAGATTGAGGTAGGATCCTAAGCTCCTGGTTATGGCCTCGCCCAAACTTGGCTATTGCAGACATTTGAGTAGTGAACCAGTGGATGAAAATCTCTCTCTCTCCCTCTCTCTCTCTCTCTGTTGCTCTGCTAATTTATTTAAATAAATAAATAAATAAATTCTTTTTCATGGTCATTTCTGAATCTAGTTTATAAATTAAGTTAAAAATATCCACCCAGAATAGTTCAACAAATGAGTCTATTTATATCATACAACACTATTCAATGACAAAAATGCCTGCAGATAACCATCATCTTGAGTCGATCTTGAGGATATTATACTGAGAGAAGAAAAAAACAAGCTAATGTAAAAAGTAATGCAAACCATATGATTCCACTGAAATAATATCCTTAAAATAAAAAAAAATTACAGATGTGGAGAACAAGACCACTGACGGTGAACGGTGATGGAGCCAGGCAAGTAGAGATGATGAGTAGAGAGTAACAGAAGCCGTGATGTTTTAGTGATGTGATTCTTCTATGTCTTGATTTCATGGGTATTGTTATAAACCTATACATTTTATAAATGGCATAGAACTATATACACATTTAATACCAAAGTCAGTATCTGAGTTTTGATATTGTATCATCATTCTATAAGATGTCATTATTAGAAAAGTTATATATGTGAGATTTCTATATATTATCTTTACAACTTCATGTTGTAAATTTATAATTGCTGTGAATTCATAATTGTTGTGAATTTATAATTCTGTCAAAGTGAAAATTTAAATAATCCACTCAAATGAGAGGAGAAGAAAAGGAGAAAGACTTTCTGGAGGGTCAAAGCAAACTTTTAACAATCTACAATGAATTTGTGCTTTTAAAATAAAAACGAGGCAAAAAAAAACTGCTTGCAGAAACATGAACTGTCCCTTCAAAGTATATGCTCATAATTCTCATTTCTGTGAATTAGAAAAAATGTGGGTATGTACTTAGTTTTCCTATTAATAATATTGCAATTTAACATATAATAATATAATAATAATATTAAAAGTGTTTCAACATATTATAGCAATTTTATAATGTAAAATTTTTAGTATATTATCGATGCATTTTAAAATTTTTATTTATCTTTATTGTTTTTGAAAGGCAGAGACAGAGATGCAGAGGGAGAGGGAGAGAGAGAAACATATGAAGACAGAGAGTAATCTTTGATCCCATGGGTCATTCTTTGTATTATCTACAGCAGCTAGAGCTGGCAAGGCCAAAGTCAGGTGCCACAACTTTCAATTCAGTCTTCCACACAGTTTCAAGAACCCATGTTGTTGAGCCATCCCCTGCTGCCTCCCATGGTGCACTTGAGCAGGAAGCAGGCTAGAGGAAGGACTGGAACACGGCACTCTGAAATGGGGTGTGAGTGTGGAGCAGCAACTTAACCATTGTGCCACATGCATCCTCTTATATGGATGTTATTTTTGTATATCAGAAATCTTCCTAGAAAGTTTATAGTATGTCATTTTTGTTAGCAAACTTAAGAAATAGTTATCATAGTAACCATGGAAGCCCTTCAGAATTCCAAAAGTTGCTGTCTGCAGGTTTCTGGGTAGAATCAACAACCCTAAAATATCACTGAAACTATATAAACTTGATTGTTTGATTTGAAGATGTAGTTCAACATGTTAGTTAGCTTTCAGGTAAACTGCATTAAACTAAATTTTAAATCTTTATTTGAAGATATAAATTAGTATATTGATTGGCTTTTTTGAAAACTGGACATGGACTTGAAGTCGTCAGTTAGAAATTCATTTAAGCAGTTAAAGATGTCGGTTGGTTTTTGTGTGTATGTGTGTTTATGTTTTAATTTGTATAAAGTGGTCAATTATGTAATTTCATATGCCATCACTTAACAGTTGTATGACCTGGAGCAAACAGTCCTAAACTCTATATTTCTGGAATATGTAGATCGCAATAACACCTGACTTACTTTCTTCACAAGGCAAAACATTAAGTAGAAGTTATTGTTGTTACCAAAAAATACAGCAGGGTTGTTTGTGATCAGTTAGTGAAGTGTATCTTTTCCACCTTTGAGGAAGAATTTGAATGAGGCATATATTAAAGATTCCTCTGACTGGAGAGAAGAAAATCCTATCAAGATAAACCACAAATCAAACAGGTAGAAGGAAAGAAACAACTTCCTCTAACAATGGCACAGGGTATTGTGCTCTTTCAGTTATGGTAGTTATAATATCCTGCCCTCATTTTTAAAAATTATTTTCCCCCAGAAACCTTTTATTTAAGGAACAGAAACTTCGTACATTTCATAATTACAACTTTAGGAATTTAGTAATTCTTCCCACTGTACCCGCCCTCCTACCTGCACTCCCACCCTCTTCCTCCTCCCTCTCCTATTTCTTTTCTTAATTTTTAATTAGATCTGTTTTCAATTAACTCTATGTTAAGATTTCAACAAATAGTATGAAAAAAAAAAACTTCCTCAACAGATGAGACAAGGACTGTTCAAAGTCATTACTTCTCAAAGTGCCAATTTCATTTCTATAGATTGCCTTTTTTATAGAAAACTTTTATTTAATAAATATAAATTTCAAAAGTACAACTTTTGGATTATAGCAGTTCTTCCCCGCCCCCATAACCCCTCTCCCACCCACAAACCATCCTATTTCCTACTCTCTCTCCCATCCCATTCTTCAAGATTAATTTTCAATGATCTTTATATATGGAAGATCAACTCTGTAGTAAGTAAAGATCTCAACAGTTTGCACTCACACAGACACAGTATAACGTACTGTTTGAAGACTAATTTTTTTGTGAATTCTCATAGTACAACAATTAAGGACAGAGATCCTATATGGGGAGTAAGTGCACAGTGAATCCTGTTGTTGATTTAATAACTGACACTCTTATTTATGACATCAGTAATCACCAGAGGCTCTTGCTATGAGCTGCCAAGGCTATGGAAGCCTCTTAAGTTCACAAATTTCAACCTTATTTAGACAAGGCCATAATCAAAGTGCAAGTTCTCTCCTCCATGCAGAGAAAAGTACCTCCTTCTTTGATGGCTCCTTCTTTCCACCGAGATCTCACAGAAATCTTTCATTTAGGTCATTTTGCCACAGCATCTTGGATTTCCATGCCCGAAATACTCTAATGGGCTTTTTAGCCAGATCTGAATGCCTTAAGGGCTGATTCTAAGACCAGAGTGCTGTTTAGGGCATTTGTCATTCTATGAGTCTGCTGTGTTTAAATGGTGCTCTATTAGTTATCACAGGTAAGGGAGAACATATGGTATTTGTCCTTTTGAACTGGCTTACTTCAATAAGTATACTGTTTTCCAGTTTCATCCATTTTGTTGCAAATGACCAGATTTTTTTTACCACTGTGTAATATTCTATGGTGTACATATTCCATAATTTCTTTATCCAGTCTTCATTTGATGTCTGTCCCCACTTTTAAAGTTATTTTCTTTCTTCATTTTCAAGTTATGCCCAGTCATTTGAAAACTGCTTATTGATTCTTGGTTATAACAGCAAAAATATGACTATTATGAATAATCAACAAATAAAGAATGGATAAACAATAGCATATATATATTATAATCTTAAGTATGACATTTTCAGAAACATAATTGAAAATAAGATATGCATGCTAACATTTCAACTATACAAATATGATTTAACAATAAGATTCATATTCCAGAATATCAACTGATTTTCACTAGAAGGTAAGAATTTTCCTTCTTTACATATTTGTTTCCAAATTATTAGTGATGACAAAGGATTATATATACTTTTAAATATTTTTATTTATTTGAGAGGCATACTTACAGACAAAGAGAGGGAGAGACAGGGAGAAAAGCCTCCCATCCGCTGTATCACTCCCCAAATGACTGCAATGACCAGAGTTGGGTCAATCCAAAGCCTGGAGCCAGGAACTTCTTCCAAGTTCCCAAGAGACTGCAGGGGCCCAAGCACTTGGCCATCTTCCACTGCTTTCCCAGACCATTAGTAGGGAGCTGAATAGGAAGAGGTACAACCATGGTATGAACTGGTGCCCATTATGGGACGCTGGTGATACAGGTGGAGTTTAGTCTACTACTTCACAATGCTGGCCACCAAAGTATTATATTTATTATTAGAAGAAAACATGTCTAAATCTGGCAGTTGTCATTGCGGTAGACAGTCTCATGATTAGGTTACAAGGAGCTTATTCTGCCTTGAGTGGTCCAACTTTCCACTCCTGTTCTCTTAGTTTTAAGGAAACCAGCTACCATTTGTTAAAATTATTTAACGTTTTAAAAATTTGAGACACACACATACAAAGACAGACAGAAACAGAGAGACAGACAGCATGCTTTTACCCAATTGTTCATGATCCCCCAGTATTATCCATAGCCACAGCTAATTCAGATCAAACCCAGGAAGCAAGATTGCATTCAGGATCTCCTTTGTAGGCACCAGGGACCCAACTACTAAAGCCATTACCTGCTGCTTCACAGTACACATTAACAGGAGGCTAGAATTGGGAGAAGAGCCAGGACTCCAACTGAAGCAGTTCAACATGAGACGTGAATGTTCCAACCTGCATCCCAATTGTTAGGTCAAATGCCTGCCCCTCAATTGCCAACTTGAAATCTGTCCTTTGAGTGGCCCAAGTGGCAAGAATGATGTCTTCAGACACATCATCAAGGTCCTGATGGCTGAGGGCAACTACATAAGTGAATTTGGAAATGGATCCTCCTTTGCTTGAGCCTTGAAAGGGTTACAGTCTTGGCTACCATCTTGCTGGTAGACTTGTGAGAGACCTTGAATCAAAAGTATCAAAAGCAAAAGTTACATCATGAATCCTGAGGTTTAGGAACTGTGATATAACAGTTTTCCTTACTTTAGTCCCTAAATTTTAAGGTAAATTTTTATTCAGTCATATTTTGCTAATACAGTTATTCGTAAGAGTGATCATTTATTGTGTATCTATTTTAAGATGTGTAAAAGTCTATATGTTTCTTTCTTCTCAAACATGTACTTAGCTTTCATATCTACTTGCATTTATTCATCATGTAAATACTGTTTTCAGCTTTTTACTGTCTTAGTTTTGTGCCTATGGACTCAAGAGCCAAAATTGAATACAGTGTGCTCATGCCATCCATTGAAGATCCTGTAGTCTGGGGAGCGAGGGAAGGAAATGACATTTTATGATAGACATCCATCACCATAAAATAAAGTCCAATAACAGAGAACTCATAAAATGCAAGTAATCCACAAAAAATACTACACCTGAACTAGGTGTTGCAAGATGACAAATACATGAAGGGTAGGGGATGGGTCACGCATACTCATGTCGCAGTATGTGGAAAAAAATTGTTGTGTTGACCATGTGGGAAACTTGCAAGTGATAAGACAGTTCAGATCTCAGGACATGTACAAATGTTGGGAGATGTGTCTGATAAAGAAGTAGCACTGAACAATGAAAGTGTGAGATGTCAAATAAAGAAATTAAGGTATTATAGGTATTAATACATCATTAAATAATTTAATCATGAGAGTGAAATAATTTATATTATATAGAGATACATCTGGTCTACAGTGAAGAATGGATTGAATTGGCAATAGAAAAGTTAGAAGGCAATTAAAACAATTCATCTTAATAGTAGTTGCCATTGTTTGAAAACTCTTTGTAGAAAATAATATGTACATTTAATCTTCACAATTATCTTGCCTAATCGCAATAACTGTTCTTTACTTATGAGGAAATGAAAGTGCAGGTAGGCTAAGTGAATTGCCTACGTCTTAGAGCAACTCAGCAGCAGTGCTTGCTCAGTGACATACAAGCTATAGAAAAGAGGGAAATGAAAATCTTAGAACTGAACATGAAGTATCTGAAAGAGTAAGTATACTGATATCAAGAATAGTATGAAGATAACAAAAGAAACAAAGTTAGTTATAGATAAATTAACAGTTATCCAATGTGAAGTACAAAGAACAGATTGGAAAATATTAAGAGAATCTCAGAGACCTGTGGGAAAATACTGAATGATCTAACATACATGTAATTGGATTCTCAAAGGAAGAATAGGAAGAGTATGACAGAAAACATCAAACAAATGATGGTCTAAAATTTTCCAAACTTGTGAATCGGGTAAATTTATAGATTCAAGAAGTTTAGTGAACACCAACAGGAAAAATACATGGGCAGCCTCCTCTAGGCAAATTATGGTCAAGTTAGTGAGATCCTAAAGCTAAAATAATTTCAAAAACAAAGAAAATGACATGTTTATATGGGGGAATTGACACAAATGAGTTATCAAAAATAATGCAGGCAAGCTGATAATGGGACAGCATTTGTTAAAAGTTGCTGAAACCACTGAATAAGAGGTCCTTGACTCTTTTTCCTTAGGATTCTAAGATGATAGGATAAATCTGAATATAGCACTGATAATCTTTCTATCAGATACAGAATGGCTTCCTGAAAAGTAGATACATATAAAGAAGTCAGAAGAAAGAGATAGTAACCAGATTCTGGATGGTGTTATTTGAGTGATTACATCAAAAATATCACTCCCATCTATTGAGAATCTGTATTTTCTTTTTAATTAATTAATTGTTAATTACTTTGAGAGAGAGAGAGAGAGTGAGAGAGTGTGAAAAGTAGAGAGATAGAACACCCATCCACTGATTGACTCCCCAGATTCCTGTGATGGCTGGGGCTGGAGCCAGCAACTCCATTCAGATATCCCATGTGGGTGGAAGGAATCTAGTCATTTGATTTATCAGTATTATCTTCCAAGGTGTACATTAGCAGGAACTTGGAGTCAGAGCCAGAGTTGGGTATTAAGTCCAGTCACTACCATATATGATGAGGGTATCTTTAGTGGAATCTTATTCAACATGCCAAGTGCCTGCCCTTGCATTTCATTTTAGAAAAATCATTTTAACTGAGGTTTCTGTCATTTACAATCAAATGAGAATGTATTTTTTAAACTGTCCTTTGAGATGTAGTCCAAGCATTGTTTACTATTAGAATATTTTCTAATCCTTCCTATCATTTCACCCTTCAAGAAGAGTTAGTTGCTCTCTTTCCTCCTCACTCTATTAGTATCTCTTTATTATTGAACTCATTACATTGCACAATTTTAAGTAGTCTGTGATATCCTTGAGGGTAAGGATCAGGCTAGTTTTTTTACATATGGAGAAGACATTTCTAGCACATAGAAAACCATGAATATTCTTTGGTCACTCAACAGGGCTTATTACTTGTCTGGATAAGTTAGGATGCTAAAGTTGAAAGTAACAGAAATCTCATATCAAATATGCTTAAATGTTCAAGAGCATATATTGGCTCATGTCACCAGAAAATTTCAGAGGGCAGGGACCATAACCCATGTTCACAGAAAGGATAAGGAAGGAAGTATACTAAGAAACGTGTGTGACAACCTCATTTTCAGCTGGGGGAATTCTGGTAGAATTAGCATATACTTAGATGCAAGAATTATATTTTAATTTTGCACAGAAATGAACTTATAGTTTAGTTCTAATTTTCATGAACTTTTAGAAGTGCCTTAAATGGTCTGTGTACTGGATGAAAATAAGTAAAGAATTCTACACCTTTTTCACATTGTCATTTTATTTAAAGATTTACTTACATATTTGAAAGTCAGAGTTATAGAGAGAGTGAGAGCAAGAGAGAGAGAGAGAGAGAGAGAGAGAGAGATCTTCCTCCACTGGTCCACTCCCCAGATGGCTGCAACCACCAGGACTAGGCCAGACTAAAGTCAGGAACCAGGAGTTTGTTCTGGATCTCCCACATTATTTCAGGGGCCCAAGCACTGGGGCCATTCTGTGCTGCTTTCCCTGGCACATTAGCAGAGAGCCTGACCAGAAGAGTAGAAGCTGGGACTGGAATTGGCACCCATATGGGATGCCAGTGTCATAGGTGGCAGCTTTACCTGCTATACCACAGAGCCAGCCCCACATTCTCAGAGCTTAATGCTGGTTAAAAAATCATGGATATTACTCCACGAAAAAGCATGAGATGGTAAATAAACAGAATATTTTCTCCTTTTTTTAAAGATTTATTTTATTTATTTGAAAGACAGAATTACAGAGAAAGGTAGAGACAGAGAGAAGTCTTCCATC
Organism: Oryctolagus cuniculus; assembly: GCF_051225735.1. Classification (NCBI taxonomy): domain Eukaryota; kingdom Metazoa; phylum Chordata; class Mammalia; order Lagomorpha; family Leporidae; genus Oryctolagus; species Oryctolagus cuniculus. The sequence continues at coordinate 75,166,448 of NC_142873.1, forward strand.
CACTTTTCACTCTCCAGATGGCCTCAATGATTGGAGCTGTACCATTCCAAAGCCAGGAGCTTGCTCCTGGTCTTCCATGTGGATGCAGGGGCCCAAGGACTTGGGCATCTCTACTGCGTTCCCAGGCCATAGCAGACAGCTGGATCAGAAGAGGAGCAGCCAGGACGAGAACCGGCACCCATATGGGATGCTGGTGCTTCAGGCCAGGGCTTTAACCTGCTGTGCCACAGTGCAGGCCCCAAGAATATTTTCTTTCTTTGTGATTCAGAACATTTTAATTATCATAAAAATCATATATAGTATTTTATTTCCAGATGCAAATAACTCGATAATTTTTGAAAGGAGTAAGGCAATAGATAATTCCTAAAGTTGATAAATAAAACATCAAGAGAGGCATATATATAAGTAGTATGAGGGTTAAGACAAGAACTAAATCTGCAGGTTGAAAGAGAATTTCTTTGGCATATGGAAGTGTGGAAAAATGAGACACGGATACTAGGTTCTCACAATAAGCTCTCTTTACCACTCAATTTTCTAACCATGTTTATGTTCTGAGATGATAAAAATAAAACATCTGAAAACTTAAAGAAACTTAAAGTATGAAATGCTGAAGCTTTAGTGAGGCCTACATCAGTCTCTCCCCCATTTCCCATCGTCTCTCCCCCCATCCCAAATATGCTGGGAAACCAATCTTATTCCAAACCCTTCCTCAGGTATGCGTAAGTCTTCCACCTTGCTGAGTAAATCATTCAGACAGCTTTGAACATTTTTTTCCTTTTGCTTTCCTGGACATCAACTCCTCTGCTTTTAGTTCAGTGGCTGAGTGCTAATCCTTGACTTTGCCCTTTCCTTAGACTTAGCTCCAGTTTTCCATTGACAAATGGCATCTCCATAGTTGTGGGCAACCCCAATGGGATAGAGTGGAGAATTTTCAGGAATGATAGTGAAGAATTGTTCTGGATTGGCCCGTAGCTCTCAGGGCTGGTTCTGTGCACACCATCCTAATCATCTGATAATTGCATTTGGTTATGTGTTTGGCCATAGATTCTGTGAAAGGATGTGACATCACGAAGAAATCATGATTTTCTACCTCAACAGGAGGAGAAGATAAACGTGAAGGGCTACTTCAAGACCACTACACTATTCAAACAGAGACAATCACTACTTGTTGTAATGCCCATGACATGACTCATGCGTCCCATCCCCAGGAAACATCTTTTGAAGAGATCACACACTGTTTTACATGAAATGGAAAGGGCCAGTGGTACAAACTACTTAAATTTCACTCTCAACCAGGCCAATGTCAAGGGCACAAGCTTCAAATTGATGCCCTTTTGTTGACACGAATCTAAACATGCTCATTTTTTAATAGTCTTGAGGACAAATCCCTCATGTTCATTGGGATTGTAGATAACATTGAGAAATTATATTGAAGGGTTTGACACACAGCACAAATATTTACAGGAGGCTAAACTACTTGTTACAATACTTATTTCTAAATGAATTACCATGTAGGTAATAGTAAAGCCAAAAACAGGAAAAGAAGGGTCAGATTTCTCCTGTGAGATCTCCCTTGTAAGATTATCCCAAATATAATAATACCACTTTATTGACTTAAGCACACTTCCCAGTGACATGCCATTGCTGACCTGTAATTTTTATCCTACACGATGCCAGCCCTAATAAAATGACACTTGTGAATGTAAATTAAGCTAGCAAAGGGGACAGATTGCATGATTCTGGTTTCTCTCAGATGCCTGTAGGCTATCACAGGTTCCATATGTGAAGTAATTATGTTCACTGAAGGAAAGAATAAATGCTGTCAAATTGTGTACTGAGAGAGAAAGCAGCTATTATATTTCAGTAGTTGCTAGAGCATTGCCCCCAGACAGTAGCAAGATGTATAAGAAAATAAAAACAGTGCCAGTCATATATTACACATCTGCCTTCGCATTTGTGGTTTCCTTTAAATGTATATTATACAGAGATGATAACTTAGCAGCCAGCATTTCAGCCGTCTTCTCCCGCTTATTTTCTGCAGTGCCATTTTGGAACATGTGGCATGATGGTGATTGAAGGGGTTATGAGTATAGACACTCCTTGTTTCTGGTTTCTTTGTGCTATGCTGAGAACCAATGACCTGGTTAGATTTCTGATGTTTGGATTTTGATGTTTTTCCTTGAATAATATCTCAAATTCAAGCCCAACTTCGCCCACAGTTGTTCTCCTTGTACCTGATGAGAATTGTTCTCCATTCCAAAGCTGCCTTATTTTTGAGGACATTTTACAATATAAAGTTGGGCTGTTAGAATAATAGCTAGTAATGATTTGGTACTTGTGCACTGTTTAATATATTAGATGGATTCTAATTATATATCTCACCTAATATCTTAAGTAAAGAATGAATGATAAAGATTGTTTTAAGTACCTGACTTCTAGATTAGAGTTAATAGGACTACTTAAAAGAGTCGGCCATTACGTAGGAGAAAGAGTGTGGAGAGCTGAGTGGAGCAGCCAACTCCTTTCCTGCTAGACAAGCCCTAACCTGGAGACATTGTAACTTTTTCTTGACTGGGTCCTACACTTTAGGAGGGGTAAGTAAATGTTCAGATTGGTGACTAACCGCCCACCAGTCTTTTCTCCAGCCCCCTGAGAAGTTCGTTGCACTAGAATTGCTTTTAGACTTAGCAAGAGACCCTCGGTTGGGCTCCAAAATGGAACCAAATGACCTCATACCCTGAGCTTCCTCTCTTACCTTCTGACAGCAAGATAAAGCAAAACAAAAGCTAGCATAAGTCTTTAGAACAGCTTGCTTAAATTGGGTATTAAGATTAAGATAACAACAATGAAACACATAATGGGGATAATGAGTCAGAGGTGGCTATAATCATTTGCATGTTACAATAGAAGTTTCATTAAACTAAATGAGTGATTCCAGCCTGGGGGATAAAATAAATTGTGGAATCTCAGGTGGAAAAGTTTTTAATATGCTTCTACATCATATAAGAAGCAGAGTTTATCAATTTCTGTGTGAGACCTCAAGGAGTTTCTATTCCATCCAGCACTGACTACTAAGAATTCTATAATGGGGTAAAAAGTAAAACTAGTGTTGGTGTTATCTATCCTATGATACCAGTTTTGCCTTTTAGAGATGAAAAAAAGTCCTCAGTTGTCTTTAACAAAATCTGATGGCAGTAACCACAGTCCTAGTCTGCAAAAGACTCTTCCTTGGGATTATTATTGATGAACTCTGAAGCCAGTAAGAGTGATAGGAAGACATCTAAACTATGTTTTAAATTTCCAATCAGCTACATCCTGATGCTATGTTTTGTTTATCCATTTTTCTCAGACATCTGAGTTTGTCTGTTTTAAATAATGTTGTGAATATTTGTGTACAAACATTGTGTGGATGCAAGATATGTTTTCATTCCTCTAGAATTGTTAGGGCATGGGTAACCTGTGTTTAACATTTTAAGGAACCACACAGTGACGGTAACACTACTGCAGCACTGTACATTCCTACTAGCAATGTGAGGGTTCCATTGTTCTACACTCAAACCAGCACTTTCTTTTTGAGTGTAGGATCCTAGTAAGTATGAAGTGATACCTCACTGCAATTTAGTTTACATTTTCCTAACCACTAATGATATTGACCATCCTTTCTTTTATGTGCTCCTTAGTCATTTATATATATATATCCTCCTCATAGAAATGTCTATTCAAATCCTTTACTGATTTTAAAAATTGAGATACTTATATTTTTATGTTTGCCTTGTAAGAATTCTTAGTATATTCTAGATGCTAGCCCTTTATGTACATACAGTTTGCAGTAATTTGTCCTATATTTAGTTTGCTTTTCTACTTTCTTGATACTGTCCCTTGAAGAACAAATTTATTAATTCTAATAAAGTTTATTCTTTCTTTTGTTACTTTTATTTTTGGTGTCTTATTTAAGAAAGCTTTGCTTAACCTAAAGTCATAAAGATTTAACTCTTTGTTTTGTTCTAAGAGTTTCGTAGTCCTAACTATTGTCTGTGGTCAAGTTTTCATTAACTTTTTATTTAATATGAATCAGATTGGATTCTTTTTAAAAAATATTTATTTATTTATTTGAAAGGCAGAGTTATAGAGAGGCAGCGGCAGAGAGAGGGAGAGAGAGAGAGAGAGAGAGAGAGAGAGGGAGAGGTCTTCTATCTGCTAGTTCACTCCCAAGATGGCTGCAATGGCTGGAGCTGAGCAGATGCAAAGCCATGGGCCAGGAGCTTTTTCTAGGTCTCCCACATGGGTGCAGGAACCCAAGGACTTGGTCCATCTTCTACTGATTTTCCAGGCCATAGCAGAGAATTGGATTGGAAGTGGAGCACCTAGGACATGAACTGGTGCCCATCTGGAGTGTCAGTACTGCAGAGGGCAGCTTTACCTGCTACACTACAGTGCCAGCCCCCTTCATTAACTTTTGTGTATGGCATAAGAAGGTCAACTTCACTCTTTTATATGTGGATATGCAATTGTTTCAGCACTATTTTTGGAAAGACTCTTCTTTCTCCATTGAAAAGTCCTAGTATGCTTGTTGAAAACAAGTTGACTATGAATATAAGGTATAGAATTTTGACCTCAGTTTGTGAGAGACTAAAACGAATAAAGAAGTATTTCCAATGGCTTAGCCAGAACTCTAAGAAACTGAAGCTCTTAGGAAGGGCTAGGCCTACAGGCAGGCAGATAGTGTCATCTTTGATCCTAGTCAAAATATTTCCCCATTTGTGTTCCACTAAGCTGTTATACAATTTGATGGTCCAAACTTTTTTTGGAAAGATACGTTTTAAATTGTATGGCTACATGGTGTCTGAGAAATTTGGCATGCACTGTAAAACCTTTAATGCTATTGGCACTGGTGTTGGTGTCAGTGTAGAGGGTGGCTGATGGTAAGGGGGAAATATCAAATGCTTGTCAAATAGAATTGAGTAGCATTTTCCTTCATGCTCATTTCAGTGAGAGAAAGGGTAAGTGGGGTGAGCTTACAGGCTATCAAAAGTATTCCTTAGACGCTAGTTTCTTTCTCAGTTTTGAGATAGGCTTAAGGTTCCAAGGATTCAAGGGAGAATTCCTAAAATTCCTAAATCCATTTTCATTCCTCATCTCATTTACCCTCCCTCATATGGTTTATATGGAACTATTCTATTATTCAGCTCTATTAGTATTCCCTTGCTGTATTACAAATTACCAAAATCTAAGTGTTCAGAACAACACAGATGGATCATCTCAGTCCCTGTGGGTCATGTGTCTAGGCATGATTGAGTTAGGTTTTTAACTTCAAGGTCTCACCAGCCTGCAGCTCAATTCAGGTAACAGCCAGGCCTAGGTTCTTCTCTGGCACCTGGATGTTCTTCCAGGTTTGTGGTTCCCGGCAGGATCTATTTCCGTGCAGCTACCCATCACATGGAAGCCTTCTGCTTCAAGACCAGGGTATGGTAGAAGAGGCCCAGTCCCTCCTCTAGGTACTTTCACCTGATAAGTCAGGTCACACAGGATAATCTCCCTTCTCAAAATCTACTTCCAAAAATCCCTTCACCTTTGCCGTATTCTATGGGTGAAAATGAAATCCTACTTTCTTCCTTCACTCAAGAGGAGACACAAAGGCAAGTCTCACTGGGGTCACTCAAAGCATCTGCCTCAACAGTCCAAAGCCAGTTTCTCATTTTAGTGCAAATTTGTTTCTTGAAAAATGATTTTTCACTACTTGGTTTACCGATGAATAAACTACCAATTATGGTAACTTTCTAAAACCACACTTCCTGGTGAAAAGGGCCATTGATCAATTTGTACCAATATGTATTTAAGGAACTATACTGAACTTGAATTGGATTATTTGTAGGCTGCCAGCATTAAAACATTAATATGGCTTTGTTTGAATGTCAGACCTGGAGAAGACCATCACAGTAATAGAAGGAGTCATACTGACTTTTAGTATCTTTAACTGTTTATGTTGATTTCTGATAAAATTACAAACACTTTGCCTGCATTCCTTTTAGTTACTGTGCCATTCTTTGAGCCAGAGATGCCATGGCTAAGATGTCAAGGTATTAAAATGAATATTTAAACAGCAGGAAATTAAGATTAAAAATTAAATCTCCTCCACAAATACCCACTGTGCTTAGATGGTTCAATGCATTTGTTCGGTGGTGGTTGTTGCTGTCAAAGGGAAGTGTGCATCAAGGGAAATCTGAATAAGTTCTTGGTGACTGTATCTTCATGGTGTCAGTTGTAAAAGCAGTAACAAAATAAGTGTTTTGATTTTTAGTTCAAAAGCTAGAATTATTGAATTTTTTATCCAAAAGAGACAAGTTCTTTATCTTCATAAAGTTTTTTTGTAGCTGACTCAGAGTAACAACTAGCCAAGTAGTCAAGTGTGTGTGTATGTTTGTGTATATGTGTACATTTGCATCAGTGGTGGAGTGGGGAGAAAAAACAAGTTGCTTTTTAAACAATTTTTTTACTTAATTTCTAATTTTTTTCAAGTCAGAGAGTGAGAGTTAGAGAGCAAAGCAAAGAGGGGACTCTGAAAGTTCATTCTCCAAATGCCTACAAAAGCTGGGGCTGGGCTGGGCCAGGCTGATGCTGGGAACCAGATCTGAACTGAGGTTTCCCATGTGGGTGGCGGAAACTCAATGACCTGAGCCATCACTTGCTGTTTCCCAGGGCACATGCTAGCAGGAAGCTGGCACAGTGCGTACAGCCAGGACTTGAACCCAGGAGCTCTTGGATGAGATGAGGGTACTAAGGGGCAGCTTAATCACTGTGCCACGTGCCTGCCTGCCTTGACGGATTACTTTTTCTTGCAAAGATATCTTGTTTTGCAAACAAGAAGTTTTGGTCAGTTGAAATGGTTGTTCCGGTGTGCACAGTCTGGGTTTTCAAATTTTGTGCTTTCTTCTTTGTTTACTTAAACATTTTCATACAGCTTAGCTCTGTAACTCAGAGAAAATTCTCATTTTTCTGGAAAGAGAAAAGACTTCATTTTTTTACAATTACAAAAAAACAAACTTGCCACTATAAATCTACGTGATGTTAGGCCTTAGTGTACAAAAAAGTGTAGGCAATGAGATTCACTGGACAAAATGGTTTGGATTATAAAAGAAATACTAGATCAACATGTTTGCAAAAATGGAAGTGAAAAAGGTAAGCAGCTCAGTTATTGTGCATGACTTTCCTTGAAATACTGGGGTACCCCTGTTTAAAGATAATGTAGTGAGATTTTAACACTAGTAACTATGACTACCTCAGTATATTAACTGACCTTTAAATATGATTGTCCTTTTCATTTGACCAAATGACATTTACCTCATAAAAAAGCTATTCATTCACTTTAGAAAACCAATATATGAAAATATGCTAAATTGACATTTAGAATTATCTCAAAACACCCTTACGATAACTAACACTATTTCCATATGATTTGAATTTGCGATTTTAAAATATATCTTAAATCCATTTAAAATAATAGGCAGGTATCAGGTAGCTATGAGGGTCATCTGATAATGATATTAGGATTTTTCTCAACAGCTATGTAATTGCTTCTTTTCCATGCTGGAGGCATGTTGAACCTTATGTCCTTTTCAAGATTTACACCTGTATTCTATGAGGTAACAGGGCAATAGGCTGACATTTTATGTAGCACAGTATTGTTTTAAAATAAGGACAACTGTTTTCCTATGTTGTCCTGATAATTTGAGAAATCACAGGAACCAAGCAGCAGAGGGTACTGGGTTGCAAACGCCAGCTGACCCATGATCCTGACCTGCGTGTCCTCTAGCCAGATTTTTTTCTTTAGGATGTCATTTCACTGCTCAGGAACACAGCCTTCCTCCTCGGGTGCCCCTTCTGCTTCCCTGAATCTTACAAGTCATACAGAATGCCTTAACCAGAGCCATCTCAGTGAGCCTCAGTGCCACGGACAGCTGCCTTAATCTGACATAAATGAAAAGACTTGAGACACTTTGTGGTTATAATCACATCAAAGAGAGCCCAAACAATTTTACTCTGTAGTCTCCTGGAAGTTGGAAAGTCTAGGCCTTGTTATAAGGCAGAATTCAATCAGAGGCATATTCTTGCATCCCTTACCTCTTGGAAGCATTTTTCACATGGTTTTAGCATACTTGACACCAGTAACTAAGTGCTCTCCCTTCCCTCTGCCCAAACACTTTCAGAAACAGTAAGTAAACAAATAGATGGAAACTGAAAAGTACATATATAAAAGATCAGACATCTGGTCCCTAGAATCTAAATGGATTTGGTTGCACCCATCTCTGCTCTGTTTTAGTGCTGAGTGTGAGGTCTGGGCTAACAAGGACAGCACCCAGGCCTAGTGAGAACTTTAAATACGCTTTGTTAACCCAACAAAGCCTCAGGGATATATATATCTCCCTGAGAGAGAGAGAGAGAGAGAGAGAGAGAGAGAGAGAAAGGGGAAGAGCTCCTGTTGCTCCTTATGAAAAGAATGCCTAATTTTAAACGCTTAATGAGCATCATGAGGTGATCCAAGCTCTGAAGATTTCCATAGATTTGCAGCTAATGGGAGCCAGGTTGTGTGCTGATTTGTACCAGTGGGAAGCTCTGCTTTTTTCCTTGTTTGAAGGATGGAAGAGAAATGTAATGGCTTTTGCCTAGAGGCAATTCTCAGGCTAGCTTTTCAGGTAAGTAAAAGTCTTCTCTTTGCCCCCAGGGCTTCCTACAGAACAACTATATATGGAAGCCCCCTGAAAGGTAAGATTATTTTTAGATACACAAACAAGTGTTTGAAAAGAGATACTTCAGTGGATCTTTTTATCTGGAGATAGACAACTACAAATTTGCTTAGGTTTATTACCACAATTTTCCCCTGTACCTCCCTTTTCTTTAAAAACTGAATTTAGTCAAACTATTTGAATTCAAAGACACAGCTTTCCTTCATAACCATTAAACATATTCAGTTGCTTTTAGCTTTCATCCTAAATGTTATCCAATTTATGATACATAAATTACTTCTTCCTGCCCTTTGTTGTAAGTTATTTTTGTGAGTTACTTAATATCCAATTGGTACAAATTGGAACCATGGCGTTTCCATGAAAAATAACCATTGCCTCTCGGTGGGTATTGATATTAAATTTAGTAATATTAACAGCATAATAACAACAGGCACAATCAGAATTACTTTGAGCAGAGCATTATCCAACAAGACATTGTAGGATTAAGTCATTTTAGTGGCATTAAATACCTGTCATTTTATTTCCATCACTCTACAGTAGGTGGTTGATTGGGATTAGTGGGTAGATTAGTCTTTTTATGGGCATGTTTATATGCATTCAAGAACTACACCCTCAGTGACTGGCTGAGTCTTATATCCATTTGTCTTTAATAGTTATGTAGCCCATTATGCGTACTATTTAAAGGAGAATGTGTTGGAGAGGGACACCTAGGATTAGGATGCGCTTTTGAAAGCTTTTGAAGATGGGTTTATCTAATGAGTTCTTGCTCTCCTCCCCTTCTGTCTCTTTTCAAGTCCCAGTAAGTAGTAGAAAAAGATACAATGGACAACTGAAAATTGGAAAAAGATGCTTACGTGACAAATGGCCAAAACAAATTTCTGGAAGGAAAAAAAAAAGCAACTGGAAGAATAGTAAAAGGAGAGAGAATTGGCCCAGAAAAAAAAACTTGCTTTCTCTGCAAATCTCCCAAAGAACTCAGGCTCAGAATTAAATACCGAGTATGAAATGTAAGGGCCATAAAATGGTGCTGTTAATTACAACTCTGTCTACAAAACATTTGAACTCTATTACCAGCACCACGTCTATGCACGGAAGGCTTAGTAATTAATGCTTAAGGGAAAGATTAGAGGTTTTTTCTCAAAAGAAATTAAATGAGCTGTCCACGAAGAACTTGCGCATCTAGGTTGACATTAGAACACTGGGGAAAGTCCTGGCATTTGGAGTTCCTGATATACTAGTGAGCCAGATAGCCATCAAACCCTGCTCTTAGACGTGGCGTTTTTAAGCAGACTTCTTAAACCTTCTTCAGTATGAAGTCAAAGATAATCAAAAACAAATCCAGTCACATGAAAAGGAAACACCAGAGGCAGGCGCTGTGGTGCAGTGGGTTAAAGCCTTAGCTTGCTGTGCTGGCATCCCATATGGGTGCTGGTGCGAGTACTGACTGCTCCACTTCCGATCCAGGTCTTTACTAATGCAGCTGGGAAAGCAGTGGAGAATGGCCTAGGTTCTTGGGCCCCTGCCACTCATGTGGGAGACCTGGAAGAAGCTTCTTGCTCCTGGCTTCACATTGGTTCAGTCCCAGCTGTTGCGACCATTTGGGGAGTGAATCAGTGATGGAAGATCCCTCTCTCTTTCTCTATCTCTACCTCTCTCTGTAACTCTGTCTTTCAAATAAATAAAATAAATCTTAAAAAAGAAAAGAAAAAGAAGTGAAACACCAAAATAAAAATCTAGAAAAAAATAAACTTGGGGCCACTGCTGGGGCGTAGTGAAAAGCCACTGCCTGCAGTGCCGGCATCCCATATGGGCACCAGTTCAAGTCCCGGCTGCTCCTCTTTTGATCCAGCTCTCTGCTATGGCCCAGGAAAGTAGTGGAAGATGGCCCAAGTCCTTGGGCCCCTGCACCCACGTGGGATACCTGGAAGAAGCTCCTGGCTCCTGGCTTCAGATTGGCACAGCTCCGGCCCTTGTGGCCAACTGGGGAGTGAACCAGTGGATGGAAGACCTTTCCTCTCTGCCTCTCCTCGCTCTGTGTAATTCTGACTTTCAAATAAGTAAGTAAATAAAAAAAAAAAAAGAAAAAAAGAAACTCTAAAATGATCATAAAGCCTGCGCTATGGCGTAGGGGATAAAGCTGCCACCTGTTGTGCCAGCAGCTCATATGGATGCCTGTTTTCATCCTGGCTGCTCTACTTCCAATGCAGCTCCATGCTGAGGCACCTGAGAAAGCAGTGGAAGATGGCCTACGTGCATGAGCCCCTGCATCCATGTGGGAGACCCAGATGAAATGCCTGGCTCCTCGCTTCAGATTGGCCCAACTCTGGCCATTGTGTTACCTTTCTCTCCCAATTTCTCTGCAGGTCAGAAAATAACTGAGTTTAGGTTTGGTAAATGGACTTCTAATATGAGTGATTGCATCTTGGTTTTTAGTCTAATCTGTTGGGACCTAGTACAGAAGCACAATCTGAACAAGGGCCTATTAGAGTTTTAGTTTAATTTTAGGAAAGTTCCAATTGATAGCCTACAGAAGACTTAGACATCTACTACCTGATGTTTGCAGATGACTCCAGAAACACAAATACAAAAGAGCAAAACCAAACCCTTCTTACAAGGCCTTTTCCAAATCTACTAAAATCATATGTACTTGGTAATGAAATTTTCAATTTTTTCTTATTTCTCTCCAGAGTTCACTTCTAGTATTTCAGTATATCGTACAAGAAATCAAATAAACAAAAAGCCAAAATATCACTTTTTAAAAAGATTTATTTGTTTGAAAGTCAGAGTTACAAAGAGGGCAAGGCAGAGGAAGAGGCAGAAGGAGAAGATCTTCCATTTGCTGGTCAATCCTCAAATGGCTGCAACAGCCAGTACTGGGCCAGGCTGAAACCAGGAGCCAGCAAATTCATCCAGGTCTCTCATGTGGATACAGGGGCCCAAGGACTTGGGCCATCTTCTGCTGCTTTCGCAGGCACATTAGCAATGAGTTGGATTAGAAGTGGAGCAGCCAGGACTCGAACCAGCACCCATATGGCATGCCAGTGCTACAGGCAGCATCTGTACCTGTTACGCCACAGCTCTAACTCACTGAAGTATCTTAAATTTAATTACAAGGGTCAGAGGATGGAAGGACAAGGTAAGGAGAGTTAGTCAGTTAGCAGTTAGGTGAAACCAACAAGACTGTTTCACGTTGCTGAATGTGTGTTGAAACCATGGTTGTGGTAACTTGTCCCAATTCACAGTCATTTTTGGGCTAACGTTCATAAAGGCCAACCCATTTTATTTCAGAAAACTCTTGGTTGCAAGAGTTGATTTAACAGGCTGTATCTTAACAGGGTTAGAATCTGCCCTAATCAAAGTCATCATAATCTCACTTGAGCCTTTACAATATTGCCCTAGCATAAATGGGATTGTGTTACTCATTTGTTGAAGATCCTACAGCTTCCCATCTTGTGCAGAGTAAAATCAAAAGTCTTAGGCACTGTATGATTTTGCATCTGCCACTCATCTGATCTCAGTGTCTACAACTATTACCCTTTCTATTCTCCTCTGGATAAACTGGCTTTCTTGCTGTGCCTTGGGCTCAAATAACTTTGTTTTCTCAGGGCATTTGCACTTGCTATTTCTGTTGCTCTGCCCATCAATGCATTTTCCTTCACCTCCAGTAAGTCTGTCTTCGAATGTTACTTCATCACTGAACTATACCTTGCCACTCTGATGATGCCACTCTGCTATTATTTTCCCCTGATTATCTTCTTTTTCTTCACAACACTTATATCTCTGCTTAACTTATTGATGTTCTTATTATGTAATGTTTTTGTCTTTTCCACATCCACTGCAAATATAAGTTTCATGAAAGCAATTTTCGTTTTATTAACAATTAGTACTCTAGCACCTATAATAGATACTAGGTAATTGTTTATTGAATGTGTACATGAAAGACAAAATAAAGGCATTTGAAAGAAGTTAAGAGAGGGAGAATCCATTCCAACTTGATTCCAGGAAAACTCACATAGGATTTGTGTCATTAAATCTGGGAAAAATGCAATATTATTGCTTTGCTCCACTTGACTCTGAAATGAACAATATTTACATAGCTGTAATGTTACATATGGTGATTAAGGGTTTTCATTAGGATCCACTCACAGACAAACAACAAAAGACTTTCTTATTTATAAAAACACAGAATTATAAATGAAGTGAAATTCATAGACATTGCAAAAGTAAGGATAGATTGTGACACATATTTGGAATGGGATTGGAAGGAGTTGTGGAGGAAAGGGTGGGACGGTTAATGCCATTGTTTTCAAACTTTAGAATCAAGAATTAATACTGCGGAATAAGAATGGGGGTTAAAGGTGTTCTTCAAAATTACAAGGAAGAAGAGCGAAGAAATTGAGAATGATGTTTCAAGTGTTTGCCAGGACTGAGGCAAGCAAAACACATCAATTTCTCACCTATCACAGGCTGAAGGAAGAGATGGTGTTTAAAGTGGGTAAGTAAACCTTGGCAGTGTGCGTGTTCTATCCAGAGGGGCAAGGGAGGGCTGTAAACTCCAGGAGAACAAACTCCAGAAATGATCTCATATGGACACCCTGGGAAGTAGATCTGGGTGTGGCGAGGTGAGGGACAAAGGAACTGATGAGTCACTGCGGCTTGCCTCTTATTCACTTAATAAACATGAAGCCAAACCTTTATTTTAAAGCATCTTTCAAAGCAAGAGAAGGATGTGATGGAAAGCACACAAGTTGGCCACTCAGGATGCTTGGGATGTGACGTGTGAGTGGGTCTGTCACCAGCCTTCCAGGGGATCAGAGCTAAGCTGTTTAACAACATGAAGCCAGTTGCCACACTAGAAAGAGCCTTAGAACTTTTTCCACCTCTCTGACTTCCTGTGATTCTCTGCATCTTTTTTGCTCTTGACCTCTGGAAGCTACATAGCACAAGGAGCAGGATCTGAAGGAAGCCCCCAAATCAAAAATGCAGCCTTTTTGTGATGGCCAGGAGACTTGTTCAGTTTTTGTTCAGCCTCTTAAGAGAAGCAACAAATTTCCAAAAAGCCATACTTACAGAAGTGCCTTTTTTTTTATAAAATAGAATTACTCAAATGCTTTCAATATGATTTTTCACTCATAGAAATGTATATCTATTTTTTATTATTTGGAGGTGAACATATGATCCCAATAGCTCTGGCAAACTCAAGTTTAAGATGAAAAAATAGGATATGTTTACTTGTTGTTTAAAGGGCAAACTGTATTTGGTTTTATACTACCATTACATAATCTTCTCTCTAATAAAGAGACACTCTTTCTAGTCTACTAGATATCGAAATCCAGAAAGTTAACACTTTCCAATGCACATGTAAAAGCAATCGAGAATTGAATTAAGGATTGCACTAGGTGAGAGGATCAAAGTGTCTATCTGAATATTTCCAGTTTCCTCCTGGTTTCTTATAATATGCTTTCCTTTTAAAATCTTATAAGTTGGAGAAAAATGGTCTTCCTTGCAAAAGAGTTTATAGAAGCAAGGCTTTCGAACCATTTTGTAGTGAAGAGAGCCTTTTCAGTCTCAACAGCAGACGTGACACCATAGTCTGGATGCTTGCCCTGTGTGGCAGAAGTTCAAACTCACACTCAAACGCTATCTTACCTTTCACACTCTTTCAAGATAACTCTGAAAATGAATGCAATTCATTTAAATGCTAGATCCTAAGCAACAGGTTAAGTGCTATAATGGAATTATGTTGCCAGAAAATAAGAAACTATTTTAAATATTCAAACTGATTGTGTTATTTAATTAGTACCAACATTTACTGAAGCAGTACTCGGCAGATTCATCAGTAGATTGTCAGTAGATTCATCTATGACCTTGGGATCTATAAGCTGATTATAGAGCAAACCAGGAAAGTTGAAAGGATATTTGTCAGGCCGGCGCCGCAGCTCACTAGGCTAATCCTCCGCCTGTGGCGCCGGCACACCGGGTTCTAGTCCCAGTTGGGGCACCGGATTCTGTCCCTGTTGCCCCTCTTCCAGTCCAGCTCTATGCTATGGCCTGGGAGTGCAGTGGAGAATGGCCCAAGTGCTTGGGCCCTGCACCCCATGGGAGACCAGGAAAAGCATCTGGCTCCTGCCATCGGATCAGCGCGGTGCGCCGGTCACAGCGCAGCAGCTGCAGCAGCCAATGACGGGGTGAACCAATGGAAAAGGAAGACCTTTGTCTCTCTCTCTCACTGTCCACTCTGCCTGCAAAAAAAAAAAAAAAAAAAAAAAAAAAAAAAAAAAAAGAAAGAAAGAAAGGATATTTGTCACTATTTCTACCATTTGAGTAACTTGTTCTCCTCCACTCCAAGACCAAGAGCTGCCCTCAGAGACCTATCACAATGAAAACCACTTGAGAGGCAAAGCTTCTTGGTGATTACTTTTGAGAACTAAATAGTCATCTTTGCAAACTTGCAGAAGAAAAGCAGATGAATTTCTCCTACAGGTTTTCCAAACTACTGATGTCCTCTTTATCTCTTTTCTAGGCAATGATCACATTCAAGACATTGGCTTAGCAAATGAGTAACTTTGACTTTACAAGGACATTTCAGAACGTTCCATATTGAAAACGGCTGTATCTGAGCTGTTCATTTTTGGACTTCTAGTTTTATAGCACATTATAGGTAGGATAATACATTGTGGGGCTGAAGGGAATTCTTCTCTCCTCTGGAGGTTTGCATCTTTAAGTCTGCTGAAATAAACTGTCAATAGAGATATCAACAGAAGAAAAGCCTATAAACTTATTTAATA
Organism: Oryctolagus cuniculus; assembly: GCF_051225735.1. NCBI lineage: Eukaryota > Metazoa > Chordata > Mammalia > Lagomorpha > Leporidae > Oryctolagus > Oryctolagus cuniculus. The sequence continues at coordinate 75,181,977 of NC_142873.1, forward strand.
TACACATGTGCATAGGAACCATATGATATATGGAACTCAAAATAGAGCCAAAGGGTTGAGGCTTAAATAACCTATTCACAGAAGGCGAAAGGAAGATTTTAGAGGGGCAGTTGATGATATTTTCAGAGAAAGGATTAACCCTGCAGAAGTGAATAGGATGTAAATGATTTTCTTTGAAAGCTGAATATGATCAAAGGACAAATGATAGCTTATGACAAAGTCTGTTCTGGAGGTGGGGGCATTCTTCAGTTACCCTTCCTGCAATATGAGTGGAATCTTCCCTGGCTATTGAGATTTGGTGGGGGGGGGGGGATATGCTTCAGACAATTTTGTTTCTTTGGGAAGTTTCCTTTAGACACATAAGTGAAATACAGAGTCAGATTTCCATTCTACACTGACTGGGGTGAAGAGAAACAAGAGGGTCAGAAGGTTTATTGTCCTGAAGCTTCTTCTAAGCCTTTTTGATTGCCATGAGCTCAAAGTGTTTAGTACACCAAAGTGACCTACTTTGGGATACCATTTATAAATACTTAATAAATAAAGCTAGGAAGTTATTGAGAAAGGATTCTAGGGCCGGTGTTATGGCACAACTGGTCAAGCTTCCATCTACAACACCGCCATCGCATATTGACAGAACATGATTCGAGTCTAGCTCCTTGCTACTGTTCCTGGGAAAACAGCCAAAAATTAACCAAGTATTTGAGTTTGTCACCCACCTAAGAGACCTGGAGGAAGTGCCTGGCTTCTGGATTCCATCCTTTCCTGTTCCTGGATATTGTGATCATTTGGGGAGTGAACCAGTGGATGGAAAATTTTTCTCTCTGGCTTGCCCTCTCTCGGTCACTCTGCCTTTCAAACAAATAAAATAAAATCTTAAAAAAAGAGAAAAGATTTTTACACACAATTGATCAACAGCTGTTATCACAAAAGACTCTGCCAGGATTACATTATACAGAGGCCACTGCAACCTTAAAAATACTTCTATAAAGACATCTGTCCAGGAACTGTCTGCTCAGCGTTGAACAAATATCATTCTAGTGACTCATCGTTGTGGCCACAGATGATTGTTTTAAAATGTCTGAAATGATCCTCCTCATTTCACCTTTAAAAACTTCCCCTTGCTTCAATCTCTTGGAATATACCCAGAATTCACTTTGGTATGCATATTTCCATTGTAATCCTCTGCTATTCACATTGCAATGCTCTGCTATCTCCAAATAAGTTATTATTCTTTGGAGAGTCTATGATTTCGTTTTTAGGTTGACATATAACTATTTCCAAAAAACTTATTATTCTTCAGAGTCTCCAAATTCTTTTTCAGGTTGACATCATAGAAAATAAATGGAACATTTAAATAATTTGTGAATAAAAAAGGTTACTATAACTAAATACTAAGAAGCATGCCCACATGGTCAAATAAAATACTCATAAACAAAAGTGACTCAGTGATAAGTGCATTTTAGAAATAATAAGCCTGTTCCAAATGTTCTATTACTCAGATTAACGCAGAGGTGGTGATTTAAGAGTGGCTTTGCACATTTCTACTGAGGTATTGGTTAAAAATGCAATGTGAGTTTTTCATCTAAGTGAGTCTTTATTAAGTTTTGCTGCTGTTACTTGAGCTGTGTCAGTTATATTGCTCATACTGGAGGGTGATTATGATGGTAGAAGTTGTGTGAGACATCCTTCAAGCTCACATTCAAAGAAGCAACCATTTCAAGTTGTTAAAAGTTGACAGTATTTCTGAATGCCCAAATAAAGATACTTCTTCAAGGCTTTGCCTCATTTTCCCATTCTGTTTACTTATCTTTTTCCAGCAAAATAACATTGTTGTTAAGAATGACATTATAATAGGGAATTGTATTAGCCCTTAAAACTCTGCTCTTTTTATAGGGACATAAACAATGATATTATGATCATGCGATGGTCTCGCCTGTCTCCCTGTTCTACTGAGAACTCTGTGATGTCAGGGTAGCCAGGTGGCAGCAGCATGTTGGACTCGAGGCTGCCAGACTCAGAAAGGTGGCCTTTTCCCTTTGCCTTGTTGGTATGTGTGCCTCAGGACTGGAGTGTGTGCGTCTAGGTCAGAGTTTGCTGGGTCTCACAAGCATAAGCATGACAGGCTACAGGCTACCAGTGCTGACACTGTCACCTACCCAGACTCTCATTCAACTGTGCCTGGAGAAACAAAGGATTGAGTCATGTAGGGAAAAAAGAAAAGAATGTAGTCTGAGTTTCTGAGTTTGGACAATGACAGACTCTGTCTGCAGGAAGGGGCAGGAGCAGTCACTGCTTATTGTGAGAGTAGACAGCAGAGTTGGGGTCAGTATATGGTCACTTGATGTCATCCACATATAATATGGAATTGTTCCCTTCCACTCAGTAAAGGCAAAGATTTTCTCCAAGAGCTTAAGATGCAAAAAAAAAAATATGATTAAGTACTTAATTTTTTTTCTGTGCTTTTTTTTTTTTTTTTTTGACAGGCAGAGTAGACAGTGAGAGAGAGAGAGACAGAGAGAAAGGTCTTCCTTTACCGTTGGTTCACCCTCCAATGGCCGCTGCGGCTGGCATACTGCAGCCGGCGCACCACGCTGATCTGAAAGCAGGAGCCAGGTGCTTCTCCTGGTCTCCCATGGGGTGCAGGGCCCAAGCACTTGGGCCATCCTCCACTGCACTCCCTGGCCACAGCAGAGAGCTGGCCTGGAAGAGGGGCAACAGGGACAGAATCCAGCACTCTGACCGGGACCAGAACCCGGTGTGCTGGCACCGCAAGGCAGAGGATTAGCCTATTGAGCCACGGCACTGGCCTGTACTTAATTTTTTCAAAATTCTGGAATATATTGATTCTTTGAATTCATAATTTGATAAACATTGCTGTCTTCAATTTTTGTGATATGTGTGAGATGAAATCAGTAGAAGTTTCAGTTTTTCATATTTCATATCACAAATATGAAAGTGCACCTCTCTATGCACATTCATAAAATTCACCATTAAATTTGGCTGGAAATCCAAAATTTCTTTCTACCTTAAAACTTGTATAAATCCTCAGACAATAAGAAATGTAAAGAATGCCTTTATGTGCAATGTGTGAAAATTTCTTGAATTGCATATTTAGTGGCTCAAAATGTAGTTTGTGGTTGTTTGTATAGTTAAAACTAATATTGCTGAAAATTATACATGGATGGATAAAATATATTTTCCACAAACCTAGTTCAAATGGAGATTGACAGATTGCATGAAGCAGTAAATAAAATACATGTGTTGGCAGAAAAATTCTTCGGAAATTGGGGAAATTCCCTTGAATACTGAAAGTGACTATCTTGCTTATTGTGCTTCCTAGGACCCGTATGTATCATCTTTCTTGCATTCTTGCTAGGGCCATGTATATTAAACTGTTTTACACACTTTGAGTTCTTCAGGCTTAAACAACTAGATGCCATCAAACTCCAAGTGTACTTTAGAAGACTCCTCTGAGTAAAGCCACATTCTGCCGAGGACCCTTGGATTGACCTCCAGAAGAATGCCCTGCTTCTGTTTCCCCAACAACACCCCTTTTTGGCATGAAGCAGCCAGAGCGGTCATCGTCCAGCTCCCCTAACAGAAGTTAGAGCCCACGTTGTAGGGGTGGGGAATGTGAGGAGTCAGACCGGTTAATAGGCAGTCTGGGTTTTCCTAATAGAAAACTGGGGTTGCAAGATGCTTCCTTCCCTGAAAAAAGTTAATCTTTAGCAAGATCAAAAGTGCCTGCTCTACTTCCTTTAGATTCTCCAAATTTACCATGAGAGTATCAAGGGAATGGGGATTACATCCCTCTGAGCTGCCAGTCTATTATAAATTAAGTCAGGCATCCCCATCTTTCTGATGGCTCTTTGTTTTATCATGAACAAGAAGACAGGGTAAAATAATTATAATATAATTTGTGTCTTTTGATGAGTTTGTTCCACCTCGTATTGATTGACAGTTTCTTCCCCAAGATTATGCTTAAAATCCCCACTACCACCAGCCCTTCGGGTCTTCCTCCCTTGGAACTCCCCTTCTTGCTACTTCAGCAGGAGGTTTCCAACTTGAGTAAATCCCGTTTTTCTTTCAAAAAATAAACATATATATGTATATATATATTTCTGTACAAATCTTAGTATTGAGTATTTATTACAGTAAATTTCTATCAATTTTTAAATGAAGATACAATATGGCTCTTTTGATATTTGAAAGCAAAGCAAGTACAACATGAATGTACTTAGCAATGTTGAACTGTAAATCATCATCCCTAGCTATCCACAAGAGATTTGTGCCAGACCCCCGCAGATACCAAAATCTATAGATGCTCAAGTCTGTTATGTAGGGTAGCACAATTTTGCATTTAACCTATACACATTCTCTTCTATGCTTTGAATCACTCCTTGATGACTTACAATATCTAAAACAATGCAAATTCTATGTAAATCATTTTAATGCAGTATTATTTATGGAATAATGACAACAAAAATAGTCAGTACATGTCTGGTGGAAATGCAATTTGTTTTTTGAGTATTTCTACCTGTACTTGATTGCTTCCATGGTGTAGAACCCAGGGGCTCGACAGCCAATGGTACTTAAAAATGGTTAAGATCTTAGGTTTGTGCTATATCTATTTCACCACATATATTGAAAGTGAAGCAAACATTCGCACTATTGAAAAAAAGCATCATGGGTCTCTCCTGTGGCAGACTGTTGAAGGGTTTAGTGGAAGACTAAACTCATAACACAAGATCCTGCTTTATAGTCATAGAAGGCAATAGCTGAAAGGCATTGTGACAATTATAAAATCCAACTTTCTGGTTTCATAGACAAGGAAAGCACAATCCAAACAGGTAAAGTGACTGGCCGCAGGTCACATATGTGGTAAAACATAACGAGACTGGAAACTCATTCTGCTCACTCCTAATCAGGGCTCTTTCTGGTACACTGTCCTGGCTATGTTAGTAAAATCAGTATTTCTCCCTTTTCTTGAAGATCACACACTCTCCGTGTGCACTTAATATTGTCAATTTGAGCATCTCTATGTTTCTCTACTTTATCACTGTTTTCCTACTCTTCCCAATAATTTACTGTAAATTCTGTACCTGCAAGTGTTTTATATTTCCTCTACCTTTTATCACTGAATTGATAAATCCAGATTTTGTAAGATGGTAAGTTGGAATAGCCAAAGCAAAAGTAATTATTTCCTGATTTATCAATGGCATAAAGTTGATTATAGATACATGTTGTAGTTCATAACAAATTGCCACATATATTTTCTAATTACTCCTCTAAGGGCAGATAATTTTAAAATGTAAGTCCCTTGGAGGAAGATCCTTACTTTATTTTCTTTTCATTACTATGTCTGCACATAGTAGTTTTTCAATGAACTTTTGACAAGTGAATAAAGTAGCATTATCTTCATTTTAGAAACAAATATTTGTTCAAGGACACATAAGTTAGTGGCAGAGACTGGACTCAAATCCAGAGCTTCTGATACCAAATCAGTTGCAGCTTGAAACTCAAGTCAGTCTTATGTCCAAAATATGAAGCAATGATGTAGAGCAAGAGGGAACTACTGGGAATATATGTGAAAAAGCTCAAGAACCTTATATCTTAGATCATAATCTTTCAGGGACTAATGACAAAGGTCGGTGGTGCATAGGAGATCCAGAAAATAGAGAAGTCGGGATTGGGAGAATCACATTTTAGCTTGAATGTGCCATTGAGATGGATTCAGTAAATTGGAGGGAAAGGATGTTGGTTTGTCCCTCCCCGCTATCCCTCCCCGTATGATTCCTCTGCAAGAAACCCAGGTCTAATTTCAGCCATAAATGAAGTCTAAACAAACAAATGAAACAGAAAAGCAAACAACCCCCCCATACTTATTTATGAGGCTGCTACATCAATAACACTAATTATACTGTAATTGCCAAGAACTGAAATTAATGTGATTTTGTGGAAATCCACAATCAATCTCAGGCCTAATTTTTGTGAATGAATGTACTCAGAACAAAATTTCAGTTTAGAGAGCAAATTTCATTCTTAGAGTACTTGGCAAGGAAACACTGGGGAGGAGAGTTGTAAGATGTAATAGTACACTTCCATCCTAAACTATAGAGGCAGTAAAGTCAGTCCATTCAATGTCGCCTGATTATAAGGCGGCTCCTTGATGGCTGCACAGTGAAACTGGTTCTGTGAATTATCAGTCCTTACCTCCAGTCATGAGAAAATCCTCTACATAGCAGACTGCGAAGTTCGGTGATCAGGATATCATAACAATATCTCCCTTGCCATACTTACAGGTAGAATAAAATTGAATTATTTGCTGTTTTGATAGCAAGCATAAATGAGACAAAGGGCTTTTTTCCTGATCTGCTTCAGCATATGGAAACTAAATGTATTTTGCAAGTACCTAATGTGGATGTTGTGTTTTTTTCTCTTTGTGGTTGATTTTGAGCAACACTGTGGTCTTGCTTTTAAGGTTATAAAAATCCATCTCACTTTCTTTGGGTGAGTGTGCTGATATAATAGGACTGAGATAAGCTAGACCTCTTGTTTGTATTTAAGACTAAACCAGAACTGCTGAAAATAAGGGACCGTATCCCAAACATTCAATTTTAGCATGGAAAGCCCTGTTTGCACAGTCCGCAGTAATGGCAGCTTTTTCAGCTATTTAAATAGTATAATTACACATTTCATCCCGGAGTATAACAGTAACATTTAGTTTACTATGAAATTTCAAATTGAATGCATCCATTCCTATGTAAATATGTACAGGTAATTAATCAATAGTTACCGTCAATTATATCTGAACTATAATTTTGTCTTTATTGAGCTACACCGCTTGAAATAATACTTTCCTTGAAAGTGTTGAACCTCTTTCAATCCCCCCCACCCAAATGATGAAAAAAAAATACAGTTGTCAGCATAATGTCTTGACATTCATGATGCCAGCCTGTCTTTACTGGTGTCAGATGTGAAAATAAATAGATATTAAACTGTCAGTCAATGAAATTGCAAAGTCAAGAACAGCTCTAGCTGTGATCCTATGTGTTCCATTTGATGGACACAGGTGTTTAAGTGTTATGAATTCAACAGGGCCGTGGAACAAGAGAAACATTTTCCACCAGTTTTCTATTTGCTAAAACATCTGAGATGAACTTTTCTTCATCTCAGGACATGAGCAGAATCTCAGAGGCTTGAGAAGGTGCCAAGAATCCCCCCACTGTTTTCAGTGCTAAAATGTGAGGAGTTAGCCTCTATTCCTGCAGATGCTGCTGCTTGTGCACGCGAGGTCTCCAGAGCCAAATAAAGGCAGTTCCATTGGCCTTGAATACATATTTGTGACAGACACTAGACACCCACCTAGCTTATTTATTATTCATAAGACACTTAAAGCTAATCATCTGTCACTAATAAACATGAACACTATTAAAAATTAACGATCATCTTACAGCTTACTGAGACCAACTCTTTCTTTTCCTTCACTGGAAGCAAAGCCCATCACATTCCCATGTAGTACTTGTAACCGCTAGCCTTTTGTTGCTGTTACTTTATTCACTATATCAGTGTTTTGGCTCATGTGAGAGATCTTATCCACTTGTTGATACAGATTTCTCAATTCTCAATATTATTAAATTCATTTCTCAATAGTAATCAAAATTCTCCAACAAAAAAAAATGTTGCTTGATAGTGACATCATAAACAAAATCCTAAACTTGAATGCTAACTAGTTCTACGAAGAAGGAAACAAATGTTCATTTCCCTAGGACTCCTGTAGTCCCTCACTGGCCTATTTACAGAGTACTGTTCTTAGATTTTCAAGATTTGTAGCAGATTATTTGAGTGCGAATCAGTGAGTATAACTATCTACACTGATCAAATTGAAACATTGCTGAAGGCTGATAAAAAACATCATTTCTGCACCTGTGATCATTCATTAAATTATATGTAGAAAGTTCCGGGTGAGAGTTTCCCAGGTAATTCTCTTGCACTTATAGTTATTCTGATGTTCAATTCTCTAAGGACCTAAAGCAACACAGTAGAAATGTGGTTTAGAAAGATTACTCCAGTGGTTAAGTGGAAATTGGAATCTGACAGAAACAAAGCTTCCAGGATGTGATAAAATGCATTATTCTGATTTATGTCTGCAAATCGGTATTTGTGAATCCTGTTTATGTGACTTATAACTGAAGGTAAGATTAGTGCTGATGATAGGTGTGTGCACCAAAAGAAGTTGGAAATGCAAGAAACATAAAGGAAGACTTTGCTTTCCTATTGATAGAAATAAAAGCCCTGTCACAGACCTCCATTTCCACCAAGGTTTTGCACTATAGTTTTTTCATGTCTTCATTGGCAATGGTGGGCAATGACATTTGTTTCCACCTTTTTATCTCCTCTCAGGTATATTGCAAAAGTCACCGTAAATCTTTACCTATCCCTGTAATATATTTTGCATTCCCCCTGTGAAGAGTAAAGCCCATTCCCCCTGCCCCCCCCCCCCATTGAATCTGTCTGCCTCAGTATTGGCTTTGACCAATAAAGTGGGATAGTGATGATTGTGTGTCAGTGCTTGCCTAAATCTCAATCTTTGCATTCTTATACGTTCACCATCTTGGATATCTGTAGATCTGCTTGGTGAACAAGCCCGGACTAGCCTGCTAGATGATGAGAAACACAACTCAGGCACCACTATCACGCTTGGTGACAGCCAGATAACCACCAGAGGCTGACTCATAGCTGACAAAACAATGTGCATAGATTTAGCTGAATTCTAAAAAATCACCAGGCTAAACTTGGCCTAAATTGTTGCCTCACAGAATTATAAGTTGAACACATTGCAGGTGTTCTAAAATACAGCAAGAACTAAGCGACACTTCCTTTTAAACTCATACAATACTCATTACAATGTAGTTTTGGTCTTCATCAATCAGCTAATTTTATTATAATCATTAGACAATGACTTCCATTGCTGGTTATAACAACTCTATTGCAATTCTTCTCTCTCTCTCTCTCTTTTTTTTTTTTTTTTTTTTTTTGACAGGCAGAGTGGACAGTGAGAGAGAGACAGAGAGAAAGGTCTTCCTTTTGCCGTTGGTTCACCCTCCAATGGCCGCCGCGGCCGGTGCGCTGCAGCTGGCGTACTGTGCTGATTCGATGGCAGGAGCCAGGTACTTATCGTGGTCTCCCATGGGGTGCAGGGCCCAAGCACTTGGACCATCCTCCACTGCACTCCCTGGCCATAGCAGAGAGCTGGCCTGGAAGAGGGGCAACCAGGACAGAATCCAGAGCCCCAACCAGGACTAGAACCCAGTGTGCTGGCGCCACAAGGCGGAGGATTAGCCTAGTGAGCAGCGGCACCGGCTCAATTGCAATTCTTGAACTACATCCCCTCTCTCAAGCACTGTCAACAGTAGTTGACTTCCATTTTCCTAAATGCAGCAAGACATATTTGTTCCTGCTTCCCTTCCAACAAGTTTCAGTTGTTTCTTTTGTGATTGTCTTTAAATATTGGGGCTCTTTAGGAATCTGTATGTAACCATTTTCCCTATCTCCATGTTCCATTCTTAGGTGATTTCATACACTGGGTTGTTCTCAACTTATGAAGATACTGATATGTATATAATGCCTGTCAGATATATGGAACAGCTCAATCTAGATATCAATCAAGCACCTGAAACTTAAAATACATTTGAATGTTAAGTAATAACTCACCTTCACTCACTGAAACCTTTTATATATATGACTATGGCCTATGGCTTATTACAGAGAAAGGATTCGAACTGAAAACATACAAAGAAAGAAAGGCATAGGGAAGAAATCAGGTAAGTACCAAACACAGGTTCTGGTGACCTCTCTCTCAAGGAGTCAGCAGCACATGACTTCCTTAACATCAAGGTGTGATAATATGCATGAGTATTGCTTACTCTCTGTATGAGGTCAGAGCACATTACCATCTTAGCCTTGACATATGACAATATGCATGCAGTGTTGCCAAGCCTGGAAGCTCCCATGAGCTTTTCAGTGTGCAGACTTCCAATGAGTTGCATCATATATGCATGACTGATTAATTTTCAACTAATTGATCATAGTCTTCTGGTCTAAAACACCTATCCTAATAATTGTTGGTCTCTCCGGTAGGGTCAGCACACACTGTATAAACTATCTGACCTGTCCAGCTGCTACCTAAAATCATATTGTTACATTATGTAATATGACCTCAGGCAAACAGATTCTTAATAAGGTAACATTCTCTAGGTTTAGCAATCTCCTCATAGAAGTCACTGACTAAAAACACACAGTATTATGCACTTACAACAATTTATTCGCGTTTGTTAATCTGTTTTTCCTCTAAGGATTATAGAGGACATGTCTTTTTTAACTTTTACTTAATAATTATAAATTTCCAAAGTACAGCTTATGGATTATGGCAGCTTTTCTCCCATAACCACCCTCCCATCCACAACTATCCCATCTCCCACTCCCAATTATCTTTATATACAGAAGATCAATTTAGTATATACTAGCTAAATATTTCAACAGTTTGCACCCACACAGAAACACAAAGTATAAAGTACTGTTTGAGTACTAGTTGTACCATTAATTCACTTAGTACAACACATTAAGGACAGAGATCCTACATGGGGAGTAAGTGCACAGTGACTCCTGTTGTTGATTTAACAATTAATACTCTTATTTATGGTGTCAGTAATCACCAGAGGCTCTTGTCATTAGATGCCAAGGCTATGGAAGCCTCCTGAGTTTGCTGACTTCGATCTTATTTAGACAAGGTCGTAGTCAGAGTGGAAGTTCTCTCCTCCCTTCAGAGAAAGGTACCTCCTTCTTTGATCTTCTTTGATGACCCATTCTTTCCACTGGGATCTAACTCACAGAGATTTTTTTTTTTTTTTTTTTTTTGCCAGAGTGTCTTGGCTTTCCATACCTGAAATACTCTCATGGGCTCTTCAGCCAGATCCGAATGCCCTAAGGGCTGATTCTGAAGCCAGAGTGCTGTTTAGGACATCTGCCATTCTATGAGTCTGCTGTGTATCCTGCTTGCCATGTTGGATTGTTCTCAGCTTTTTAATTCTATCAGTTAGTATTAGCAGACACTAGTCTTGTTTATGTGATCCCTTTGACACTTGATCCTGTCATTATGATCAATTATGAACTGAAATTGATCACTTTGACTAGTGAGATGGCATTGGTACATGCCACTTTCATGGGATTGAATTGGAATCCCCTAGCATGTTTATGACTGTATGATTAGGCGTAAGTTCGATTGAGCATGTGCCGAACTATACATCTCCTCCTTCTCTTATTCCCATTCTTATATTTAACAGGGATCACTTTTCAGTTAAATGTAAACACCCAAGAATAATTGTGTGTTAATTAAAGAGTTCAACCAATGGTATTAAGTAGAACAAAAAATACAAAAAGGAATAAAGTAGTAAGTTGTTCCTCGACAGTCAGGACAAGCGCTGAACAAGTCATTGTTTATCATAGTGTCCGTTTCTCTTCAACGGGTTTCCTTTTAGGTGCACAGTTAGTTGTCACCAATCAGGGAGAACATATGATATTTGTCCCTTTGGGACTGGCTTATTTCACTCAGCATGATGTTTTCCAGATTCTTCCATTTTGTTCTAAATGATCAGATTTCTTTTTTTTTTCTTACTGCTGTATAGTATTCTATAGAGTACATATTCCATAATTTTTTATCCAGTCTACTGTTGATGGATATTTAGGTTGATTCCAGGTCTTAGCTATTGTGAAATGAGCTGTAATAAACATTAATGTGCAGACAGCTCTTTTTTTGCCAATTTAATTTCCTTTGGGTAAATTCCAAGGAGTGGGATGGCTAGGTTGAATGGTAGGGTTATACTCAGGTTTCTGAGGAATCTCCAAACTGACTTCCATAGTGGCTTAACCAATTTGCATTCCCACCAACAGTGGTTTAGTGTCCCTTTTTCTCCACATCCTCGCCAGCATCTGTTGTTGGTAGATTTCTGAATGTGAGCCATTCTAACCGGGGTGAGGTGAAACCTCATTGTGGTTTTGATTTGCATTTCCCTGATTGCTAGTGATCTTGAACATTTTTCATGTGTCTGTTGGCCATTTGGGTTTCCTCATTTGAAAAATGTCTATTGAAGTCCTTGGCCCATCTCTTACGTGGGTTGTTTTGTTGTGGAGCTTTTTGATCTCTTTGTAGATTCTGGTTGCATATTTTGCAAACATTTTTTCCCATTATCTTTATGATTTTGTAATTCTCATCGTAGAGATCTTTAACGTCCTTGGTTAAGTTTATTCCAAGGTATTTGATTGCTTTTGTAGCTATTGTGAATGGGATTGATCTTAACAGTTCTTTCTCAGCCGTGCATTGCCTGTGTATACAAAAGCTGTTGATTTTTGTGCATTGATTTTATATCCTGCTACCTTGCCAAACTCTTCTATGAGTTCCAATAGTCTCTTAGTAGAGTTCTTTGGGTCCCCTAAGTAAAGAATCATATCATCTGCAAAGAGGGATAGTTTGAGTTCTTCCTTCCCAATTAGTATCCCTTTAATTTCTTTTTCTTGCCTAATAGCTCTGGCTAAACCTTCCAGAACTATATTGAATAGCAGTGGTGAGAGTGGGCATCCCTGTCTGGTACCAGATCTCAGTGGAAATGCTTCCAACTTTTCTCCATTCAATAGGATGCTGGCCATGGGTTTTTCATAAATTGCTTTGATTGTATTGATGAATGTTCCTTCAATACCCAGTTTGCTTAGAGTTTTCATCATGAACGGGTGTTGTATTTTATCAAATGCTTTCTCGGCATCTATTGAGATAATCATATGGTTTTTCTTCTGCAGTTTGTTAATGTGGCATATCACATTGATTGTTTTGCGCACATTGAACCATCCCTGCATACCATGGATAAATCCCACTTGGTCTGGGTGGATGATCTTTCTCATGTGTTGTTGCATTCTATTGGCCAGAATTTTATTGAGGATTTTTGCGTCAATGTTCATCAGGGAAATTGGTCTGTAATTCTCCTTCAATGCTGCATCTTTTTCAGGTTTAAGAATTAAGGTGGTGCTGGCTTCATAGAAAGAATTTGGGAGGATTCCATCTTTTTCTGGTTGTTCTGAATAGTTTGAGAAGAATTGGAGTTAGTTCTTCTTTAAATATCTGGGAGAATTCTGCAGTGAATCCATCCGGTCTTGGGCTTTTCTTTGTTGGGAGAGCCTTTATTACTGTTTCAATTTCTGTCTCAGTTATGGGTCTGTTTAGGTTTTCTATGTCTTCCTGGTTCAATTTAGGTAGGTTGTATGTGTCCAGGAATCTCTCCGTTTCTGATGGATTTCCCTGTTTGGTGGCATAAAACTCTTTGTAGTAATTTCTGATGACTCTTAATTTCTGTGGTGTCTGTTGTTACATTTCCTTTTTCATCTCTGATTTTATTGATTTGGGTCCTTTCTATTCTTTTTTTAGTTACTTGGGCCATTGGAATATCATTTTTTAAATTTTTTCAAAAAACCAGCTCTTCGTTTGGCTGATCTTTTGTATTATTTTATTGGATTCAATTCTGTTCATTACTTCTCTAATTTGAATTATTTTTCTTCTACTACTAGTTTTGGGTCTGCTGCAGTTTTTCTAGATCCTTGACATGCATTGATAGCTCATTTGTTTGGTGCCTTTCCAATTTCTTGGTGTAGGCACTTATTGCTATAAACTTTCTTCTCAACACTACTTTTGCTGTATCTCATAAGTTTTGATATGTTGTGTTGTCATCCTCATTTACTTCCAGAAAGTTTTTGATTTCTCTTTTGATTTCTTCAATGACCCACTGTTCATTCAGGAGCATGTTGTTCAGTCTCCATGTGTTTGCATACTTTCTAGGGATTCCTGAGTTGCTAATTTCCCCAGCTTCATTCCATGGTGGTCTGAGAAGATGCATGGTATGATTTTGATTCTTTTGAATTTGCTGAGATTTGCTTTATGGCCTAGTATGTGGTCAATCCTAGAGTAGATTTTATGTATTGCTAAGAAGAATGTGTATTCTTTAAGTGTCAGATGAAAAGTTCTGTAGATATGTGCTAGATTCATTTGGTCTATAGTGTCAATTAAATCTGCTGTTTCCTTGTTAATCTTCTATCTGGTTGATCTGTCTATTGCTGAAAGTGGAGTGTGGAAGTCCCACAATACTATTGTATTGGAGTCTAAGTCTCCTTTAAGTTCCTTAACATACCTTTTAAATAAACTGGTGCCCTGTAATTAGGTGCATATGCATTTACAATAGTTACATCTTCGTGTTGAATTGATCTCTTAATCATTATATACTATCCCTCTTTGTCTCTCTTAACAGGTTTTGTGTTAAAGTTTATTTTGTATGACATTAAAATGCCTATGCCAGCTCTTTTTTGGTTTCTGTTGGCATGGAATATCTTTTTCCAAACTTTCCCTTTCAGTCTGCATGCATCTTTGTTGGAAAGATGTGTATCTTGTAGGCAGCAAATAGATGGGGTTTGTTCCTTAATCCATTCAGCCAGTCTGTGCCTTTTAACTGGAGAGTTGAGTCCATTAACCTTCAATGTGACTATTGATAAGTAGTAACTTTGCCCTGCCATTTTCCCAAAGATATTTTCTAGTATATGCTTTGAGCTTCCTATGATCTTTTACTGGTAGGTTTTCTTCCTTTACCTCCTTTCATACTGATGGCCGTGTTTCCATGTTTCTGTGTAACACATCTTTAAGCATTTTTGCAGGGCTGGACGAGTGACGACAAATTCTTTCAATTTCTGTTTGCTATGAAAGATCTTTATTTCACCTTCATTCACAAATGAGAGCTTTGTAGGATATAATATTCTGGGTTGGCAGTCTTTTTTTCTCTTAGTACTTGGGCTATATCTCATCATTCCCTCCTAGCATGTAGGGTTTCTGATGAGAAGTCTGCTGTGAGTCTAGTTGGAGATCCTCTAAGAGTAATCTGATATTTCTCTCTTGCACATTTTAGAATTTTTTCTTTTATGTTTCACTGTGGTGAGTTTGATTACAAAATGTCATGGAGAGGATCTCTTTTGGTCATGCTTATTGGGGGTTCTATGTGCTTCCTGTACTTGGATGTTTCTTTCCTTCTCCATACCTGGGAAATTTTCTGCTAGTATCTCACTAAAAAGGCCTTCTAATACTTTCTCTCTCTCCATGCCTTCAGGAACTCCTAGAACCTGAATGTTGGGTTTTTTAATAGTATCCCGTAGATTCCCAACAATATTTTTTAGATTTCTAATTTCCTCTTCTTTTCTTTGGTTTGACTGTATACTTTCCTGTGCTCTGTCTTCTAAATCTGATATTATCTCTTCTGCCTCACTGATTCTGTTTTTAAGGCTCTCAAATGTGTTTTTCATTTGTTCTATTGAATTCTTCATTTTATTTTGGTTTATCTTCAATATCTCAGTTTCATGTTCTACTAAATTCCTCATTTCATTTTGATTCCTCCTTAAGATTTCATTTTCACAAGACAGATTTCTGTCCTTTCCTGTATGCATTTTTGTTGTTCATGCATTTGTTTTTGATAACTTTGAAATGTTCTTATCATAATTTTTTTGAAAGCTGTATCTTGCATTTCTTCTATCTTATCATCTTTATAATCTTGTATTAGAATGTCATGTTTATTTGGGAGTGTCATGATGTCTTCCTTGTTCTTGTTTCCTCAGTGTCTGCATTTGTTTTTTGGCATTGTGGAGATATTCTTTGACTTCTTCCTTTTTTTTGGCTGTGTTGGCTTTTTACATTATACTCTGACTCTAGATTAAGTGGACTGTTTGCTTTTGGTGAATCTCTAGAGGCTTGTGGTAAGTGTGGCCAGAGAGCTCTGTTCAGTTCTTCAGGTTAAGGGTGTGCCAAAAGTGACACACCCAGGTTTGATGTGGTAAATATTCTCTCCCTCTTTTTATTTTATTTATTTTTTTTTAATCAGAAGAGAAGTAATTCTGCTCAGGTGAGCTCTTCTCCTTGATGGCAATCAGTGCCTGAGTGCTAGCCCCAGTGGGTATAATATTTGTCTGAAAAGCATATGTTTTGAAGTTAGATCTCTTTTCAAACCTTATATCCAGTTGCTTGTTTGTAGTCTGACCTTGGACACCTTGCAAAGCCTTACTTTTCTTATCTAAAAATAGGTGAAATTATACTAATATTATAGGATTATAGACTGAATGAGATAATATAAGGAATGTTTATCACAATATCTAGCCATGGTAATCACTTAATAGGCAGTAGCAAATTATATGATTATTATCATTTTTCCTTTAATATCCACTTGGATTATAATCAACACCTTAATCCTTTTATTAGGAAAAGTGAACAAAAATAACAGAGGAAAAAATAAGCTTATGCAGCTGAGGGACTGAATCAGGTTTCATTAAATATCATATTTCAATCACCTAATTTATATGCAATCCATGAACTACTAACTCTGTTTTAGATTATTATTTCTACAACAAGAGACCTATGCTTATTACAGTATTGACAACATAGCAAGAGGGAAAACACAGCTAACAGGCATCTCATTCATGAAGACAATTAGTCTTTAAAATTAATTCAGGGACATTTTTAAAAGCAAACTAAAATTTCCAGATTAGTGTTTGAGTAAAGCTAAATCCTAGATTTCAGATGATCTTCTAAAAGATCTCCACCATCTTCCCTTTAAAGCAGAGACTTCCCAAGCACCTATATCAGGGCAGGTTCAATTCTGTTTGAATACTTCCAATGTATGCCAGAAAAATGCAGCTTTGTCTCAAGATGCATTTGATTTAAAATATTGCCTCAAAAGCCTATGCTAGTCTTTCAATTCCTGCAAAATTGTAAACAAGAAAACATAAGATTCTTTTTTATGAGAAAATCCCACTGATGCATGATAAAATGTAACATTCATCCTTATGAAAACTAAGTTCTTCAGAAATCTAGGAAAATCTGTAAAGACAAAAAATGAGGAAGAAAATAAACACCAAAGTTGAAAGCAGATGAGTTGTTGCTGGAGATCTGCTAGGAAAGGATTTTTTTATTGAGTTATCTGAGTAAGCTTGGCTTACTATATGTGTGGGAATGGGAAACAGATCAAGGACTTCATTCAAGATGGTGGGTGTGGACAGAGACCCACCCAAAACTGAGGGTATGAAAACTACTAAATGAAGAAACATATAAGAAAAAGGAGGGAAGGGGAAGGAAGTCTTCTACTATCACAGGGAATTTATAAAGAAACTTGAAATTTGCTCATTTTTTGACATGGGATTTGAGACACACACACACACAGAGAAAGAAAGGGAGAGAGAGAGAGAAAGAGAGAGAGAGAGAGATCCCATCTGCTTTGCTCTCCAAATGCCTGCAATGACTGGGGGCTGGGCCTGGCTAAACCTGGGAGCTGGAAATGTAATCCAAGTCTCACGCATGAATAGCAGGGGTCCAACTTCTTCAGCCATCACTACTACATCTCAGGATGTGCATTGCTAGGAAGCAAGGATGCAGGACAGAACCAAGACAAACTCAGGCACCCTGATATGGGATGTGGTCATCCTCATTACTATCCCCAACACCCACACCATCCTCTGAGGTTTTTCTATGTGTGTCTTTCTTCCTTAAGGTATTGAATTAAATTTAGACTATGCCTGGGAGTCTAGGAAGCACCAAACTTAAAACCAAAAACTATCAAAAATGATTCGCAGGATGGTGCCAACTCTGTGTCATATGGAATAAACACATTCAAATCTACTCCAAAAGGATGTGTGCTCCAGTAAGGAAACACAGGACCCCCACCGATGAAATCTAGTTGAGTATAATCTTGTAATTCTGCATTATTAACAACAACAAAAACAACAAAAATGAAAACCATGCACAACAGGGAGAGTTGGCAGGCACCTCACACCTTGTATTAAGCCTCTGTGAGTTTCAGATAGGAACTAAGGAACTATAATATGAGTATTCTAAAAAGTGTTGAAACAATAAAGACAAATTTGTAAACATAAAAATACAGCAAGACATTATTAAAAAAGAAAATAAAGCAGCTATAAGAAAGAACCAGGCCGGTGCCGTGGCTCACTAGGCTAATCCTCCGCCTTGCGGCGCCGGCACACCAGGTTCTAGTCCCGGTCAGGGCGCCGGATTCTGTCCCAGTTGCCCCTCTTCCAGGCCAGCTCTCTGCTGTGGCCAGGGAGTGCAGTGGAGGATGGCCCAGGTGCTTGGGCCCTGCACCCGCATGGGAGACCAGGAGAAGCACCTGGCTCCTGCCTTCGGATCAGCGCAGTGTGCTGGCCGCAGCGTGCCGACTGCGGCGGCCATTGGAGGGTGAACCAGTGGCAAAGGAAGACCTTTCTCTCTGTCTCTCTCTCTCACTGTCCACTCTGCCTGTCAAAACACACACACAAACAAACAAACAAACAAAAAAAGAACCAAATAGAGCATCTAGAAAATGAAAGTATGGAAAGTGAAATTCAGAATTCAAAATGTTAGTAAGCAAATTACGCACTACTAAAAAGGGAGCTGAGAAAAGGGAAATAGATCGGATGGAGGTACCTCTTCTGTTCACAGATTCTGAAGAGGATGTGCGTCTCTTTTGGGCTATTACTCAGCCTACCCCATGCAATATTTTCCCAATTTATGAAACATAATGATGAGTAAGCCCCAAGTAGAATTAAATAAATGAATTAATCAGAAAGTTAGATCAATATATAAATTCACATGGCTATAGAAATGTCAAGGTAAACCTGCAATATATTGAATAAACAATAACAGTCGAAAGATGTTGGAATTACGGAGGTGCTAGGAAGAGGTCACTCTCAATATAAACTTCATAAATGTAAAAGTTCTCATTTAAGGATTAGTGTAGCATACCACGTTTCTTGACAAAGTTTGTTGGCTATTAGTTCACTCCTAAGGCCTCCTAGAAGATATTCTCAAATGAGTACTTCAGTAAGAGGAAACTGAAGGTGAAGAAATGAGATGCAGAGACAGAAGGAAGAAACCTGGAAATAAGAGAGTAAGAGAGAAGAAATAACAGCAGGCAAATAAACTGGTAAAACACAGACACAACTAATAATTATTGATGGTACAAAATGAGTACATACAACTACTATCCATGGTGGAGTGCAACATCTAGCAACAATACATGTAAAACTAAAGGGGTTCTAAGTTGAGAAAATTTAAGGATTGTGGTTAAATTAGAACAATGCCTTATCAAGGTACAGTAAACTTTGAAATGTAAATAAATACAAATAAAATGTGCTAGCTCTAAATCAGTAGAGGAGAGATAAAAGTATAAATCTAGAGTAACTAGAATCCAAGAAAGAATTAAATAACCCCTGTCTTCTAAAAATGACAATAAATAGGAAGTAAAATATATGATGGCAATATGTGTAAATATGCCCATAAACAAATTAAAGTAAGTAAATAAAATTTAACAGTTAGAAGTGATTTTTTTCAAACCAATTTAAAACTGTTCTTGTTTGTTTTACATGGTATACTTATATAAAAAATGAAAACTAAAAAGGTAAAACAACACAGCATAAAAATTCTAATATACTATGGCTCTATTAAAACCAAATAGTTGAAGACATTATTATAGATAAAAAAGAGTCACAGCAAAATGATAAACAGAACAATTTTCCAAGGAAATAGAAAATATTTTACTTTTCACAACCTGCAAGATAACCTCAAAATATATTAGAAAATAAGCTGATAGAATTACAAGAAATAATTGATTAGTCTACAGTCTCATTGATTGAGCTTAACAAAACTGTCAATAATTGGTAGATTACACAGAAAATATGTATTAGTAAGTATATGAACCATCTGACTATTTTAGTTATCTATTCTAATATGTTTATATGTAACTCTAAGCATTATTCTCAGGAACAAATTGAATGTTTATGAGAATTGACATAACATATTTCAAAGAAAATCTCACTGATAGTAAAGGATTAATATAATATAGACCATGTTCTCTAACTAAAACACAATCAGAGGGTTACATCATCCTTGATATCAACAACAAAAAGGTCACCAAAAGGCATTACATAGTCATTTAAATCCGCAATACTTATGTTTGAAAGAATCTCTTGGAAATAGAAATAGAAATGTTTAAGAAACTAACACTCTCTGCTCTCCTTCCTCAATGCTTTGCATGCACACATACACAGCTGAAATTCAGAGCACAGCTGAACTCCAACCCATGCACTCCCCTATGGGATGCAAGAGTACCAAGCAGCATCTTAACCAAATGCCTACCACCCTCCCCCTCTCGAAATGAGGAAGTGCAAGATAGAAGGAATTGCCATATCAAGCTTCCAGAATTACTATGAAGATATGCTAATCGAGTATTGTAGTACTGGGCTAGAAAAATACTTCCCGAATAAAATGTATCCCTTAAAAACAGACCCCTGTAACTTATTATCACAAGAGTACCCATATAATAATAGCAACTTAATATATTTGGGAAGTGGTACTGCATAACAGGTGATTAACAATTTAAATAATTAGAACAATTTATTAGTTACATCCCTAAATCACGTAGTGTACAAAAATTAAATCCAAGTGGATTTAAATTCTCAGTGTGAAAAGCATAATTTTAAAAAGGAGAATAAAATACAGGAAAAGAGTGTCTTATTGTAGTTCAGATAAGGCACAGATGCTTAAACCATCAAGGGGGATAAATGACAGATTTGATCACATCTAAATTTAAAATATCTATGTATTAAACAATAACATAGATAACATAGTACCAAAATGTGATATTCAGCTTGCACTATTTAACTAAGAACATCTGAAGCTTACATTCTTCCATTCTTCTTTCCCTGCCAAATTGACTAAAGAAAGAGTTAACATGTTGTATAACTTCATTTAAACTCTATTCACAAGAGTTCATTGAGCATGGTCTATGCCATAGTCTTTGTTTCTCCTGGAGGGCACTGCACAAACAATTAGCACAGCTCTCCACCCAGCCTTATTGCCTTTGATGACAGCAATTAACATCATCCAGGATATGCATATTATTCCAAAGATTTACCTTACGTTTAAAAGACTTTGGCAAGGATTTGGGATTTCAGATCCTTAGGATTTTAGATTTCAGATTGTGACTTAGGATTGTGATCAGAAACTGCCTAACTTTTTGATTGAAGTCTCATTTTATTTCGAATACCTAGTGATGCCACATGCTCACAAATCCCATTAATAGAACGGCTTTATCAAAAGATTTCAGATTCCTCCACTATCATCTGCTACAGTTCTATCCGTATTTATTTATTTTGGTTAGCTCCATCTTTTTGTTGGCAATATTCTTAATTGAGAGTTTACTTCAGTGGATAAATTTCCAACTTGAGCTATACTTGCTATTCTGAGAAACTGATCTTTTCTACCATGCTTACACATGTATGGCTAACTTAAAAAGTCAAGTGAGGGGCTGACGCTGTGGCGTAGCAGGTAAAGTCTCTGCCCGCAGTGCCGGCATCCCATATGGGCGCCAGTTCCAGTGTTGGCTGCTCCATTTCTGATCCAGCTCTCTGCTGTGGCCTGGGAGCCACAGCAGAAGATGGTCCAAGTCCTCGAGCCCCTGCACCCACATGGACGACCCGGAAAAAAGCTCCAGGTTCCTGGTTTTGGTTTGGCTCAGCTCCAGCCACTGCAGCCATTTTGAGAGTGAAACAGCAAATGGAAGACCTCTCCCCACCCCCACCTCTGCTACAGTAACTCTCTCTTTCAAATAAATACATCTTTAAAAAAAACTTCAAGTAAGCATGCATGGGCTAAATGAAAACATGCTTGTGTGGCTGTTTTCATTTTCCATTTATAGACATAAACAGTCTGTAAGAAAAACCAGTAGATTCTGTTCCTGCAATCTTCATATCATCAACTTTCCACTATAATCTTGTTTCCCCTATAGACCTGGTCCTAATTTGTGTTTTCTTTATCTCGAAATTCCTAGGCTGTAATGCCAAGTTACTCTTACAAGGACTCTGGGAATTGCAGTCAAGAAAAAGATATATTAAAGTATCATTATTCAAACATAAAATTTAATAAAAACGTTAACAAGGATTCCCTTAGGTGGGAGTGTTTATTGCTTACTTCTTTTTTGTTTTAACAGCACAATTAGGTTTCTACAAATAGTGGTCAGGTGTAGTATGTGGCATTTGCCGTTGAAAGAAAATGTGGAAGAAGAGAATATTATCCTTAAAACATTATATCCACAACTTTCTTTTCTATGTAATTTTAAACTCTGTTTAATTTTTCACCAGTTTCAAAGGTAAGCTCAATCATGCATGATGGCAGCAGCTTTTTCTTTAATTTGTGACATCTAATCTTTACTTTAGGCTTCGCCAGTCACATCTCACTATGTCTCATTGCATGTGCTCTGACACAATACATCATGGCCAAGGTGATCCAATATCATGTGACATTTTTTATTTAAAAAAATATATTAACTGCTGGCAAAAGATATGCTAAACCACGTCAATGTGGGGCCCAAGGGGCATTGTTCTTCATGAACAGTTTGCTCTTTCAGAGTCGGCTAGAATTATTACTGTACTTTATATATAAACATCCTTATCCAAATAGTCTCCTCTTATGTCTAATCTATGCCTTCCTGTCATATGAGAGGTACTTGCTTAAGCTGCCTTTCTGTCTATTTGTAGTCTGTTCAGACACACAGTCCTCAGCAGGAGCTCAGCTCCATGATTCATTGCCTCAGATTTCCTATGGAGCTTACATGATGCTCGCTCAGCCCCATACGGTTTTGTATCCATTATAACCAGGGACAAGTAAGCAGGGCTCAGGAGTCTGAGCATCTATCTAAGAATAGCTCCCTGACGCCTTGCTTTACTCACAATAAATGAACAATGAACTCTTTACATGCTAAGCTCGTATGGGGAGGAGAAATTATAGAAGCTTGCTTTAGTTAAATAAGGGAAGAAGCATTTAGAGTGGAGCTCCTTAAATGAGCAGGTCAATAACTAGTTTACAGAGACCAGGGCACCTGGCTAATGGGAGAATAAAGAATTATGCTTGTCACAGAAAAAGAAAGATGCTGTCCTGGTTTAGTGCTAAATAATTACATTCATTATACTGAGAATAGCTCTGCAAGTGGTCGGTTGCACTAGTTAATTCATTAGCAAAACTAATCTGCAAACCACAAACAACAATTGGGGGTAAATTTAACCAATTCCAATAGATGATTGGGAGAATGGGATTTTCTATAAACTAGATAAGGAAAATTATACTGCAAAACTGCAAATGTAATTGTGTATATTTTCTTCCATTGTCCTGAGTTTCAATAAGAAAAAGAAAATCATAGCTGAAGCAGAAAGAAGGCATATGTACAAATTAATGACCCTGTTGAATTGTTTCAGAAGTCCTAAAGTACGCCAGAGTTTCAGTGTTAATTCTAACAACGAACAGAAAAACAGGCTCTACTATTAAGGGATGTTTCACTAAATTCACTTGATCTGTGATTGTAATAATATATGATTCAATATACTAATGTGTGTTCCATGTACTATGTAATAAGCTTAGTATAATGCTTGAGTGAGATGATATAACTCAGGCCGAAATAACCAAGAGAATATTGGAGTGCTTTTACTTACTGGCCAAACCACTTGAGGACTGAGTGACTCAACTGTGTTTGACGCAAAACTCTGGCATAACTAAAATGATTTTTGTTCTTAGTTTTCTGTAATTAGTTTGTTCATGTGTGCATTCAATACGCATTGTAATGTAGACAAAATCCTACAAGAGAAACAGTAACTTGATTCAGCTGGGAGATAGGGAGCAGTTTGGTTTTCATGGGGCACTAAGGCTCTCCTTCTCATAACTTATTGTTTACTGGTATTTTTGGAAAGAAGGTGTTTTATTTTATTTCAGAAAGGAAGATAGAATTCAAACGTACAGTATTAGAAAAGAAGGTGAGACTGAGGGATAAAAATCTGAAGGGTCTACTGAGCCTGGTAGCTTTACTCTGTCATCATATAACAATGCTATTTGTCTAGAATTCCAAAAAAGTAGTTCAACTACCATGTTGAATTTGGGAAAAAATCATTGATTTGATCCATTATGGATATTGTGTTCATCACAAATTCTTACCTCATAAAAAACAAATCTATGACAGGATGATTGTAGAGTCCGAAGTTCCCTAGATAGAATGAGTAAGATATCAAGGTAATTTTAGGTTTGTAGAAAAATTGAATAAAAAGTGAGGAGATTTCACATGCATTCCCACGCACTCACAAGCACAGCATCCCCCAACAGAATAGCACATGTGTTACAACTGATGAACCTACATTGACCTATCATTACCACCCAAGGCTGACAGCTCACATCAGGGATCACTGTTAGTGCTGTACATTCTATGCATTTGGACAAAAGCATGATGACATATATCCACCATTATAGCATATACAGAATTGTTTCACTGTTTGGAAAAACCTCTCTGTTCTGCCTATTTCTCCCATCCTTGATTCCAACCCCTGGCAAACACTGATCTTTTAACTGTCTCTGTGGTTCCAACTTTTACAGAACATCACATGGTTGGAATCATGTTTTGGATGGTTGGGAGACCTGAAAGAAGGTCTTGGTTTCTGGCTTTGACCTGACCAAATCCTGGTCATTGTGGCCATCTGGAGAGTGAGCCAACATATGGACGATCTCTCTTTCTCTCTCTCTGTAACTCTGAATTTCAAATAAATCAATGAAAGTCTTTAAAAAATAGAAAAAAAAAGTTAAAATAGATGTACAGGCATTGTGGGATAGCTGGTAAAGCCATACCTGTGACACCAGCATTCCACAGGCACCAGTTTGTGTCCCTGCTGCTCCATTTCCAACCCAGTTCCCTGCTAATGGCCTGGGGAAATCAGCAGAAGGTGGCTCAAGTGTTTGAGACACTGCCACTCATGTGTGAGACCAGGGTGAAGTTCCTAGCTCTTGAACCAATAGAAGGAAGGAGTGTGTGTGTTGCTCCCTCTCTGTAATTGTGACTATCAAATAAATAAATAAATACTTTTTTAAATTCAAAAAAAAAAGCCACAAATCATAGGCAAGCTACAAGATATCCACCGAAATCTTTCTTCTCTCTTCAATATAACAGAATTAAAGCTGGACACATTGCTTCCCAGCCACACCTTTCTTTCCTCATTTGTCTCTAAGTGTCAGACAATAAACTATGTAGGGGAGCAGTGCTCATGGCTTAACACCTTCCTGCCAGATGCTTCCTGGATGTAATAGTGACCTTGATTTACCAGGTAGTAACTGTGCCATAGGAGATGATGGAGAAGATGCCTGGAAGGAAGGAATCCTAATCCTTTAGAGTGAATAGAAAACTAGTGACCAATCAGTCACTTTGGACAAAAATTTAAGATACTTAGAAGGAATCAGGAAATCGTTGTGACATCCTTATTCTCACTAATATATTTAGGAAAAATGACTCATTGCATTATTCATTTATTCAGTTTTTTTATTATTTGTGTCCTCACTAGAAGAAAAATTAATGAGAGAAATGACTTGATTGTGTTCCTTACAGCCCTATGTCCACAATGGTGCCTGGAACCTGGGGGTAGTCTATGATTGAATGTATTATTTTCATAATATGAAAGACAAATATAATGT
This sequence comes from Oryctolagus cuniculus, assembly GCF_051225735.1. Lineage (NCBI taxonomy): Eukaryota > Metazoa > Chordata > Mammalia > Lagomorpha > Leporidae > Oryctolagus > Oryctolagus cuniculus. Next base: position 75,207,592 of record NC_142873.1, read on the forward strand.
GTTTCAAGATACAAACATCTGTATGTAAAAATGAGAAGAGTGTGTTTAAATACTGAAACATTACTTAACACTTAATAAGAAATCATATTCTCTAGCACATACAATTTACTCTTACATATTTGATGCTTTCTACCTTTTGCATCTCTTCATTTTATTAATTTTTATTAAAATAGTTTGATTTTCATAAATATCATAAACTATGGATTTTTAAAAAATGTTTATTTTATTTATTTGAAAGGCAGAGTTACAGAGAGAAGTAGAGACAGAGAGAGAGAAGAAAGAGAGAGAGAGAGAGAGCTCTTCCATCTTCTGGTTCACTCCCCAAATGGTCGAAATGGCCAGAACTGGGCCAGGCTGAAGCTAGGAGCCAGGAATTTCATCCAGGTCTCCCACGTGAGTACAGGGCCCCAGGGACTTGGGCCATCCTCCACTGCCATCCCAGGCACATTTTTAGGGAGCTGGATCAGAAGTGAAGCAGCTGGGATTCTAATCAGCATGCATATGGGATGACAGGGCTGCAGGCCAGAGCTTTAACCTGCTATGCCACACTGCTGGCCTCTAACCATGGCTTTTCTAAATCTCCATTTCCTACTTGTGGAGAAACAGTATGGGCTGTTTGATTTTTAACTTAAGATACCATTAGTTAAAAAAAAAAAAAAAAAAAAAAAAAAAAACTAAAAATTAACTCACAAGCATATTGAATGTAGGACAGTTTTAGTAAATATTATCTCCTAAACACAATTGGTTACATCATATGTGAGAAAAGACAAATAACTATGAGAGTTCTTCAAAAAGTTTCTAGAAAAGGGAGTCAAGGGGCCGGTGCCATAGCTCACTTGGTTAATCCTCGGCCTGCGGCGCCAGCATCCCATATGGGCACCGGGTTCTAGTCCTGGTTGCTCCTCTTCTAGTCCAGCTCTCTATTGTGGCCCGGGAAGGCAGTGGAGGATAGCCCAGACGCTTGGGTCCCTGTACCCACATGGGAGACCAGGAGGAGGCACCTGCCTCCTGGCTTCGGATCGGCACAGCGCACTGGCCGTAGCAGCCATTTGGGGGGTGAACCAATGGAAGGAAGATCTTTCTCTCTGTCTCTCTCTCTCTCTCTCTCTCTCACTGTATAACTCTGCCTGTTAAATTAAAATAAATAAATAAATAAATAAAAGGGAGTTAAAATATGTTTATTATGCTGCAAAGAATTAAAATTCATGATTTTTTTCATAATACATGCCCGAAATGCCCACAATGGCTAGGATTGGGCCAGACCAAAGCCAGAAACCGAAAACTCATTTCAAGTGTTCCACATGGGTGACCCAACAACTTGACCTCTCACCTGCTGCCTCCTTGGGTATGCATTTGCAGGAAACCAGGATGGAGAGTGGATCGAGTACTCAAACCCAGCAACTGTGGATTTGTGATGCCAGCATTTTAATCTGCATCTTAATGACTCAGCCAATTGCCAGACCCCAAAGTTTATCTTTAGAGTCCATCTTCCATGCACATTTTGAAATCCCCTCGTAAAAAATTCCCCAAATACCATCATGTCAAATTAGTCCTTTATACATTATCTTATAAAAATTCACATTGTGAACTAAGTTCATCATCTTACAGCCCTAACCTAGGGCTTCTCTTTCATTTCCTTTCCCAGGGCCCCTCATTCTGAATCTGGATGTCACTTGATGGTTCATGGGGTACTGGGCCACAGTGAAACAGCATAGATATAAGTATGTGCTTTCACTTTCTATCTCTTTGAACTTGGCAAGTCATTTTTCTGAATCTCTGTAGCTGAAATATGAAAATGATACAGTTGATACAGAGAATCCATATAATTAACATTCATAGCTTCTATTCAAGGAAGAGCTCTCTCCAAGTTCTCAGGTACATGTTAACTTATAAATATCTTAACTGGTGAGTAAATCAAGCTAACCAGTGAGTAAATATCTACCTCCAATGTACCCATACCTATAGCTTTTTCTATCCCTATCTTACCTCCTTGCAAAGTTGCCCTTATTGGGATGGAAAAAGCAAAGATTCAAGGCAGAATCTAGGAATTATTCTAGAAACTTCTCTTTTTCTCCCATACCAAATCAGCTAACAGACATACATTTTACCTCCTTACAGCTAATCTCTCTTCACTTCCTTTATATTACTTTCAATAGCAAGTATCACCTCCATAACACTATAGTGCCAATACTCTTGAATATATTAGTCCATTTAATATTAATAACCTTGGGAGACAGGTAGCATTGCACACTCACCTCATTTTTTAAGTGACACACTAAGCCACAGAGAGTTTAGGTAACTTGCCAAAGGTCATAAAGTTAAAGGATGGCACAGCTGGAAATCAAGTCTGGCAGACTGACTCCAGAATCTGTGTGCTTAGTCATTGCTCCCTTTGGTACTGTCCTTGTGCAAGCTAAGGCCACTTCTTCACCTGCATTACCACAATGGCCTTTTAATTGGTCTCTCTGTGTCTTCATTTGCCTTCTCCATCTTGCAACCAAAATTCTTTCAGAAATTTGTTTTCAATTTCATCACAACCTTATCAGCATTTCCTTAGATGGTATCTACATTTTTCTCCCTTTGGAAAAGTGAAGGTATAGCAACTCAGGTCCCTGGGTTTGGATATGATAAATGCAGTCTTGCAGACAATATATGATTATGTCACAGAGTCGTTAGAAAACAGGTATATAAATGGAGACATGCAAGGAAAGTCTGCATGATCACCAAATTCCAAAACAATCAGATGGCCAAAGTCAGAGATGAAGGAAGAGTAGAACTGCAACTGAGGGGACATCAGGGGCATTTTTGGAAAATATCATTGGACAAGGCCTATTATCTCTCACCAGATTTTCTCATTCTTCAGAAGGTGGGTAGTAGAATGAAAAGAGCTAGGTTGGGCTGAGTTTGATTTCTGGCTCCAATGTATAGAACAACATGACCTAGAGCACTATTTCTAATGTTTAACAAATTCATCAGGTAGTTATGAAGAACACATGATAATGTACACTGCCTAGCCTGAAGCAGGTTAAAATATACCTTTTAATGACTAGCTGGAAAACAGGAAAGGAAGGATATGGACAAAAGACATCCATATATTTCGGGGAAAAATCCCATTGCTTTGAAACATGGGACCCTTAAAGTCAGATTTATAACAGTGACAGATTTATAAATGACCTGTAAATTCAACAGTCAAACAGTGAGCATATTGTATCTTTTGTTTCATTCTCTTATCAAGAGTTAGGGATTTTGCAATAGCCTGGAAACCAGGTCTAAGTTTTTATGTGGGGACATAGTTCTGGTTATCTGTATTTGGGTATTTCACTTTTAAGTTAACATCTATAACTGGACAATATCTAAGGCTAGTTTGAACAAAGATTCAAATTTTTGACCCTCCTGAGTGCCCTGGCTATGCCACTTAAAACAAATCCTCCACGGCTCACATAACCAAAAAGTAGGGAATGGGGGGCCATCTGTGTCCTAAGCATCTGGAGTCTCATGTCTCATCACACACCTATAAGTCCTAGAAAATTTGATATGGTAAAAGCATACTTGGGCTTTGCTGTCAAACTGACTTTTGTTCTAGTCTTATACCCATCCTTTATCAGTTATATGAGTTAGGGTAAGTAAATTACCTTCACTTAGCTTCCATTTTTTGTTTGTCTGTTTTCATCCATAAAATGGGGACAATGACAATTATATCAACATGTTGTTAGGAAGATTAAATAAGATTTTTGTGGGGCCAGTGTTGTGTTACAGTGAGTTAAGCTGCTACCTGCAACTCTGGCAACCCGTATCACAGTGCTGGTTTGAGTCCTGCCTGCTTCACTTTTGATCCAGCATCCTGCCTATGTGCCTGGGAAGGCAGTAAACAATGGTCAAGTATTTGGACCCCTGCCATCTGCGTGGAGAAATGGGTGGAGTTCACAGTTCCTGGCTTTGGCCTGGCCCAGCCCTAGCCATCATGGTCATTGAGAGAGTGAACCATTGGATGGAAGATCTTTTTCTCTCTGTCCCCTTAGCACATCACTCTGTCTTCCAAATCAATCAATAAATCTTTAAAACAAATAGGACTTTAAAATTTCTGTCTAATTTTTCACTTAGTTGACAAATTTTGTGGATTCTCCACCTAAATATACTTTAAACCCATTTTTTAAATATAGTTCCTTCATTGTCTCATAATTACTTTGTGAATGAGGACAGACTTCATAGAATGACTTAACAGAAAAGCTTGATGATTTGATTTCTGTTCTGCCTGTTCTTACAGTTGCATTCCTGCCTATCAATAGTTTAAAATCCAAACTACTCTAGGTCCCCTGGATGGATCATGTTACATCAAACCTCCCTGCCATTGTGCATGCTGTTTCCACTCTCAGAAACACCTGTCCCTCTTTTGTCCAGCCAGGCTCAGTTCTTGGTTAATTTAAGATTCGAAGGTTACCCCTTTCATGAGAGGGCTTCTCTTTTCTCAAAGGAGTCTGATTCCCCCCTTCATACGTCATCAGCCTATGTTTGCACTCAGCATCCTTTGTTGAAATTGTTAGCTACTTTGTTCAAACATTCTTTTTGAGGGAAAGATTTATTTTATGTATTTGAAAGACAGAGTTAGAGAGAGAGAGAAAGGTCTTCCATCTGCTGATTTACTCCCTAAATGGCCATAATAGCCAGGGCTGGCCCAGGATCCAGGAGCTTCTTCCAGGAGCCACATGGGTGCAAGGATCTCCCACAGGGGTATAGGAGATCAAGTACTTGGGCCATACTTGGCTGATTTTCCAGGAGTATCAGCAGGCAGTTGGATCAGATATGGAACAACCAGGACTTGAACCAGCTCCCATATGAGATGCAGGCATCACAGGGAGTGGCCACAACACTGGCCCTGGTTCATCCCTTCTTAATATTAAAGCTATGAGAAAAGGAGCTCTGTCTTGTCATCTCAGCACTCTCATTGTTTGGTCCAGAATCACTTTGTAAACTTTGCAAATGGTTGTCCAAGTGTTTTGCATAAATATGTGAAGAATCACCATAGGAAGAAATCAGCCTTGTGAGCACTCTAGGTCAGAAAGAAATACATTCATGAGGCTGAAATCTTGAGCCTGACCACCATGCAAACCTGTAGCCTGTCTTGTTTATAACCACAGGTGAGTCTCCAATCTCAGACGCTACTGTAGAAGTGAGAAAACAGGAGAACAGGACGAGGAGCTACTACAGGAGTTACCTTTGTGGACTGAAGATGGCACTGATTGTTAAAACACTTATAACACTAGAATTCAACAGCTAAAGAGCTATTGAATAAACTGTCAGAGAGTGAAATCCCAAATTGAGGGAGGAAAAACACAACAACAAAATTTAACATGACAAAATGTGTTTTTGTCTCTAAGCCCTTGGGTACCATGGAGCAGGGATGAACTGCAATACCAAGGTTTACTGCAAAGTCTTCATGAAGGACCTGATTCAACCAGGATTTCCTTTTCCAGCTATCTGTAGTGGGGATTTCCTTACACAATGTTGCCTCTTGATTGGTTAAAGGCCTTCTTAGCAATGCCTGCTGAGAACAGAGCTTCCATGAAGCAGAAATCTCACCTGGGTGAACTCCTCCCAGCATTCAGTGTGCAAATAAGAACACATTTGATTCACATATGAGTTTCTTTCCAAGGCTAAGCTTCCAGATTAATTATAGCTTCAATAGATCTCCTCTTGACTAAAAACATAAGAGAAACATTTTTTAAAAAATTTTTTGGCTTTCTACTTATGTGTATTTTCATCTCTTTGTTTCTTTTAGTGAATCCAAAACCCAGAGATAAACACTGGATCCTTGTTTGTCTGAATCTTGTCCTCAATCATCTGCCAGTTAATTAAAACTAAATATGCTAATATATGTGTTGAATTGTGCTGATGAAACTTGTTAGCATAGATGGATGGATGGGTAAACAGATACATATGAGCATGTTTGTACACATATACATATATATGTACATGTGTTTACCTGAGCTCAGGCAGGCCAAAAGGAAAGATTGCCGTATAATCTTTCATTTCAATGGGTTCATCTCCAGGAACAAACCTAGCAGATGAATTTTCCAGACTATGAAGCTTAATATAGCTGTTCAGAAAGGAATCAACGGCCTGTTTACTGCACTTATCGACAATTTGTGAAAGAGGAGACCAGAAATCAGTCTAATTACCAGAATGCCAGTTGTGCTTGTTAACACCAGCTTTGTGACCAAACGTTATTCCACAGTTGTCACATCACACGAGGGTTTCATTACTAACATAATAGTGAACAAGATCACATGAAAAGGTATTGATTGATCTGCCACACAAAGGAAGGACACACTTGTCTCTATTATAACATGTTACATCTTTGACTATATGTAGCAGATGGAGCCCAGTTTTTCCTCTTGCTAGAGAAGTATAATTTCAATACTGTCCTGTTTCTTTAAGAGCTTGCCAATTAGGGTCCCCTTTCTATTTGCATATGTCATCAATGGGCTGAAGAGACAAGAAATTATCTTGCTCTAGCCCTTCCTGATCTTTAACCAACACTCAATCGATTCTCTTGAATTGAATCCAGGAGAGACTTGGGGTGTGCACAGTGTTTACTTCATCAATTGTCATTTCTGGCAATAAAAACAAATGACTGCTTTGTGTTAGTTTGGTTTCATGCGTTTTTCAGGAGACTCAGCTTTAATTAGGCAATCCAGAAAGAATAAAGCAGGGACAGTGACTCCATTTGCAGACTCTCTTCCCCAAGCTGTTGGCACGTTAGATAGCAGAAAGGTACCCAGCATCCCAGACAAACGGAAGCCATTATTATCACAGTGCTTCCAGCCCTGCATTCTGGTTCTCTCTTTCACAAAAGCTTAACCAACTCTTTTACCCAGTCCATGTATTTTCAAAGAAGCTGTTGACTTTATTTTTAAGTGAGCTCAATGAATATTATGACCTGGAAGGGCATTTGTTTATCATGGGGTGCAAGCACCTAACCCAGCACAAGGCAGGGTTTCATCTGGTGATGAATGATTTATCAGGCAGAACGTGAATCTGCTTGTCACCAACACGCTTTCCCTGTTTATGCTTGTTGAACAGATACCATTTAGTGAAGACTATAAAGTACTTAAAATCCTTCTACCATTAATAGTTTAATTAAACCGGCACATATTTCAAAAATAGAGTGACAGGAAACATTAATTTTGGTTATAAAGGGCATGGCATTATTAAAGCACAATTAAAAACAACATTCACTTACAGTTAACAGCTAAAACAATTTAATTATTTAACACTGGATTGTCACTTGCGACTAACTTCACCTCTTTGATGTGTGGGGATGTTCTGTGTCCCTGTTGATTGTTATGGTTCATTCCCTCGAATTCCAAACGGAGTGGCATTCTCAGAGCATCAGCATCTACATTCAGAGTCCTTGCTGGCTGGTACACAATGCAAAGTATGAAAATTTAACCAACTGTTTTCTGGTGTTAACTGCTACCCTATAAATAAATGGTGATTACATAAGCCAAGGTTGTGCTTTCTCTTGGGGCACTTCGAAGAATACGATGTAATGTGGTAGAATCATCAAAGAATATGAACGCTGAACATATGCTGCCTGGTTTTGACTGAAAATCGCTGACTTCTACCTAGGTGAACTCAGTGAAAGCTTTTAAACACTGTGTGTCTCAATATCCTGATCTGGAGATGGAGATCCTCATAGAGGTAGTGTAATGGGGTTGTTATCAGGGCTGAATGAACTGACAGATTTAAAACACTTAGAATGCCACTTAGCATATTAAAAGTGCTCAAAACCTTTAATTATGATATTGTTATTATTAAGTGGCTAATGGAACATTCTTACAGCCCTCAACAGAAGACAGCTGAAAGGTATTTATTGAAGAGAGAATTGGTAGTTAAAAGAGATCTTGGATAACCTATTGAAAGAAGATATATGATTGCTTTATTCCTGTTCCTGAAGGTCAAAAAGCTTTGCAGGTAGGAAAACAACTTTAGGCAATTGAGGGAAATACATGCTAGGAGATTTTAACTTAGATATTATATACTTGTCACAGCTTGAACTAGCTTCCAGGAGTCTAGAGGTTTCATTAGTGTGCTTTTGAATGGACTTTAATTAATAAGTCAGCATTAATGCGGTCCCATCTGTGTCTCCATCAGAAACTCTGACTCCTGTTACCTAACCAATTTAGGCCCTGAAGATGTTCCTACCTGATTCCAAGTAGCTGCACTGACCTGCCCACATTCTGACATCAGCTTGGAAGCTGGACTTGCAAATTTGTCATCATAAAGAGTCTGCAGACACATTGTAGTACTTAGACAATTTTTGGTGCTAGAGCGGTATGCATGTGATTCTGACTGGGTCCTAACTTTCTTCATGTTATGCTTTTAATCTGAGTCATTGACCTGTTCTAATCCTCCTGGAGCTCTTTCCTTTTCAGGAGTTAACCTATTTAACTGCTGCCTTCTAACTAACAGATGCCAGATCTCCATATGCCTCTATGACAAGACCTTTTTCTCTGCAAAATGAGGGAGGTAACATAAAGAGAATATACATTTTAAAAAGGAGGTAACAAGTGGATAATCAGGCAGGCTTGAAAAGTTATTCAGTTGCAGAAGATGACAGAGAACACCATGCAGTTCCTGCAGGAGGTAATAGCTGTGGGAAAACATGTGAGAAGGGGCTTTCCAGAGGCCATGACACTTGAGCTGGTGTTAGATAGGATGGGGAAAAAAACGGGTGTTTATTGCATTTGTTGAAGAGAAACAATAGGAAGTAAGGCACTGAGACAAGACTGTGTTTAGTAGTAGGGTGAAAGAAAGAGAGGGAGGCCGACATTTTGACGTAGTGGATAAAGCCACCTTCTGCAGTGCTGGCATCCCTTAGGGGCAATGGTTCAAGTCCTGACTGCTCCACTTCAGATCCAGCTCTCTGCTGTGGCTTGGGAAAGCAGTAGTAGAAGATGGCCCAAGTCCTTGGGCCTCTGCATCCATGTGGGAGATCCAGAAGAAACTTCTAGCTCCTGACTTTGGATCAGCTTAGCTGCAGGCCTTGTAACCATTTGGGGAATGAATCAGCAGATGGAAGAACTCTCTCTCTCTCTCTCTTTCTCTCTGTATGTAACTTTGTCTTTTAAATAAATATATCAATCTTTAAAAAGAAAGAAAGGCAGAAAAGAGACATCTGAGACTAATAATTGGTGTTGAAAAGTATGGGTTAAATTGGGCAAGGTATCTGGAGCTGTCTAATGACAGGTCTTTTCACCTTGTTTTTTTTTTTTTCATATTTAGTTGTTTTCATATCATAATCTAAGAACAAAATAAAAGAACATCTCATGGTAATTTACCCCACTGAATTTCTTCTACTCGTGTGGATTTGTCCTACAAAGTCTCTCTGTCCAATGGGTGCGACAAAGGCATGGCCACGAATTAAAATAGGAGGAATGTTATGGAACTTCCTGGCTGTGCTGTCCTTTCTTGCTTTGTCTTTTTGAGTGCACAGAGTTAGTGCAATTGCACAACCCAATTTCTAGCAAAAAACAGTAGGTCTACTGATTGAATTTCACCCAATCTTGCCAGCTCACTCAGTGAGTCAAACAATAATCCTTTAGTTAGCAGATCAATAAGAAATTAAGAAGCAATTAAAAAGAAACGAAAAACTTAAAAATTTACATTGACCTGGTAGTAAGGTTTTTTTCCTCCAGAAAATCAAGACTTAAAGGCAATTGATCTCAATGTACTGTTCTTGCATTCTCACTGTTGAAGTGAAATTTTTCAAAATGAAAGGTACAAAATAACCCAGTAAAAAATGAAGAATTTTCAGGTTTTAAAACTAAAACAGCAGATAACATAACTACATACGTATTGGAATATCCAATGATTTTTCCTCCCACTGATTTAAGGAAAAGCTAAATGGATACAAACACAGTTTGTGGAAATGGCTGTGACCATGTAGAGCTGCTACAGAATAAGAATCAATTCCCCAAATAACCATTTCATTTGTAGCATTGAAGTAACATTTCAAAATTAATACTCACTTTTAACTAAAGTCATTTCACTCCCAACCTCTCTCCACTATATCCAAAGCTTAGATGCACTATTTCTTTTCTTCATCTGCAAAAACAAAACAAAACCTGGATTTCTTTTTTAAACCAAGAGTGGTTTCTATGCCCACTTTTTATCTTCCCCAGCTCAGGTAATTATAGCCACAAGCTGGAAAATAGAGCTACATGCTTTGGTTTTATTTTTCCAATTGAAATATTGGCTAACCTTGGATAAATCACTTAACCCCACTGTGTCACTGGATCTACCTCTGTTTAAAAGGTGAGGAGAAGTTGTTGGTTACCTATAGAAAGTGCCTGTTACAGGAAATTGGACACAAGTCTACTAAGTGCTCAGAACAGATATGATGTCATGGAAATAGCATGGTTTTTTGTTTTTTACAGTAAATTTTAATTTCAGATCAAACCTGGTAATTTTGATTTCCTAAAAAAAATTCCCCAAACAAAAGAAGTGGCTTCTTCCCCACATGGCTTTCTCCAGGGTGGAAAGAGAGTCTCATACATTAATAACAAATACACAGACAAAACAAGGATGGCAGGAAAGTTAACTGGAAACGAGATGCAGATGTCCTCTAAAGAAAGATGTAAAAGGAAGCTACAGGGTCTTGAGACTTACTCCCAAGCAGGCACTCCCAGTGTGCACTGCTGCTCTTATATCCCTGCTGGAGAATAAAACAGGAGACAATTACTAAGTATGGCCTGCCTTATGGGCACTGACTGCTGTGGGGGCACAGACTTCAGAAGGTGCTGATATTGGATGAAAAATTGTACACCATAAGGGACAGTATTTCCTCTTTTGGTTTAAAGGTGTCTTATTAGAAAATATATGCTATCTTTTCTTTATGTTTCACACTTAATCCTTCAAATAGAGAGGCATTATGTGAGAAGTCATGTGGGGTGCTTAAAGACCTGCACACCATCAGTAATGCAATTAAAATTGGCATTTATAAAAGTATATTTTGATTCCTAATCCTGTTTTTACAAGTGCAAAATCACATTAGAAAACAATGTGATGCTAATTAAAGCTTTGTCACCCATAAGACCTCAGTGAATTGCATTTGTAATAGGCTCTGATGCAGAAGCAATTTCTGCCTGAGAAACTTAAGCAGAATATGTGACTACATCTCTTGTTACTCTATTAAAATCAGTGTTACAATTGTATATGTTACTGTTGTGTTTTTATCTCTACACTGAGCTTGAAATGTCATGTCATCTAAAGTTAAATTCAAAAGCTGAAAATAATATTGCATTATATTTGCATATTTAAACAGCAATCAAAAGACCAAGAATGCTATTGATTTTCCTAATAAAGATTAACTGGACTGATTGAAGCATGAGTGTATGTATGCTAAATATCATACATGAATCCCACCTTGCAAAAACAATGGTGGTTGTTAGGGAGAAAAAAATATCTAACTGGTTCTTGCTCCTATGTTTATATAAAACTTATTTATAAAGTAGTAAAATAAAAATAAAATAACATAACTCTTTCCTTCAACACAATTTGAGAATAAGATTTTTTTTTTTTTTTTAAGGACATGCCAATTCAACCCTAACCCACACACAAGATGGTAATTATAAAATCCTGGCCCTAACGAGGACACAAACATAAATTCAGGCTCAGAGCCTCTTGATTCCTGGAGCTGTCTTGAGAGATCTGATTACAGAGAGGGAAACCACACAGATTGGAATCTGGAAACCATCCAGAGCTTGCCTTGACCTTTGCAAATGGCCACTAACGTTACTTCACAACAATGTTAATGTAGGCTTCGGTGTGTGTGCAATTTAAATAGCCCTGAGATCCTGCTATTTTTATATTGAAAGTCCCTCTACAGTAACAAGCATCAAAATACACAGCATTTTTAATGACTTCCCCACACAGTCAAGTTTCAACCATCAAGAACAGCATTACTGTAGCCTGGAGGAAGGAAAATGGAATGGATAATTGATATCTATAAGAATAATTAAAGAAAGTTTTAAGTTCTTAAAGATGCTAAAAAAGTGATGGTGCATTAAAATTATTCAAAAATATTTAAATAGAAACCCTTAAGGGTTTATTATTATTCTAAAAGATTTATTTATTTATTTATTTATTTGAAAAGTAGAGTGACAGAGAGAAAGGGAGAGACAGAGGGAGAGAAAGAGAGAGAAACCTTCCATCCATTAGTTCATTTCCAGTGCCAGGTGGAAGCCAAGAACCAGGAACTGCATCCAGGTTTCCCACCTAGGTGATAGGAGCCCAATTACTTAGGTCATCAACTACTGCCTTCCTAGGCTCATTACAGGAAGCTGGACAGAAAACAGAGCATCTAGGACTTGAACCAGGACTCCAATAGGGATGCCAGCATTTAAAGCTGCAGCTTAACTTGCTCTGCCACAGATTTTATTTTCCTATGTGGTTATAGGTACATAACTATGAACAAAAGACTCTTAACTCAATCACCAGCAGTCCTTCTACCCCTGCCAAAAATTCTCTCTCTCTCTCTCCATATGTACATCTCTAGCTTGATTTTGATGAGTAAGAAAAATGGGAAAATGAAGACACAATTTAAGGAGATGAAATTATATATCTACAAAGAGATACACATTGCAGGTAGGGTAGAAAACAAGTGACCCTTCAAAGTGACCAAGATAAGAGGGACACAGTGGATATGGACAACGGTGTATTTGGGCCTATGAATCAGAGATGTTGTGCCCAAGGCAAATAAAAAGAGCCAGAGACGTAATGGATGCATATGAACAATAGGTGAAAGAGAAAGAAAACATCAAATGAATCTACAGATTTGGAAGAAAGAAATGCTCTAAGGGAAGATGCAAGAGGGAGCTAGGCATGAGACCAAAGAGAAAAGTATGTATTTCATCTTGTAAGGGAGTGGCAGCCACTGAAAACCCAACTCCTGATTACAGTAAGCCCAATAACCAAAGTAAATAAAAAGAGAAGGAGAACTGGAAATAGAAAAGGGAAATTACGTGGTTATTTTCTTCCCTTTAAAGCTACTTTGTACTTCCTTTTGTATTCTGTTTTTCTCATCCTTTTATTTCTCTTCAAGGGAACAAACAAGCAAAAATAATTTACAATCATAGATTATCACTGCCCACAGTCCATCTGTTTAGCTTAACCACAACAGAATGTGGAAGAGTTTATATGTGGGGAGAGACAGGGATGGGGTAGGAGGGACATTAATATGTACCAATGAGACAATCCAGTGTTAAAAACTAGATCTTGTTTAGTAAAAATTCCATTGCCCATGTTATAATACTACTTGCAAATGCTCATAAGAATTGAACTTAAAGAATTCCCCCTTTTCATTTTTTTCTTTCTTTTTTCTTTTTTAAGAAGTCAATTGTTTCTGTGATGAATATTCACAATACATGTCCCCACAAAGGACAGTTAATGCATCCAAAAGTGAACCCGGTAAACAGCCACTGGCAGTAGAAATTTATGGAATTAGAAAAACCGGACTGGTTAAAATACATGACTGCATTCATTGTTGCAAAATGATTGGATTCATGTCTCATCAAATTTACATTGTGAAGACTGAATATAGTATGATTAGGCATTATTTTAACAACTACATTAAAATACAATTTAAAATAAAATGGCCCTTCATATCATACTAATATCAGTGTTTTAAATAACAAAGGGGATTTTTTTAAAGGAAGGATTAGCATTTCGTTTCAATCAGTACAAGCAATGAGATTCCAGTTGGGGTCTCAAAGATTCAGGATTTTATTAATATTCCAGAGATGCATTTGTGTTGCCTCTGGGTACACTGAAAAGCCACTTAAACCGCACTTAAAACAGCACTACAGGATCAAATTGATGTGCATCAACCATTTACAATAAAACTTGATTATTATAAAGGCATACATATTTGCATAATTACATGTTTGATTTTTTGATAATGCAGCATACAAGACAAAATGTTGCTTCATGTAGAAACACATCATCAAAAAGCACCATCTGCTGTAGTATTTAACGCACTGCACACTGATCAAAAATGTTGAAGATGGATTTCTGAGTATCAAAGGGAAAAAGCCTGAGTTGTATTTACACAAGCAGGATGGCTGGCTGGATCATGCAAAAAGGAGAAATAAAATTCAGGCAAAACATGGTACAAAAAGAGAAGTCCCCACATCTTTCAACACAGAAATGATGAATATGGCATAAGAGATTCGGGTATCTGTTTATATGATGTCATCCTTGCATTTAGTAAATTTTCAGATTGTATATTCTATATTTAGAAATGAAACACTTTAGAATAATTGCTCATGAATAGGGCTATCCTTGGAGAGGATTCCATTATGTGTAGCAGTGTATTTGGAAAGGGAAAAGAAAAAAACCTTCCATTTTTTTATTGTGCACCAAAATAAGGAGAGTAATGATTATCTTAGAGAAATTATGGACAATTTTTTTCTCTCCTTCTTTCATTATGTCTATATATTGCCAAAAGGCTTCCTAATTTTCATATAATATGCATTTTTAAATTATATCAAAAATTTTTTAAAATAAAAATTTGGAATCTCTTTTTTGAAAGAATTATTCCTAGGAAAATAAAACCATGAGAACATAGACAAAAATATACTGATGTGAAAAAAAGCCTTCAAAATGCCTCGGAAAGCACTTAGCATAGTGAAAGATGCACCTGTGGGATAAAAAGGAGGGAGTACTTATGGCCTTACTGTTGGTGAAATAAAACTACAGATCATAAGGGCACAGTGTTAAAAGTATCTTCATTTCTCAGAAGGGGAAAATGACCTCTTTATCAGAATTCCATTTTCTGAAGGCCCACAGGATTTATTTAACCACAGATATTCCTGGGTGGACACTGTGGAGCAGCAGGTTAAGCTCTGCTTGGAACACCTACTTTCCATATCAGAAACCTGGGGTCAAGTCCCACTTCCTCTTCCCATCCAGCTTCCTGCAAATCCTGGAATGGCAGTGGGTGATTTCTGAATTACCTGGGTCACTGCCACCCATGGGACATACCCTCATCGATTTCCCAGCTTCTGGCTTTGGTCTGGCCCAGCCCAGGTATTTGGGTGAGTGAATCAGGAAATGGATGATTTCTTCCTCTCTCTCTTTCCTCTCTCTCTCTGCCATTTTGTTTTGTTTTGTTTTGTTTTGTTTTGTTTTTTGACAGGCAGAGTGGACAGTGAGAGAGAGAGAGACAGAGAGAAAGGTCTTCCTTTACCGTTGGTTCACCCTCCAATGGCCGCTGCGACCAGAGCACCGCGCTGATCTGAAGCCAGGAGCCGGGCACTTCCTCCTGGTCTCCCATGCGGGTGCAGGGCCCAAGCACCTGGGCCATCCTCCTCTGCCCTCCTGGGCCACAGCAGAGAGCTGGCCTGGAAGAGGGGCAACCGGGACAGAATCCGGCGCCCCAACCAGGACTAGAACCCGGTGTGCCGGCGCCGCAAGGAGGAGGATTAGCCTAGTGAAAGGCCTAGTGAAAGGCACCGCTCTGCCTTTCAATCAAATAAAATAAATAAGTAAACTTTGGAAAGCACACAAATATTCTCATACTCAGAGAACCTGACTTAAATACTCAGAGAACCTGACTTAAAGAAAATTAATTGTATATACTAAGAATCAATGGTGAATTATGGAAACAGAAACAATGAATTTGATTTAGATTGGTGTCTTACTATTACTCCTCCCCCCAAAAAATTGGAGTATTACTCTGATCACAGATTTATATTAAAAAAAAAAAAACGGAGTAAAGCAAGCCTTATTTGTATTTTGTCCAAGTGTAGGGGATTAACAAAACATAAACTCATTTAATAATGATAGTTTTATCCAATGAAGAGTCCTAAGGGTGATGAGGGCAAAGTGGTCTTAGGAAACTTCTAAAATATTTCTGAATGAAGGAACGGGGGCCCTGAAGGAGGAAAGACTGTAAATCAAATACTGAAGCCTGAAGCCCTGCACTCTGGAACGGATGCTAGGCAGTTCCAGGCCTCATGTTCCTTTGACATTGGCATCTCCCTGCTGCACGAAGCTACTGTATTCACTGAAACAGAGATTGACATGCAGGTACCCTAGCAGGTGAAAGAAGGCTCGCAGGGAGCAGTTGGCTGATGATCTGTGTACTGACCACAAACCTGAACGTTAGAGGTGAAAATACACAAGGATCATTCCCACAGAGATTGTCCAGGTCCAGATTTACATGTCTTATAGCTTACTGCTGTATCCCAAGATCCAAAGCCAAATCAACACTGTTGGTAAGGGAAACTTGATTGACACTAATTCTCAAGATCTGAGTTGTGTGTGTGTATGTGTGTGTGTGAAATGAGAAAAGTCTTTGGAAAATATATCCTAGGTACAGTACAGAAAGATGGAAATCTTTTTCTTCTTCTGCCTGTAAATATTAATATTAGATTATCTTGGGAATTCACTATTGGTTTTTGAATGTTTCTTTTTTAAATTTTTAATGTTTATTTTCTGATTATGAAAATATCACACACTTAAGAGTAAATGATCTATAACCTATAGGAAAGGAAAAAGAAGAAAATGAAAATCATCAGAAATTCTTCTTTCCACTTATCCACTTAGTTTTTATATTTTCCATAGAAAAACTGGAAGATAGTCTTGAAAAAATGCATTGATTTATTTAAAGCTCTTTTTTAAAAAGTAAGGTGTTTATGACAAAACAAATTAAATATTTGTTGTAAAAATTCAGAGAACACTAAAAAATGTACAGTACCCACTACTCTAACAGCCACCCTTCTAGCCCTCCCTAGGTCACTGCTACTCTCTCCACTGGATAAGGAGTTCACGTGGCCTAGGCGAGGCCCCTCCAGCTGATGTAAAACATGCACTAGTAATGTCCAGAATTCACTACCCAAAGGCCTCCCATTTCGTTGGGCATCCCAAGACTGGGTTGCCTTGCTGTTAGTTAGCTAAAGGGGCTGTTTACTACCAATGATGTGGAGAAAGCTTGCACAATCTGGCTCAAATGTCAAGGGGTGCTCAGGAGGCCCTTCATGGTGTTCAGAGCATTGCTGGTGCTGACAGATGAGGTGGGGACAGGCTAAGGACAAGAGTATAACTCAGCAAAGTCTGCAAATTCTGAATTTGAATCTGACTGCTTTGGTCATCATGATGTGTATTTGTTAAGGGAGGAGTATAGAACAGGACTCACAGTTTCTTAGCTTGATTTTTAACCCTTAAAGGTGCTGGCAATTGGTGTGTTTGCCTGCAAATTATTGCTGTTGTTCCTGGAACTACACATGTTAAGGACAGGCCTGATGGCAACAAAGAACCTCTACAGTAGGATTTTCTGAATTTCTGCTGAATATTTCCAGATTTCCTCTGGGAAAACAAGTGGAATAACAATAAAATGTACAAAAATAGCAAAAAAATCTATTTTCACAGAAACTAGGAAACAGAAAAAAAATCAATAAGGTTCTTTAGTAACTGAGACCAGCGGAGCTAGGAGGCTTTCCTGCCAAACACTGAAACGAAATAGTGGGAAGGTGGGCAGGCTCACTGATTGCGTGAATGCAGCTTCTTGGAAAATTCCAGAAAACATGTGGGGTGAGGGTGGGGGGGATTGTGGGGAGCAATCCGGACTAGACTAAGTTGCTCGAATTAGGACTTATTCTATGCATCTGCTCTCCCACAATATGGCGCTGGGAGAGAAGTAAACAGCTTCCGCACAGCTGCCTCCAGTTCAACCAATTAACTGTAGGACTTGCTCCTGATTGGAGAGCAGCGTACTCAGCCGAGTTGGGATTGGCGGAGGAGGACTATAAAGGAGGAGAGAGACGGCATGCACCAGGAACATCTATGGGGAACATCTAAGGGAACCCGTGCAGCCCCCCAGAGAGCCGGCCGGCGGTGTGCCGCTCCCCTGCGGAAGTGGGGAATGCGGCCAGGGGGAACTGCCCTTCCACGGAGGTGGAAGGGATAGTAGCCAACCCGGGAAGAACCAGCAGCAAACCCGGGGAGGGCCGAGCAGACGAAAGAACAGCGCAGGGTCCTGTGTCGTTCCTCCACGAAGAGGGGGAGCGACATAATGGTGCCGTGACTCGGATAGGAAACCTAGCTTGGATAGGAAACCTGACTCGGATAGGAAACTTAGGAGGGAAGAAACGGGAAGAACTGGGAAAATACTGGAGAGAGAGACTAGCAAACAGCCTAGGGAAAAGCCGGACGAAAAAGGAGCCGGAAGAAGCTATTGAAAGCCTAGGCATAGACTCGGATTCGGACTACGGGGGGAAGCTGGGAGAAATCTCTAAGGTCGAAAGCGAAAGTGAAAGCTAGAACAAACAGACTCGGACGCGGACTGTGGGGAGAGGCCAGGAGAAATGAGGGAGGAATATTGTTGGAAGAAAGCTTGGGGAAACATACCGGGTAGAGAAAAATGTTAGGGAAATTGAAGCCGCGGGGGGCAGGCCAAGGCGGAAACGAAAGCCACTTTGGGATTCTCAAGTTAGCCCGGGAATAGGGGGCGAAAAGTTAAAACCAGAAGCTGAGACGCAAGCCAGATTGGGATCCGTCTGATTAGCCCGGGGAGCAAAGGACGGGAAGCCAAATCGTGGGGCGGAGACGTACGCTGGGTTGAATTCGCCAGGCTAGCCCGGGGAACTTAGATTGAATCCTAGTGGCGGAGACGCAAGCTACGCTGTGTTACTCGCGGAAGCCGCCGCGTGCAGAGAGAGCACGGGGCGTGAATAGATAGGGAACGCTGGCGTAGGCCGTGGTTCAGACGCGAAAGGGTTAAGCGTGGAGACCGCGGAGCGCGCGAAGCCGGGAAGCCGCGCAAAGCAGGGAAGCTGCGCAGATGAGAGAGGCGCGCGGGCTGAAGCGGCGCAGAGCCGGGAACCCGCCGGCGGGGCGAGGTGCCGGGAAGCTGCGGGGATAAGAGAAACAGAAGTTTTAGAAGTTAAGTGAGAGAAATGGGAATGCTGGAAGATAGAAGTGAAATGGGAGAAATAGAAATGCCCGGAGATAGAGAAATAGAGAAAAATGAGGCCTCCCCTCAACATGCCAATTAGAAGGCTTGGATTCGGTCTGCCCGATTAGTGAGGCGATGAGTACCTGGGTGGCTAGCCGCAGGTCACCGAAGACAGGCACGAATTAACATCAGTAAAGCTTCCCCACAATGCAACAATATTAAGCTTGGATTCGGTCTGCCTGAATTAAGGCGGTAAGCGCCAGCAAAGCTCGACCAGAGTATGAGCTGCAGGTCACCGAAGATAGGCACGAACCAACACTAATAAGTCTCCCCCACAATACGGCAATGAGAAGGCTTGGATTCGGTTTGCCTGATAGGTTTTGTAAACACCTGCAGGCAGTTCTAGCAGAGCAGAGCATGCGCTGCAGGGCACCGAACACAGGCACGCATCAGCGCCTAAAAACCTCCTCACAATGGCGAAGAGAGGACCCGGATTCGGTTTTCCTGATTGATAGGACTTGTAAGAGCCTGTGGCAACGCTAGCAAGTAGAGCAGAGTGTGTGCCGCGGGACACCGAAGACAGGCGCGTATCAACGCTAAAAAATAAAAAGAAAGGGGGATCTGTGGGGAGCAATCCGGACTAGACTAAGTTGCTCGAATTAGGACTTATTCTATGCATCTGCTCTCCCACAATATGGCGCTGGGAGAGAAGTAAACAGCTTCCGCACAGCTGCCTCCAGTTCAACCAATTAACTGTAGGACTTGCTCCTGATTGGAGAGCAGCGTACTCAGCCGAGTTGGGATTGGCGGAGGAGGACTATAAAGGAGGAGAGAGACGGCATGCACCAGGAACATCTATGGGGAACATCTAAGGGAACCCGTGCAGCCCCCCAGAGAGCCGGCCGGCGGTGTGCCGCTCCCCTGCGGAAGTGGGGAATGCGGCCAGGGGGAACTGCCCTTCCACGGAGGTGGAAGGGATAGTAGCCAACCCGGGAAGAACCAGCAGCAAACCCGGGGAGGGCCGAGCAGACGAAAGAACAGCGCAGGGTCCTGTGTCGTTCCTCCACGAAGAGGGGGAGCGACAGGGGATAACTGTCCTGAGCAGGAACTGCTGATTCCAATAGGGACCAAACAGATGCAGTGATGGAATCAGAAGCAAGAGAAATGCCCAAGGGGATCCAAATGTAGATGTTGGAATGCTATAGCAATAATAAAGAAAAAGGTGCAGGTAGTGGCAGAACTCAAGAGAGAAATAGATAAATAAGGTAAAATAATCCCAACGCTAAAGAAAGGTTAAAAAAAAAAGAGATTAAAAATTGTCACAGAGTGGGCATTTAGCTAAGCTGTTTCGACATTGGAGCACCCACTTTTGATTCATTGCTTGGTTTCTGGCTCCAGCTTCCTGTCAGTGCATATCCTGGGAGGCAGTAGTAATGGCTCAATAAAATTAAATTCCTATCACCCACATGAAAGTCCTGGATTCAGTTCATTTTCCTGCTCTGGCCCCAGCCTGGCCCTGGCTGTTGGTTGCAGGCATTTGAGGACAGTGAATCTCTCTCTCTCTCTCTCTCTCTCTCTCTCTCATAAATGCATAATTTAAAAATCGTATGATAAAGCAGAGTTTCTTGCAAATGCATGGAGAGATAGGAAGGTGCTGCTTGCAGGAGGCTTTGATTTATAATTTTTTGGCTCAAGACAGATCAAGTGAACAAAGAATAAGGAAGATTAGAGAGGACCCAAACCACATTAGCAATTAGGCGGAAGACAATGTTTTCTTCTTTTCCTCCTTGATCTCTCCAATCCTGCATGTCACCTCAGATAATCTATTATCAGCAAATCAAAAGTCACCTACGGGGGCATCGTCCTGGTGTGCAGCTACAGTTGAAGTGCAGTAGACAGAAGGAATAGTCAGAAAGTGAGGAGAGGAATTAGGACAAACTTAATTGTCAGGGTCACTTAGAAGTGAGGATGATCAGGTCACAGGTGCAGGTGCAGAAAGATTGAGACCACAGGACTGAACGGGAAAGCTACCTGTGGTAACTGATATTCACAAAAATCGATGAGCAGCTTCTTAAATAGTATGCAGAGGGAGAGGCTGGAGAACTGGTAATAAGCAATCATAGGAGGTAAATAAAATCAGTTATACAGAACTCATCATTACAAATTTGTTGAGCCTAAAATGAAGTGGATACCAATGGCATCTACGTTGTTTGATGTTTGTAAATATCAGGCAATGATGAGAACTTTCTGCTATTCACTTACTATCTGACTTCCCAAACTCTATTTTCTTCTTAAGGTCAAAAGTTCCTCAAACATAATTTCTCTTTACCGTGGGGATTTTCAGGAACCTAACCTTCAAGGTTGGGAAGGAAATACTGTGCCTGAGAATAGACTCTGCAATCAGTTAGCCACCAAACCTCTCCAGGCTTTTGTCTCCTCATCTGTAAAATGAAGTCTTTGAATTAGATGACCTCTAAGGTCTTGTCCATGGTGCGGCTTCTCCGAGACTGTGAATTTAACCATTATCTCCAAAATGTTCCTGTGACTGTCCGTGTGCTCTTGTCAATAAGACTAAACGTGCGGAATCTCCAAAACACAGTCTGCCTGTCTGCCTTACCGTCTGCTTAAAATCAGTTTACTCTCCCTTTGTGTCTGCATTTTCATGAACATAAAAATAGAGATATGTTTGCAAAGCAAATCTTAAAACTATAGACACTGGATACAGAGTGCGCCTGGCACAGAGTGAACATGAAGTAGTTCTCGATTGAATGAGTGGAGAAACACACACTTAGGCCGCCTGCTCCAACACACGAGAGACTTGCAACATCTTCTACATCACCACTGATCTCACCTGCTTCCAGACGTGGAGAACTTATAAAGTCATCGGGGGGCCAGTGAGTCCCTACGGCAGGCACAAGGAGTGACAATAATGCAGCTGGGAATGAAAACCAGAGCCACATAGCAATTCTCTCTCACCATGGCTATGTCAAAGATAGACGTGGCAGGAAATGCCAGTCTATCAAGCTGAAGTTAAGTAGGGCTTAAGGCCTTCCAGGGGCACGAAGGGAAGGGAGAGTAATCAAAGTGACACTGCTGAGATGTAAAGCTTTATCAGGATATGTCCTGGGAATTCAGCAGGAGGAAAGAAATCCTTGCTTTTAAGACAAAGACAAGTGAATTCTGTTTTCACCGTGGTTTTGTTTTACCTTTAGCCATAAGGGAACACGGTTCATTTTTAGACAGCCCTCTTAGGCTTTCTCAAAGAGTGACGTAAAATGTGCCTTCATGGTAACTTTGCCCACCAGTTGTGCAGTGCTTTCCATCATCTGCATATAAGGTCTTCAAGTGTCTCAAAATGCCAATCACATCATCCTTTTAAAAAAATTATGAAACATTTCAGGGACAAAAAATCATTTTGAGTACATGGATGTGCATGTATCCTCTATTTAGTTTGAAAAAAAGAATTACAGATTTTATTCAAATCATTGCCCTTTCCTTTTCTCCCTAAGGTAATGAATCTGCTGTAGTTTGTCTTCATCATTCTCATGCATATTTTATATTTTTATTGTACCTAGATGTACCAAAAAAGTACATATGATGTGTTTCAAATTTTCCTTACATGGTACTATGTATGTGTGAATGTGGATTTTTATAATTTATTTTTATTTCTTTATTTGACAGGTAGAATCACTCACAGGGAGAGATAGGGAGTAAAGAAAGAGGGAGAAAGATGTATCTTCCAAGCACTGGTTCATTCCACAAATGTGCACAAAAGCCAAGACTGGGCCAAGCCAAAGCCAGGAACCAGGAATTCCATCCTTGTCTCTTATACGTGTGACAGGAGCCCAAGCACTTGGGCCATCATCTGCTTCCTCTCAGGTGCATTAGCAGGAAGCTGAATCAGAACTGGAGTAACTGGGACTTGAACCAGGGACTCTGGTGTGGGATGTGGTCATTCAAAACTGCAGTTTAATCCACTGTGGCACAGTCGTTAACTGGTGTATCCCATTGTATAGACAGAGCACATTTTGCTCATTATTTTCTTGAACACTGGCTGTGGACCTGCCATCCTGAAAGTGGAGCTCTCCGAAGGCTAGATCGTTTCTGGATCCCAGAGTGGTGCTTTCTCACTTGGGATCGGAGAGACCCAGGGTAGGGAGAGCTCACCTGCAGCCTCCAGGAAAATATAAAGAGCATTTTGGGAACAGACTAGCAGGGGTGGGAAATCTTTTTTTCTGCCAATGGCCTTTTCGATATTTATAACATCCATCACGGGCCATACAAAATTATCGACTTAAAAGTTAACCTGATATCGATTGACTGAATGTTGAGTCCTGCCTACGATTGCCCTGGCAGGCAAGCTGTGGTCCTGTGGTCCCTGTGTTTTTAGTCTCATCATCTCACGGCCTTCTCTTAGATGCTCCATAAAGCTCTCTGACTCGGTACTTTATGAAATCAGCTCTGCAGACACACATTTTTACACACACCCTTGTGTTTGTGAGTTTGTGAGTATATGCCTATTCACACCACATGTGACTGGAAAAAAAGGTGTTAAGACATCACTACACGATACTGAGATCATGGGTAGGAGGCTGGATGGTTCAGCTCCTTACCTTCAAAAGTCAACATGCTCTGTGGTGGTGCTGCACAGAGCTCCTGCTAACCAGAGGAACTACCCACATGTGTCCCTGCTCTGCGGCAGAATTTCATAAACGCTACCCAAGAGACACGAATCAATTTCGGAATAAGGAAAGCCCAATGAAAGTGAATATTTTAAAAGGATCTATCAGTTGTGCTATCTGAATGGAGCTGTGAATGGATGGAGATAATTTGTTTTAATTGAAGCTATTTCACGGACAAGATAAAATTGCATCATTTAAGATCTACTAGGCTAGTTAAGGAAGTCCATTTGTTGTGATTCTTGTAGCCTTTTAAAAAGCTATGAAGGGCAAAAAGAAATCTTGTCCGAAGCTTCTACTCTTTTTTCTTTTATTCTGTCTATCTGAACATGGAAGCAAGGCTGGGAGGAGGGTGAGCCGAGCTGTGTGGGGTCCAGCCAGCTGGGATGTGGCCTCCAGTGCCCTCTCCTGCCAGTCCTCTCTATCACTGGTCGCACTGCCCAGTCTTATATCCTTAAGGTCTTCCTACTGTTACAGTCATTTTTTTCCCTCAATTCCTCTGCCATTGAATTTCTAACACTAGATCCTAAACAACCAAACAAAAATACTTCTAACATTGTATGTTATTTCCACTGAAAATTAATTTGTGTGGTCAGTTTAGTTCCATGTCTGTAGATTTCTATTTTCAAGGATGTCGTTCCTGATATCAAGATGTCACCCTGGATCCAGAAACCATCATGACAATTTCATAGGCACCAGGCAGATGAGCCCTGCCCAGGGGAGCCCTGCCTGGCCAGCCCTGTGACGTTGCCCACCACCCTCACATATCTTCAGGTGGGCAGCGTCCTACATGGCCTCATTCTCTTCCAGCATCCTTCCATCTGGACAGAAAGCTCTCTGAAGTATTTCAGGCATGGAAAGTGAAGACACTCTGGGGCGGGGGGGGGGGGAGGGGAACCTAAATGAAAGATCTCCGTGAGTGAAATCCCAGTGGAAAGAACGGGTCATCAAAGAAGGAGGTACCTTTCTCTGAAGGGAGGAGAGAACTTCCACTTTGACCATGACCTTGTCTAAAAATTATCAGAGTCAGTGAACTCAAAAGGCTTCCATAGCCTTGGCAGCTCAGACAAGAGCCTAGGGTGATTACTGAGGCCATAAACAAGAGTGTCAATTTGTTAAGTCAACAACAGGAGTCACTGTGCACTTACTCCTCATGTAGGATCTCTGTCCTTAATGTGTTGTACATTGTGATTTAATGCTATAACTAGTACTCAAAACAGTATTTTTCACTTTATGTTTCTGTGTGGGAGCAAACTGTTGAAATCTTCACTTAATGTATGCTAAACTGATCTTCTGTATATAAAGAGAATCAAAAATGAATCTTGATGTGAATGGAAAGGGAGAGGGAGTGGGAAAGGGGAGGGTTGCGTGTGGGAGGGACGTTATGGGGGGAAGCCATTGTAGTCCATAAGCTGTACTTTGGAAATTTATATTCATTAAATAAAAGTTAAAAAAATTTAAAAAAAAGAATAAAAAAAAAAAAAAAGAAAGCTCTCTGAAGACAGGGCCAGGCCCAGATTTGCCTCCTATTTTCCCATAGTGCCTCAAGAATCCAAAAATCCTGGCAAGGAATACACACTTCATGTTTTTTTTTTTTTTTTTTTTTTTTTTTTTTTTTTTTTTTTTTTTTTTTTGACAGGCAGAGTGGACAGTGAGAGAGAGAGACAGAGAGAAAGGTCTTCCTTTGCCGTTGGTTCACCCTCCAATGGCCGCCGCGGCCAGTGTGCTGCGGCCGGCGCACCGCGCTGATCCGGTGGCAGGAGCCAGGAGCCAGGTGCTTTTCCTGGTCTCCCATGGGGTGCAGGGCCCAAGCACCTGGGCCATCCTCCACTGCACTCCCTGGCCACAGCAGAGAGCTGGCCTGGAAGAGGGGCAACCGGGACAGAATCCGGCGCCCCGACCGGGACTAGAACCCGGTGTGCCGGCGCCGCTAGGCGGAGGATTAGCCTAGTGAGCCGCGGCGCCGGCCCCACACTTCATGTTTTTAAATCAGTGAATGATGGTCTGGGTAAGCATGCATTCTTTTTTTTTTTTTTTTTTTTTTAAACAGAGTTAGACAGTGAGAGAGAGAGACAGAGAGAAAGGTCTTCCTTCCGTTGGTTCACCCCTACAAATGGCTGCTATGGCCAGAACTATGCCGATCTGAAGCCAGAAGCCAGGTGCTTCCTCCTGGTCTCCCATGCGGGTGCAGGGGCCCAAGCACCTGGGCCATCCTCCACTGCCTTCCCGGGCCACAGCAGAGAGCTGGACTGGAAGAGGAGCAACCGGGATCAGAACCCAGCACCCATGTGGGATACCGGCAAGCAGGCGGGGGATGAACCAAGTGAGCCATGGCGCCAGCCCCTGGGTAAGCAATCTAAAGTCAGGAAGGCTACAAAGGAGATTTGCATAGGCAACATGATTTTAAGCTGGAATTTTGTCCCGTGTGCATTTGATGTGTTTGTCTCTGGACCAGAAAGTGCATATACCCCATTGCTTTGTTCTAGCATTGTAACCATGGACTCAATGTTCAGTGAAAACCTTATCTCACAACCAGGTGACATCCCTATCTTGTGAATGATTGGTAGATCATGCTGACACCTTCACTGGCATACCCTGTGCCACAACTGAATTCCCTCCAGCTTCCAAAAGAAGCATGAAATCCATCACTTGAGTCTCACACATCAGGGAGAACATATTGTATTTGTCCCTTTGGGACTAGCTTATTTCACTAAGTATGTTTTCGAGGTTCATCCACTTTGTCGCAAATGACCGGATTTCATTTTTTTTTTTACTGCTGTGTAGTAGTCCATAGTGTACATATCCCATAATTTCTTTATCCAGGCTTTGGATGACAGGCATTTAGGTTGGTTCCATGTCTTAGCTATTGTGAATTGAGCTGCAATAAACATGAGGGTGCATAAAACTCTTTTATTTACTGATTTCATTTCTCTTGGGTAAATGGGATGTGGGAGTGGGGATGGCTGGGTCAAATGGTAGGTCTGTATTCAGATTTCTGAGGTATCTCCATACTGTCCTCCAACGTAGCTGTACCAGTCCACAATCCCACCAACAGTGGATTAGGGGGCTCTCACACTTCTGCCATTCCTCCTCCTTTCAGGCCTTCAGTCCTCAGATGGGTTGCCAAATGGGAGGGAGTGAGGGTGCAGAAAGGGGTTGAAAAACCTTTGTTTTGACTGACTCTGCTATAAAATCTCCATTATTTGGTGATGCCCAGTGTGTGGCTGCATTTCATGCCAGCTCCCTATGGGGGCAAAATGTGTATCCAAGCATGACATCCTCAAAGCATCCACTCTGCCCTCTAACTCTCAAGGTACCCACCTCAGTCTCTTCCCCAACAGTAGCCTACTGGGGGCTGGTAGCCAACGTAATAGCCCAAGCCTGCCTATTGGTCTCAAAATTCATTCTTCCTTGTTTGCCAAACACAGGCAGCAACAGCCTCCATCACACTATTAGTCCTCTCATTGCCTGATTTTTTTCTCTCCAATCTCTGTTACCTTGTTAGAATATAGAAAAAAGGCAATATAAGAAAATTCACCGTATAGCAGATATTCAACCTGGAGAAAGGTTACCTCACACGGCTGTCTGCAGAGTGACATCTCCAGAAACTGGAGGGGGGTTACCTCCCCCATCCTCACAGTGCTGGGAAGAAAAAAAGCTAGCCCTTATTTCTCTAACTGCTAACTCTTTTGCCTGAGACGCTCTCAGCTCAAATCGCCCTTTTTAATTTTTAAAAAAAATTTTCCCTTTACTGGACCGCTGGGTGTAGTCTGTCATGCAGGGCCCAGGCTTCAGTGTGGGACTTGGGCCTCCTTTCTGCAGTTAGTTCTCTCCTCTTTAGGATTCTGGGTCATTTGTCTTGGCTTGCATCCTCTCTGAGTCAGAAGGACAGCTGGTTCCGTCAGCACTGCAGCCCCTCCCTTCACTACACCTTCAGGCCAAGACTGCACTATGCTTTTTTTCAATTCCGTCTCCCCTCCAAAATCCACCGCTCTTGTTTCCTTTCCAGAGCCTTCTGGCAGTTTCTTTGTTTGTGTTTTGTTTTGTTTTTATATTTTGGTTGAATTTACAGTTATTGGTGAGAGGATTGGTCTTGGGGAAGCTTACTCTGCCTACCCAAAATCACAAACAGCCCTTACCCATTCTATACCCTTTTTCCTACGTACAGCTGTACTGCAAAGTATGACTCAACCAGCTCAGTGAGTGGAATGCCAGAAGGGCATTGATTTTCCTCCCTCTCTTTCACATTTCAGATCACTTCCACATGTACAATCCACCTTGGAGCTCAGAATTTCTATCACCTGAAACTCACAACAGCTAGGGCTCATGGCAAAGCCCAGGGAGAGTGTAAAAGAGAAAGACTTGTCTGCTAAGAGCTTATGGATCTATGGTGGATCTTTGTGCACCCAAAAGAAGGTAGGAGGTAGGAGGCAGGCCTGGCAGAGCAGGACCCGCACCAGAGCCCAGTCCTGGCAGCTGAGGCTGGGGAGTCACGGGTCTTGTGTCTTAGCCACGTTCGTTAGTAGGGACCGTCAGAGGAGGCAACTGAGGAGCACAGAGGTGGGCTAGGTCTGTCTCTTGTTACTGTGACAAACTTCTCTTCCACAACGAGCCGTTTCCCTTCTAAAATTTGTCTTGTTCCGTACTCAAGTAATATCAGAAAACTTCCCCTAAACATACTTTCTGCAATAACCTTCCTTCAAAAAATTCTGATCTTTTCAGATGCCATTTTTCCCCCTGTGGAGTTTTCATTTTTCCCTTATGACCCATTTCCTCAGAGCACTTTGAAGTAAGTGCCTGGTTAATCATAAAACTCATTCAGACTAAATTGTTAATGTCAGAGCATAGTTAGAGATTGCTTATGTCAAATATTTTTCATCAGTCACCAAAGAAATTGTCCAGTAAGATTAGAAATGTGAGAAGTAAGGTGCAGAAAATATCTATGTAATATCCTTACTCATCTGAACGAAATCTGCAAAATATTTTGTGGCTGTTTTCATATATCTGTTTTCTATTCCAGATGATGATGATAACTCATACTGCTTAAAGGAAATTTTGAAATTATTATCATGTGTAGGAAAACAATAAAAGTGATCTCTTCAAAAGTGATCATTGCTATCATTTTAATGTGTATCATAAGAACTTTTTATATTAAAATTTTCATACCATTATAATCTTTTCCTCCCCCCCCCCCCCCCCCCGCTTTTAATGTGGCCCAGGAGGGCAGTGGAGGATGGGCCAGGTCCTTGGGCCCTTCACCCGCATGGGAGACCAGGAGGAGGCACCTGGCTCCTGGCTTCAGATCGGCGCAGCGTGCCGGCCGCAACGGGCCTGCCCTGCCGTAGTGGCCACTTGGGGGGTGAACCAACAGAAAAAGGAAGACTTTTCTCTCTGTCTCTCTCTCTCTCACTGTCTAACTCTGCCTGTCAAAAAGAAAGAAAGAAAGAAAGAAAGAAAGAAAGTTGGCTTAGTTTTCTCCTATCCGTGTACCAAGAAGAGTGTAAACATGTTTCACCTAGCTTTCCTGAACAATGTGTTGCTAGAGTCACAGTGAAATAAAAAAAAAAAAGACACTCTGTGATCTTGGTCACTTTAAGCTAAACTTGGACTTGGTCACTTTAAGCTAAACTTGGACTAAGAGCCATTTCTAACTTAATCCCCAATCAGGTAATTACGGTTGTTAAAAGAAACCACATAATAACTATTCAGGTTAACATTTACTGAATATTACCATGATTTTAACGCCAAAGACAGCTGTATTGTTTCCACCAGAGTACAAAGTCAGAGCTGAGGATCCAAATGCCAAACTTTTTATACATTAGTCCTATTACACTAGGGACTTTGTGGAATGCATGATTCCAAAAGGTTTTCATTTGTGTTAGTTTATTTTGAAAAGAAAAAAAAATTATTTTATTAGGATAAAGGTATTCTGGAATTGTGTTACAAATGACAGCATTCCAGTCTAGCCCCACGTGTCTCACGTAGGGAGGATCAAGAGTTAATGAATGTAGTAGTAACAATACATGCGGTTGCTCTATCCCAGGAAGCATATAGAGATAAACCCCAAGGTGAGAACAATCCTCTCCTGCAAACAGCTTTATCTCTTACAGTCACACTTCAAATGCCACCTCAGGTGATGACAACGATGACAATAATAGCCAACATTTAATGAGCACTTACTCCAGGCCAGCAAATGTTCTAAGTACTTCAGATAGATAACTATTAAGTCCTCTAAAATGTCCTTTGAGATGGGCACTTTAATTAGCACCACTCCACAACTGAGAAAACTAATACACAGAGAGGTTAAGAAAATTGTCCAAGGTCACCCAGCTGAAGCAGAGAAACCAGGATTTGAACCGAGGCAATCTCTTAACCTGAGCTCAACATTATCCTAGCATGCTAATTAGTATTGCGGTTTAGTCTAGTTTAAGGAATGTATTAATTACCTTTTCCCAAATAAACATCTAAAACACCTGCAACTTACAAAGCGTTATGTTGCTTTCAAGTACCTTTGCATGCATTGCTTCACTCAGTTCCCACAAATGCCTCCCATGTTTAATGGGAGAGTCCCATGGACCTCTGATGTGTCATTCATTGCACTACTAGTAAGAACAGACTCAAGAAATGAGCCAGTTAGTATGGCAGGGCCACCAACTTCCACTTCAGGGCTCTGGCTTTGGATTTTTTCTGCTGAATCCAAAAAGGAGACTGGCATGCGTATTGATTAGTCCCTGTATATCAATGTGTTCCAAGTCTTTTAACAGAAATGGGATGTGTCTTGACATAAAGAGTTTGTTACGTTAGGGAAGAATTTGTTCATGTTTTGCTGTTGTTATTACTAGTAAGTTGTGCCTCACTGACTGCCTTGAGAGATAAATCATGCTCAAGGGAAATGAGTCCAATCTGAGTTGAGAAACAGGGAAAGAGAAACTCCTCTCCTTCAGATCTCCAGGAGTGGGCAGCTTTACCCTTTGAGATTGCTGAAGCTTCCATGGGCAATAGTGCTGTCTCCACCAAGCACGACTTTTTCTCTTGCTCTTTGTGCACGGGGTGGGCGGGTTTCATACATCATGTTCAGCTGCATTGGAGATGCTGCAAAGACAAATGCCCTTAGAAAGTTAATGAATGAGAAATGTGCTGGTAGGTCGTCTTCCCTGGGGGGTGGTGGTGGAGTCTTTGAAGGTTTGACTCTGGAGTCTCAGGCAGGTTACATTGAGCGGCTTCGTTCGTATGCAGTCACTGCCACAGATTTCCTTTTCATTGCATGGCACTGACAGGTTATGATAGCAAAACCATTTATCTTAAGTTAATAAATCAGAAAGAGGTTAAAAAAAAATGGCTCGCTCTGACGCTTCCTGCAGCAATTTGGGGAAGTCAAAGGACGCAAGGGTTTTTGCTTGATCCTCAACTGAGCTTAAGAGGTAAATTATTTATCTTCAAGTTGTTAATTAAGAAAGAAAAGGAATATCCTTTGTTTGACTCTTCTATCGCATCCAGGGACATTCCAACTAACAAGCTGCCTGAGCTGCCATCTAGGCAGCAATTCACTCTCCTGGCCCAGCACTGTGTAACGCTTTTCACCTTTCCTTGTGTTTTCCGGCACCGTGATACCTCATCCGGACAAGGAGAGCCTTGTGCTAATTGTCTGCCACTGAGACTAGTTAGAAAACTAACAGTTGTGGCTGAAGAAGTAAAATTCCAAAGAAAGAAATAGAGTCAAAGCCTCTTTACAAAATTATACATATATATATATATATGCATGCATATGTACGTTCTTGTTATCATTACTACTTTGGAAAGTAATATTGTTGCCTTTTCCAAGGTATTGGACTGGTACAGAGAGAAATACTTCCTGGAGGGAATACATTCTTCATCCACAAGCTCTGATGCTTCCTAGAAGAATTCTGTGCATGCAAATCACACCTTCTACTTTCTTCACTTTAGCTCATTCCACAATTATTTTTAACTAAGCACAACAGTGACAAGAAGAGGGGCTGTAAAATCATGGCCATGATAAAACTGAAGGTATGTTAGCAAGTTTCTGCAGCGAGCCTGTGATCTTGTGATGCCGATGTCTCCTGGCAGAACTTGGGAGAATGACTGTGTATAGACTGGATGCAAGAGGAGAAATGAAATACGATGCTTAAGGCTTTGAAAGATATTCCTGAAACTGGCTTCCTTTAGTCTGTAGCAAACTACAGCTGGGCTGTCTACCACTTCTATTTCAGCAATTAACTTCATTATAGATGGAATAATACTGTGCTTGAAGGGACGGAGCCCTGCTTTGATGTTCCAGAGAAATGTGGCCAAGCCTGATGGACTTTGTGGATTGGAGTAACAGAAAATAGGTCAGGGCAGCTAGACAAAATGTAATATGTTCTTCAGCTTCTTTCCATTTACATTGGTTTTTCCTTTTAATAGAAATGTGTTTGTCAAAGACCTCTAGGGTTGCTTCTGCCAGACGCTTGGCTTTAAAGGTTTCTGAAAGTAAGGAGGAGATCAAAGGGGAGAAAGGATCTATTTTAAGGTCAATGTAGATTTGGAAGAACCCAGAAAAACAGAAAACTATTTCTGATATTACCATCACAACAGGCTGAAATGTCAAGCTATTATCTACGCAACAGTTGAACAAGATGGGTTGAATAGAACAGTGTTAGCATATTCTGCTCTCCTACCTCTCCACTTCCCCCTCTGCTGCTTCCTTTTCTCCCACCCTTCCCCGCCCCTTACTTTCCCCTCTGTCTACTGCTACATTAGAGTCTTTGAGATTAAAAATACTACAAAAGGTCCCTGGGAACTGTATTTTCCAGTTGTTACTACCAAGATGACCCTGGTGATTCTACGGAACTCAGAGGTAGGGATTATGTCTGATTTAGACAGCTGAGACTGAGGTCCGGGAGGTTAGAGAACCTGCTTAGCTTTCAAGACAGGGAGCCCAGATTTGAATCCAGGTCTGTCTAACTGCTAAATTACTATCTGTTCTAAAAGATTCCTGACTCCTTTGTTGTTTATAGGTGATTTTCCCAGTAGAATTTAAGAAATCTCAGCAATGGTAATAAAGGATCATAAAGTGCTTTTTATAGGTGGGGATTCTGGCACAAGAAACTCATTCTAAAATATTTAGGGCAGTTGCCTAAAGAGAGCGATTTGCAAAACCACAAAGGCTCCTTTACTGAGGCCAGTCCCTCAGTGATCACCTTCCCTCCCTCGTGCCTGGATCACACCAACATGTCTTTCAAGAGTCAAGGGGCTGCTGCTTCCTACACAACATGGTTGACCTTTAAAAGTGTATTCTGGTGCCCCAACTGGTGCTCTTCTGAGATCCTGTGTGTCATCTTATTACCCTAAAGTGTAATTGTCAGTTTTCTTATCTGAGCCCTCTGGCATTTGTCTCTGGGCTTGCCCTTTGGGGACTAGGGTGATGTCTTGTTTATTTCCTGATCCTAAACCAGAGAACACACACTCTGGGAGTTTCTCCCAGATCTGTAATGATAGCTGACATTTACTGATCTCTTGTTATATTCCAAACACTAACCTATGTACTTTCTATGATCCGATTTTTAATCCTCCTGTTAACCCCCAGGACTCACATTAAGCGTAGATTATGGCTAGTACCCAAAAGTACTTTGCTCACTACACCTAACACCAATGGGGTTAAAGGAAAAAAAAAATAAAGCTGATATAGATTCTCTAATAAAAAAAGAAAGATTTATTTATTTATTTGAAAAGTCAGTTACAGAAAGTGAGGGATAGAAAAAGAGAGAGCGAGCTTCCATCCCCCGGTTCACTCCCCAAATGGCCACAGAGGCCAAAGCTCAGCCAGGCTGAAGCTAGGAGCCAGGAGTTCTTCCAGGTCTCCCATGTGTATGGCAGGGGCCCAAACACTTGGGCCATCTTTTGCTGCTTTCCCAGGCCATTAGCAGGGAGCTGGATTGGCAGTGCAGAAACATACTTTCCAACAATATCTTTTCTAGAAAAAACATTGAACTTCAAAATTATTGCTAGGGTATCTTCTAAAGTCTTTCTTGGCCACTTCCCTCTGACCTCCAACCTCCCCCCAGTCACTAGAGGGCTCTACAACACCCTCCTAAGGTGCTCCAACCTAAGGTGATGCTAGCCTGCTCATGGAAGGGACACACTTTGGGAACCTCTGTACTGGAACATTGAATTTGGCAAAATTCAAACACGATACTTAACCATGTTAAATAAACTCAATATTAAAAGTAATTGTTTTTTTAAAGTTGCCTTGTAGTCTGTCTTTGCTCTGAAGCTTGATTAAGGAGAACAAAGTGTATGGACTATGTTCTCATTTCCTTCATGTCAGTTTCATCATTGTATCTGTATCAAATCTTTATTCTTGATACCACTGAAATGAGTTTGCTTCTCCATGAAAATTTTGAGGTGACAAAGTTGACATCCGTTTTTCTCTGATCCTCAAAGATCATGAAAAATTCCAGAAAGAACTTTTTCTTGACAGATATCTTGGCTTAAATAGAATTAGATAGCTAAATACTACATAAACTACTTAACCACAATTTTGTTTAAGATTATAAATATTCTATGTCAAACAATTTTATAAAAATGAATATTATGACCTCTCCTAATTTCAATTATTCTCTTATACTTAAGTTTCATAAGTATCTATTGGTTCAAAAAATGAGTATATTCCTCTTGAAGTTACTTACTCAACACTTTGTTAATATTCATAAGAACTATCAATCTTTTCCTTGTTTTCTTTGAAACTGTCAAATCTTTTTTTTGACTTTCATAATCATTAATCATAGCAGCAATTTATATTCACAATAATAAATATACATTATTACTTCATTCTCAAGAATATCACAAACTTTAGGCCAGAAAATAAAGGCATGTATTGCAAATTCCAAAGGAGTATGTCACACATATTATCTCAGCATCAAGATTTTGGTGAAAATTTATCTAGTTTGGGTTTGAATTTGCTTAATTTCAGTTATTTAAACAAACTATGGGGATGAAATCAAAGACATTAACAAACCTAGTAAAAGAAAATTATATCAAAGATTCAAAATAATGAGACCATAAGGAGAAAGAGCAAAAGTAGAAAATTTCTCTGGAAGTATTGAGACACAGAACACAGTTGCCCTTCCCTGAGTCTACTCCTCAACCCAAGTCTTTTTAAAAGAGGCAGAAAGAGCCAAATACACTAGGTAAAATTATGTGTGTTTCTGAGGCAGGAGGCTTTTAAGCACTTAAAATTCACATCTTCTTGCACCTTCCTGAAGGACTGTGGGTTCCTAACAATCATCCATTCTAAGTACCAAACACTAAACCAAAAGCAATTTGCTGAAAACCTCAGCTATCAAAAAATTCAGCCTGCTTGAGCAGTGAGTGGCAATTCATCTCGCTTCAGTGAGGATCTCCTGACTTCTCCAACATACAAATAGTGTTTGGTTAACAGGTAGGAGAGGGTTAACCAATAATTATAACAACCCATGCTGACCCACAATTTGGCCATCTTCGCTGCACTGATTTCCTGCCTCCTTCAATTATCCAGCCTCCTGCACTACACCTGGTAGTCAAGGTCCTGTCTCCGCAGTGCAGGACGCTGGTATGACTGCCCTAAAATACACCTGTTGCCGGCAGATTCCTGCAGGTTAATTTCCACTGCCAGAGAAATTGCTCTAAATTGCATTGACTTTCAATGGGTTCCCACTGGCAAACACCTGGAGGCAATCGCCTGCAGATGACTGCCCAGAGACCCAGGTGTGTTTCTGGAGGCTGCCTTGCCCCAGTTCATCCTGATGAGATGTCTTGGTGCTCAGAGTGCAAAACAACTACCCCAGGTTAATGAGTCGCAAAGACATTAACATTCAAAAAGGCTCACAAAGAAAATGAAGCCTTAAAGGCAAGAGCCTCTTCAGCCTAGGGTGGGTGAAAGCTTGCTCCAGAGAAAAGCAATAAGCAGGAGATTTCCTTCTAACAACCCTCCAGGAGCCTCTAAGCAGTCCCTCCCCTCGATGCGAGCAAGGAGTTTTTCAGTAACGCAGTCCATATGGTAACTGTCTTTTCTAGATATTACTTGCTAATGTGTGTCTACTTGCATGCACTTCAAGTTATTTTCTTTCCCCTTTCTTTTCACTCTGGCATCTCGTTTCTGAATCATCTGATTTTATGAAGACAGAGTCCAAGAAAATGTAGATGAAAGATAAATAAAGTCCCTAAGTGTATCTGAGTATCATCAAGCTTTATTGAAAAACATTTTTTCTTTTATTATTAAATGGACACATGCAATTCTTGTAT
Source organism: Oryctolagus cuniculus (assembly GCF_051225735.1). NCBI lineage: Eukaryota > Metazoa > Chordata > Mammalia > Lagomorpha > Leporidae > Oryctolagus > Oryctolagus cuniculus. The sequence continues at coordinate 75,243,508 of NC_142873.1, forward strand.
TTCCAATTTTAATTTTCTCTCATTGGTCATAGAGAGATTAGACTCTATTGGAAATAAAACAACAGACATTAAAAAAAACCTTTTAGACTCAATTCCTCTTGAAGCTTGTTTTGTATACTACATTTCCTTTAAAAAGAAGATTTTTATTTATTTATTTGAAAGTCAGAGTTACTCGGAGAGAGGAGAGGCAGAGAGAGAAAGAGAGAGGTCTTCCATTCACTGGTTCATTATCCAATTGGCTGCAATGGCTGGAGCTGCGCTGATCTGAAGCCAGGAGTCAGGAGCTTCTTCTGGGTCTCCCACGCCGGTGCAGGGGCCCAAGGACTTGGGGCATCTTCTACTGTTTTCCCAGGCCAAAGCAAAGAGCTGGAACCAAATTGGGCACCCATATGGGATGCTGGTGCTTCAGGCCAGGGTGTTAACCCGCTGCACCACAGCGGCTACTGCATTTCTTTCAAAGGTTTAGATATTTTGTGTTTGATAACAGTGAAAATTGTTATTTAAATCTTAGTTCCTAACTGTTTCCTCTCAACACATGAGGGTGAAAACTTGCCTAAAATCCATACCTATACTGATACGAAAATGACAGTAGCTAACACCTAATGATGATTTGCTATGTCACCTGACATATTTTAAGGATTTTTGTGAATAGTTTCATTTAGATATGAATGTCCTCAGGGTCAGTGCAGATTTGTTGGCAATACAAATTTAGGAAGCTGAGAAATAAACAGTTTTTGAACTATAAGACACTGAGCCACTGTGATTGCTCACTTTCCAGAAATGAGAAGACTCCAACATCAGCTCCCTGCTGATAGTATAGGCCATGCATTCCATAAGCTTTGACCTCCACTAGTACCTTTTGCCTCTCTATTCATTTTCTTTTTAAAAATATTTATTTATTTATTTATTTTATTTTATTTGAAAGAACTACAGAAAGAGAGGAAGACACACACACACACACAGAAGAGAGAGACAGAGAGAGAGAGCGTCCATCTGCTGATCCACTCCTCAGATGGCTAAAAGAGCCAGTGCTGGGGCCAGGCCAAAGCCAGGAGCCAAGAGCTTCTTCCAGGTCTTCCATGAGGGTAGCAGGGGCCCATGCACTTGGGCCATCTTCCACTGCTCTTCCCAGGCCGTTAGCAGGGAGATGAATTGCAAGTGGAGCAACTGGGACACGAACTGGTGCCCATATGGGACGCTGGAGTAACAAGCAGTGGATTTACCCACCCCTCCACAGTGCTGGCTGTAAGGCCACCACAAAACACACCAAATTCTGGAGTGCATGTGTGTTGGAAGCAGGTCCCATTAAATCTTTGCCCTCTTCCAGGCCAGCTCTCTGCTGTGGCCAGGGAGTGCAGTGGAGGATGGCCCAAGTGCTTGGGCCCTGCACCCCATGGGAGACCAGGAGAAGTACCTGGCTCCTGCCATCGGATCAGCGCAGTGCGCCCGGCTGCAGCGCACCAGCCACAGTGGCCACTGGAGGGTGAACCAACAGCAATGGAAGACCTTTCTCTCTGTCTCTCTCTCACTGTCCACTCTGTCTGTAAAAAAAAAAAAAAAAAAAAAATTCTTTGCTGGGCTGCCCAGCAATAGGAGAGGTGAACCCCATTAGGGTAGAGGTGGTGTGGCTGGGCCATCTGGTTAGCTGGCTTCCAGCAATGGCAAAGGGGGCTAGAGCTTAGGATGGTGTCCAGGGCATAGATAAGAGTGTGCCATTTTACTAACACTGGCCCCCCTCCATTTCTTATTTTTTTTAAAGATTTATATATTTATTTGAAAATCAGAGTTACACAGAGAGGGGAGAGGTAGGGAGGGGGGTTGGGGAAGAGAAGGAGGGAGACAGAGAGGAAGAGGGAGAGGAAGGGGGGAGGTCGTCCATCTGCTAGTTTACTCCCCAATTGGCTGCGACAGCGGGAGATGCAATGATCTGAAGCCAGGAGCCAGAAGCTTCTTCTGGGTCTACCAAGTGGGTTCAGGGATCCAAGGACTTGGGCCTTCTACTGCTTTCCCAGGCCATAGCAGAGAGCAGCCGGGACTCGAACCTGTGCCCACATGAGATGCCGGCACGGCAGGCAGTGGCTTTACCCACTATGCCACAGCACTGGCTCCTCTCCATTTTTTTTCTAACTTAAATGCATTTAATGTGATTGGATTTCCTTAATCACAATCATTTGCCTTTGTCATGGTGTTGTAGTAGAAGGATCCAAGGTAGTGATGATTAGAGACAATCACATGCTAGGAATATGATGTGTCTCATTGATGGGAAGTAGCAGTATAGCTGCAGGGGAGCAGAGAAACCCAAGTTCACCAGCTCAAATCAGGACCCAGGCTTTGGCAATGCAGTCTCATCTGTCACTGGTGCCCTGGCCTGGCTCCTCCTTATTTGGGGAGTCCCACAAGTCTGTCTTTCATATTACAGACCTCTAAATTCACTCTCTCTGAGAGAAAATGAAAAAGTAAAAAGAGAAAACAAAATTCTAAATAGAAATTGTAATTAAGCAAAAACAATTGAGACTCTCTTTTTAAAGTACGGAATTCACTGGACCATTGCTAGTCTCCCACTAGTTATTGTAGAGTTTACTCACCAGTTTAGCACCAGTCAGTTTCCCTGTGGAAACAAGACCTGTGAAATCGCTGGGCCACATTTTAGCCAAGTGTTTTGATGAGAACAAAAAGAAAGTGATAACTTCCAAGAGGCATTGATCTTATCTGTGAACTTAGGGGTCCAAAGCCTAAAGACTCAATTCAGTGCACTTGGCTATTTAAAACAATTGTTAATGGATCTAAAGAGACACATAGACTCCAATACAATAGTAATGAGGGACTTCAACACCCCACTTTCATCAAGGGACAGATCAACTAGACAGAAAATCAACATAGAAACAACACAGTTAATCTACACTATGGACCAAATTGATGTGTAAAGAACATTTCATCTGACAGTTGAAGAATACACACTTTTTATCAAGACATGGAACTTTCTCTAGGTAGACCACATGCTAGGACAAAAACTAAGTTTCACTAAATTCAAAAAAAAAAAAAAAAGTAAATCACATCATGTATCTTTTTTGACCATAAGGGAATGAAGCTAGAAATTAACAACTTAAGAATCTGTAGAGAATATGCAAACACATGGAGACTGGATATGCTCCTGAGTGAACAGTGGATCATAGAAAAATCTAAAGGTAAATCAAAAAATTCCTGGAAATGAGTGAAGAAGACAATACGTCATATCAATACTTATGGAGTATAACAAAAGCTGTGTAAAGAGGAAAGTTTATAGCAATTACTGCCTACATCAAGAAATAGGAAAGGCATCAAATAAATAATCTAACAATGCATCTCAAGGATCTAGAAAATTTAGAATAAATCAAACTCAAAATTAGGACGAAGATAGAAATAATTAAAATTAGAGAAGAAATAAACAAAATTGAAACAAAAAAGCAAAAGATCAGTGAAATGAAGAGCTAGTTTTTAAAAAAAATTATAAAAATTGATACACCAATGGACCAACTAGCAAAAAAAAAAAAAAAAGAGGGAGAAGATCCAAATCAATAAAATAAGAGATGAAAAAGGAGATGTAACAATGGGATTCACAAAAATAAAATAAATCATCAGAAATTACTACAAACAGCTACATGCCAACAGATTGGAAAATCTAGAAGAAATGGATATATTTCTAGACACATACAATCTACCAAAATTGAGTCATGAAGACATAGAAAACATAAACAGACCAATAACCAAGACGGAAATTGAATCAGGAAAAAAGATCCTCCCAACAAAGAAAAGAACAGGACTGGATGGCTTCACTGCTGAATTTTACTAGATTTCTAAAGAACTAATTTAAATTCTTCTCAAACTATTTAAAATGATTAATGGGGGAATCTTCCCAAACTTTATGAGGCCAGCATAACTTTAATTCTAAAACCAGAAAAAGATACAGCAAAGTACAACTATAGACCGATATACTTGATGAACATAGATGCCAAAATCCTCAAGAAAATACTAGCTGATCAAATCCAACACATCAGAAAGAACATTCACCCAGATCAAGTGGGATTTATCCCTGGTATGCAGGGATGGTTCAGCATATGCAAATCAAAAAATATGATACATCACATACATGAACAATTTGAAGAATTAAAAAGCATGATTATCTCATTAGATGCAGAGAAAGCATTGGATAAAATTCAACATCCTTTCATGATAAAAAAAAAAAAAACTTTAAGCAAATTGGGTATGGAAGGAACATTCCTTAACACAATCAAGGATATATGTGACAAACTCACAGCCAGCATCATATTGAAAGAGGAAAAGTTTGAAGCAATTGCACTAAGATCTGGAACCAGTCAAGGATACCCACTTTCACCATTGTTATTCAATATAGTTCTGGAGATTTTAGCCAGAGTCATTAGGCAAGAAAAAGAAATCAAAAGGATACAAATTGGAAAGGAAGAAGTCAATTATCCCTGTTTGCAGATGATATGAATCTTTATACAGAGTAACCAAAAGACTCCACAGGAGATCTCATAAGAGAGTTTGGTAAAGCTGCAAGATAGAAAATCAACACACAAAAGTCAATAGCCTCTGTATACACAGACAATGCCATGACTAAAAGAGAACTTGTAAGATCAGTCCCATTCACAATAGCTACAAAAATTTAAATACCTTGGAATAAATTTAACCAAGAAAGTAAAAGAGCTCTACAAAAAGAATCCAAACCATAAAAGAAATAAATAGAAAAAGACACCAAAAAATGGAAAAAAAAAACTTCTATGTTTGTGGATTACAAGAATTAATATCATCAAAATATCTATAATACCCAAATAAATTTACAAATTCAATGTGATCCCAATCAAAATACCAATGACATTCTTCTCAGATCTCAAAAAAACTATATGAAAAATTCATATGGGAATTCATATGAAACACATAAGACCTGAAATAGCTAAATCAGTCTTAAACAACAAAACCAAAGCTGGAGCCATCAACATAGGAGGCATCACAATACCAGACTTCAAGACATACTGTAGGGTAATTATAATCAAAACAGCCTGGCACTAGCACAAAAAATAGACATTTAGACCAAGGGAACAGAATAGACACCCTAGAAATTTATTCACACATTTACAACCAACTAATTTTGGACAAATTAGCTGAAATCACTTCCTGGAGAAAGAAAATTCTCTTCAACACATGGTGCTGGGAAAAATAGAGCTACAAGTGCACAAGTATGAAATAAGACCCTTACCTTGTACCTTATACCAAACTCTACTCAAAATGGATCAAGGATCTAAATCTATCACCTAATACCATCAAAATCCTAGAGCAAATTGGGGAAACTTTGCAAGATATTGGCATAGGAAAAGACTTCTTGGAAAAGACCCCAAAAGCACAGGAAATCAAAATAAAAATATACAAATGGGATGACATCAAGCTAAGAAGCTTCTGCACTCATGAAGAGGAAACTTGACAGGATGGGATAAAATATTTGCAACTATGCAACTGATAAAGGATTAATATCCAGAATCTATAAAGAGCTCAGGAAATTCAACAACAAAATAAACAATCCAGTCAATAACTGGGAAAAGGACATGAACAGGTATTTATAAAAAGGTGAAATTTAAATGACCTACATACACATGAAAAATGTTCTAGATCACTAGTCATTAGGGAAATGCAAATCAAACCACAACGAGGTTTCACATCACCCCAGTTAGAATAGCTATCATTCAAAAATAAAATAAAAACAACAACAGTAAATATTAGTAAGAATGTCGGAGAAATGGTACCCTGATCCACTGTTGGTGGGAATGTGAACTAGTACAACCATTACGGAAGACAGTATGGTGATTCCTCAGAGACCTGAAAATAGATCTACCATATGACCCAGCCATCCCACTACTGGGAATTTACCCAAATGAAATGAAATCAACATATGAAGGAGTTATCTGTACCCCCCATATTTACTGCCACTCAATTCATAATTTATAAGGCATGGAATCAACCCAGATGTCCATCAACAGAATACTGGATAAACAAAATGTGGTATGTATACACTACGGAATACTACTCAGCCATAAAAAGAATGAAATCCTGTCTTTTGCAAGAAAATGGATACAACTGGAAACTTTCATGCTTCGTGAAATAAGCCAGTCTTATGTCCTCTAATAATGACTCTGTCCTTTATTTTGGACCCTGTGAATTTAATCGGTTTGTTAGCTTCATTTTTCTCCAGACTTGAAACAGTGAAATTCTAGATGGCCATGCACATTAATCCTTGGATGGAAGGAGTTTCTGTGAGCTGGTAGTGCATCCCCCTCGAGATGCCACATCCTGCTGGAACCCTGGCTTGACTGCCATTCCCTACTCAACACTCAGCTTGAAGAAGCCCAAATGGTCAATGTCCCACACCCCTAACAGAAGTTAGGATCCATTCTTCTGAGGGAGGGAATGTGAGGAGTCAGATAGGTTAATAGGCAGTCACGTTGGTCTCAGGGGAAGCTGAGGGTGCTAAATGCTTGCTACCACAAAAATTATCCTTAGCAAGATCAAAAGTGCCTGCCCCACTCCTCAGGAGCTTCCAGTTTTACCACAGGAATAGTGAGGTAGTGGCAATTCCATCCTTCTGAGCTCACAGTTCAGTATAAAAACAAGTTACCTATCTCACCCCTCTACAAATAAGATCATAGATCAGGTCCTTTGATCAGTTTTGTCTTTACCTTGTAATTGAATGTCAATCTGATAAGTGTTTTTCTTCCCCAAAACCGTGCTTAAAAACCCCAGTACCGGCCGGCACCGCGGTTCACTAGGCTAATCCTCCCTCCACCTTGCAGCCCCGGCACACCGGGTTCTAATCCCAGTCGGGGCGCTGGATTCTGTCCCGGTTGCCCCTCTTCCAGGCCAGCTCTCTGCTGTGGCCAGGGAGTGCAGTGGAGGATGGCCCAGGTGCTTGGGCCCTGCACCCCATGGGAGACCAGGAGAAGCACCTGGCTCCTGCCTTTGGATCAGCGCGGTGCGCCAGCCGCAGGGGCCACTGGGAGGTGAACCAACAGAAAAGGAAGACCTTTCTCTCTGTCTCTCTCTCTCTCACTGTCCACTCTGCCTGTCAAAACAAAACAAAACAAAAACCAGTACCACCAGTCCCTTTGTGGCTTTGCTTCTCCTGCAGCTTCCCTGCAGGCCACTTTGGCTGGAAGTCTCTACGTAAATAAATATTGCTTTTCTCCCTGCAAAAATGAATGAATGAATGAATGAACGAATGAATAAATAATCCAGTCTCAAAAAGACAAATATCATATGCTTTCTCTGTATAGGAATTAAATGATCATGTTGGAATATGATTGTCATTTTCACTCATGTTTATATTCCTGTGGAACTGTGGCCTTCCTACTTTTTACTTGTTGAGGATTATTATTAGTGACAAATTAAGCCTGTGAATATAGAGTGGGTTCAAATGATGTCTTTGCAAAAACCAGTGAAGAGAGAGTAGGGAGGTAGGGAGACTGGGGGACAGCAAGGGAGTAAAGGAAATGTGGTTGAGTTCTTGGAACTGTGCCTATGGAATGCATAAAATCTGTTCTGTTTATATTAATTATTTTTTTTTTTTACAAAGAGGACATCTTAGATTAGGTGTCATAAACAACAGGCATTTATTTCTCACAGTTCTAGCAATTTAAAGGGTTAGTGTCTGATGAAGACCCATTTCCTGACCCATAGACAGCACCTGATTGCTGTGTCCGCACCTAGTGGAAGGGGTGATCCAGCCTTCTGGGGTCAGTTTTATAAGGGCTGTATTCCCAGCTGTGGGGCAGAACTCTCTTCCAAGGCCTAACTTCTAATACTGTCATACTGGTGTTTAGGTTTCCATGTATAATTTGAGGGTTGATAGAAATGTTTGGACTGTAGTATTGGGTGTCTAAAATAATCCATTATCCAGGAGGTGTTGCTTGAATTCTCACCTACGGTTCACACCATCTCAGCAACATGTGGGAGCAATAATCTATCAGGAGCTTTCCTGCATAAACATTCCAAAGCACATTCTACATTCATATCACACCCATTGTCACAGGCCTCTGATCTGCTGCCAGAGTCAAGAAACATGTAAAAATATCAACTGAGCCTTGTTATTAAAAATGGAATTTATTAACTCATTTAGTAAATATATATCAAGTATCTATAACATCCAGATTCTGCATGAGGTATTTGGAGAAAATATTATGAATGAGACATACGTGATTCTTCCCCATCCTCTTTTTCCTCCTTCACCTCTTTCTCCACCTCCTCCTCCTCCCTTTTTCCTTCTCCTCCTCCTTCTTCTTCTAATTTATAAGATTAGTTGATAAATAAATTCACCAGATCTACTTCGATGTTGAATTTAAGAAAAAGAATTTTCAAAGATTTTATGTATTTATTTGACAACCAGACAGAAAGAGTGAAAGACAGAGAGAAAGATCTTCCATCTACTGGTTCACTCCCCAAATGGCTGCAATGGCTGAAGCTGGGCAAATCTGAAGCCAGGAGCCAAAAACTTCTTCTGGGCCTCTCGTGCGAGTGCAGGAGCCTAAGCACTTGAGCCATCTTCCACTGCTTTCCCAGCCATAGCAGAGAGCTGGATCAGAAAAGGAGCAGCCAGTACACAAACTAGTGCCCATATGGCTTGCTGGTGCCACAGGCAGAGGCTTAAACTACTGTACCACAGCGCTGGTGCCTAATTTAAAAAAAATATATTAATACGTTGTTAGAACTACTATTTACATTCAGCATTATGTCTAACCAAATTAATGAAAATCATTATACACAGAAGAATGCTGCATAAAAGAGAAATGAAATAAAATAACTATTATTATTCTCTTTTCCCATCACACTTATCTAAAAAAAAAAAAAAGGTTAATTTACAAAACATATGAGGCATCCAGCCTTAAGTACCTGAAGATCCGGCTCTCTTTCCCAGCCTCCCATGATGCTCTCCATACTTAACTGCCAGGCTGAGAAGCCAGGTCAGCCTCTTGTGGCTGCTTCCCTGTACTCCCATGCCTACCCCTTCATAGTCTCCTTTGCCAGTGGGAGGCACCAGAAAGAAATCAAAGTGAGGGGAGGGCTTCCTCTCTGCTCCCTAGCTGGGGGCTGCCTCTCTAGTAGATAACTTGTCCCTCCATAGCTCGTCTCAGCACATGGCCCTCTCTTGCTGAACAACACCCCACAATGGTTGGAGGACTACAGAAGTCCTGAATCTGGTCTGCCCACCCAACACTCAGAAAGCCAATCACTGACATCAGGGTGGTGGGAAAAAGTAGATGTTTATTGCAAAGCACAGAGCCAGGAGCCAGGCAGCTATTAATTCCCAGGCTCCCTGAGGAGTTAAGGGTGAAAGTTCATATAAATTTAAATAGGGGCTGAGAGGTATGTGTTCAGCTCATGTCCAGCTTTTTGATTGGCCAGTGGTTCCTGTGACCCTCGTTTGATTCATGGGTGATGATGATACCATGCCCTTTAGGGAATTTATGATGGCCTGGTGGGCTTTAGTTGGTCTGGGTTTGGGGGCAGTTTACATGCAAGTGGTACTCACCTTCTTCCCTAGACATGGAATTTCCCTTGATGGACCTGGAATTCACTTAAACAAAGCCCTCTGGGCAATACAGGCCAACAGTTTTGTATATTGGGTAACAAATGACTTCCTGCGTATGGTGATTAGGACCTTGTAGAGTCAGCTGCACAACTCTCAATTCAGTGAATTTCTTTTGATAAGGAACAGGCAAGGACATCTTGGGCTAAGGGGGACAAACAAGAGACTGGGTCTGGGTCTTGCCTTAACATTATAGGGGGTCAGTCTCATCTCCTCCATCCTGGGAACAGGGCACATCCTGGGCACCTCCATCTGCCTGGGCACAGGGCCCACTCTCCTCACTCTCTTGCATATGGAAGGATGGTAACAGCATTCTTCTGCTGCTTAGCCCTTGATACCTGCTGCTGCTTAGCCCTTGGGACCCCAGAACTGCTGGTTTGCTCCCTTACCCTGCCTGTACCTGCATGGGTGGTCTATCCCTAACAGCCCCTGCCTCTGACTGATACAAGAAAGCCTCCTAACAATACAATGTTGTAAGCTAAAGCAAGATTTAAAGAGAAGTAAGCAATCAACATTAACTAAATATATTTCAATCTGATATCTTGTAGAGTATTCATTGGTAGAGGTAATTTAATTGGGGAAGAATGGAAACAATACTAGAAGGCAGTAGTGTCTTCATTTTCCACTATTATACAGAGGGAACACCTGAGACAGGGTAATTTATAAAGAGTTGAAATGTATTTGATTCATGGTTTTGGGTGCTGGGAATTTTGAGATCAAGGGGTCACGTCTGGTGAAGGCTTCTTTCTGGGTAATAACATGGCAGAGTGCATCACTCTGGCCAGAGAGCTTAAACTTGCAAATTCAGGTGTCTCTTCCACTTCTGTTGCCACTAATACAATCATGGGACTTCATGACCTTATCCAGACCTAATCACCTCCCAAAGGGTCCACCTCCAAAAATACCCACCTACAAACTTGAGGATAATGTTTTCAACACATAGGTTTTTGGGAGACATATTCAAACCATAGCTGATAGTCATCATGTTTTTGTATTTATACTCTTGATAAAGTGAAGCTACAAAGTTTGGATAGGCAAGAAGAATAATGGAAAACAAAGGAAAGAACTTGAATCAGGCAGTTGATTGAGAATATGCCTTCTTATGGTCAACCAGTTTTGGGCAGGGGTCACTGGCTCCAGATGAGAGTGGGTTAAAGTTCAAGGACCTATTGGAATAGAGAGGCTTGGATAAAGTTTGATCAAGTCAGGTCAGGAACTACTCTGTTCTGACTTATTATGACTTAATATTCAACTATTCACTCATGAGATAATAAATAGAAATTTGAAGAGTTTGTGTCTTGGCTTTATGTTTAGATAAACAAGGACACTATTAATAAAATTTGTCTTATAAGAATGGGTGGTTCTTTGGAGCTAGTCGGATTCCAGAAAAAGGGGAAAAGAAGATGTTTTCAGTTTAATTTTCCTTATTAATGTTCTCCAGAATTACAGGGCTCAAAGTTCAGCATTTTCTGAAAAATATTCCTGTTACGTTGATAGGATTCATATAATTGATGTATTGTTTCACTGTTCTGAATATTCTGAATTCATAATACCCCAATATGCACCAATATACCCTAAGGAAAATTCTGAAAGTGCTATTTGTTAAGCAGTTGCATTGCACTGAAAAGCCACACCCTAAACAGTATCCACATATATCATTGTCAGGGGTTCTGGGTGCAATTTGGAAAGAAAATGGGCTCTGCTTTTCTTCTGTAGAGTGAGAAAGGAACTATTTAGAGCTATTCATGCAGGCTGGAGGTGACACCGTCTATTTGGAGCCATGTGAGAGGAGGAACCTGTGGCAGCCCGTGACACTGGTGATATTGCCTAAGGAAGCAAGCTCGTGGTCCCCACCAGCCTTGAGCCCAGCCTGAAGCGCTAATGGGGGCAGGGTGTGCACCCAATCTCACGAAGGGAGAGTACGTTGCTTTCCTCCTTCCCCCCCAGCAATGGCACCCAGCAATTAGCAGTGCGGAAGTGCCATCTTAACAAGGCGAACAGAGGCTTTTGTGGTTCATGCAACTGGGGTATTGGAGGAATAAGTCTGTAGTTCCCACTGAGTCTAGCCTAGAGGATTGGCAGGGGGAGGGATACCCACTTAGCCTGTGAAGTGCTCCCCTTCCCCTACTATATCAAGGTACCTGGACTCTCTCTGCCAAAGCAGAGCACCATCCAGCTTCTATTAGGCAGACAGTTGGTTCTGGGAATGCCACAGCTGTCTGCATGGATGGGGGAAGCTCACAGGGCTAAGTGGATCCACTGCTCCCTATGACTGTGGGAGCCCTCTACACTGTGACTGTGGGAATTCTGTGTGTGATAGGGCATGAGATGTGGCTGATTTTATGGACGATTGCTGTGCCTGGCTTCAGAACCTCAGAGCTCCCTGAATGCTAAAGATGGGTCATCACAGAGAGTGCATGCTCACACTTCGGAGAACACAGATCATTTGTGAAAGTCATGTGCCTGAATAGACGATGTGCATAACCACTGTGGGCTCACCATGGAGAGTTGGTTCACTTTGGTGGTGGTGGGGGTGAGGTTGTGATGACACCAGCTGATATGATCATACCCCTCCCCCTTGATGATACAGGAGATCTATCTACCACAGCCATCTGGGGTGTCACTCACTCTCCAGTGTTGGCTGGAGCTGCCTGGCTATACCCAGAATATGCCTCTGGATATTCACTGAAGGAGCAAATACCCCACTAAGTCATAAAGGCATATTTCAAACTTAAAGCCATCAGGGAAGAAAATAAAAAATGTTTCCACAGAGGCCTAGAGATGAAAGTAGAAATATAGGAAACATGATCAAGAAAGACAATGTGATTCCTTAAAAGGAATGCAACAACACTTCAATATTAGAATGTGAAGACAAGGTGATTGATGAAATGTCTGAAAAGAAATTCAAAAGAATGATCATAATTTTACTCAAAAACACAGAGAAGAAAATACATGAGTTAAAGAAATTCATATATGACATGGATGAGAAATTCTGAGTGATAAAGAGATTGAAGAGAAATCAAGCTGAAATATTATAAATGAGGAATTCAATATGTCAAATAAAAATACAGTGGAAAGCTTTCACAACAGACTTGGTGAGGCAAAAGAAAGAATTCTGAACTAGAAGAGAAATTCTTGAAAGTATCTGTCAGCCAAAAAGAAGCAGAAAAAGTTAGAAAAATTGAAAATATCGTTAGAGATTTATGAAATACTATAGAATGACCAAATGCAGGTTTTAGGACTTCCTGAAGTTGTGGAAAGAGAAAATGGATTAGAAGGTCTATTCAGTGAAATAATAGCAGAAAATTTCCCTAGTTTGGAAAGATAGGGGCATTCAAGCACAAGAAGCACATAAAATTCCCATGAGAAAAGATCTTCACCACAACATACTATCTTCAAACATTCAAAAGTAAAACATAAAGAAAAGATCCTAAAATGTACCCATGAGAAATGCCAGATTACCTTCAAAGGATCTCCAATTATATTTACAGCTGATTTCTCATAGAAACCCTAAAGGCTAGGAGATAAAGACACCAAATTTGGACCATATTCCAAATTCTAAAAGAAATAGTCAATCCAGAATACTGTACTCAGCAAAGCTCTCATTTATAAATAAAGGTTAAATAAAGATTTTCCAAAACAAAAAAAAATTGAAAGAATTTGTCACCACCTCCATCCTTAAAAATGATACTTAAGGATGTGCTACACACAGAAACAGAGAAAGATAGTCTTCATCATCAAAGAATGTGAAGGCAGAAAATCTCCTAGTAAAAATACAAAGGAAATGCAAGACAAATAATAGGAAAATTTAGTGAAAACTGACACACCAAGTCATTACTAATCAACAATAACCTTCAACATAAATGGCCTAAATTCTCTAATTAAAAGATACAAACTGGCTGAATGAATTCAAAAACAAGACCCATCAATTTTCTGCCTACAGGAAACACACCTCTTCAACAAAGGTACATCCAGACTGAAAGTGAGAGTATGGAAAAAGATATTCCATGTTAATGGAAAGCAAAAATGAGCAGGTGTACCCACCATAATATCAAACAAAAACTGTTAAGAGACAAAAGAAGGCACTATGTAATGATTAAAGGATCAAGTCAACAGGAAGGTGTGACTATAGTAAATACATATGCACCCAATGTTAGAGTACTGGTTATTTACAACAAATGTTAATGGATCTAAAGGGAGATATAGGCTCCAATACAATAATAATGGTGGACTGCAACACCCTACTTTAATCAGTGGGCATATCAACAAACAGAAAGGCAATAATAAAAAAAAAAAAAAAAAAACAGAACTAACCTACACTATGGACCAAATGGACCTAATTGACATCTACAAAACATTTTATCTCACAGTCACAGATCCCACATTCTTTCCATCAGCGCATGGAATTTTCTCTTGGATAGACCATATGCTAGGCCAGAAAGCAAGTCTTAACAACTTTTAAAAAATTGAAATCATACCATGTATCTTTTTCAACCACAATGAAATGAAGCTGAAAATTAACTATTTAAAAAATTCTAGAAAATTTGCAAACACATGGAACTGACAACAACATGCACCTAAATGAACTGTGGGTCATAGAAGAAATCAAAAAGGAAATAAAAGTCACTAGAAACAAATGAAGATGGCAACATAATGTATCAAAACTTATGAGATACAGCAAAACAGGGTTAACAAGGAAGTAATTAGGGTACATATCAAGAAATTGAAAAGGTATCAATTAAATGATGTAATAAAACATCTCAAGGATCTAGAAAAACAAGAACAAACCAAACCCAAAACTAGTAGGAGGAAAGAAATAATAAAAAATTAGAGAAGAAATACTAAAGTGAAATAAAAAATAAATACAAAAGATCAATTAAATGAAGATTGATAAATTGATAAACAATTGGCCCAACTAATTAAAAAATAGATTGAGGGACAAGATCTACATCAATAAAAATCAGAAATGAAAAAGGACATGTTACAATGGATACCACGGAAGTAAAAAGAATCATCAGAAATTACTACAAACAGCTACGCACCACAAATTGGAAAATCTAGAAGAAATGTATAGATTTCTGGGCACATACAATCTATCAAAATTGAATCATGAAGACATAGAAAACTTAATAGACAAATAACCAAAATGGATATTGAATCAGTAATAGAGATCCCCAATAAAGAAACGTCCACCGCTGAATGGTTTCACTGCTGAATTCTACAAAAATATTTAAAGAACAATTAGTTCATATTCTTCTCAAATCATTCAAAATAATTGAAAGCGAAGAAATCTTCCCAAACTATTTCTATGAGTCTACCATCACCTTAACACCAAAACCAGAAGAAAATACAGAAAAGAAAGAGAATTATGGACTAATATTGTTGATGCACATAGTTGCCAAAATCCTCAACAGAATACCAGCTAATCTAATCCAACAACTCAACAGAAAGATCACTCACCAAGATCAAATAATACCATGGTTTAGAAAGAACTTGTAAGATCAGTCTCATTCACAATAGCTATAAAAAAAACTTAGAAACCTTGGGATGGATTGAATCAAGGATGTAAAAGATCTCTACAATGAAAAATATAAAACTCTAAGGAAAGAAATAGAAGAAGACACAAAAATTGACAAAACATTGTTCCAATCTCAGGGTCTGGAAGAATTAATATAATCAGAATTTCCATGCTACCCAAAGGAATTTACAGATTCAATGCAATCCCAATGAAAATATCAGATACTATTCTCAAATCTGGCAAAAAAAAAAATGACCCTGAAATTAATATGAAATCACAAGAATAGCTAAAGTAATCCTAAGCAATAGAAATAAATCTATAGGCATCACAATACCAAATTTCAAGATATGTTACAGGAAAATTATTATCAAAACAATTTGGGACTAGTACAAGAATAGACATGCCAACAGTGGTACAGACTAGAGATTCCAGAAATTAATCAACATATGTATATGTACAACCCAATACACTTTGACAAACCAGCTAAAACCACTCCTTAGAGAAAGGAGAGTTTCTCATAAATATTGTTGGGAAAATTGGATCTCTGCATACAGAAGTATGAAGCAGAACCTTTACTTTACACCTTATACAAAAAACAACACACATTGGATTAGGGACCTAAATCTAAGAACTGAAATCATCAAATTACTAGAGAAAAACATAAGGGAAGAGTGCAAGACACTGATATAGGTAAAGATTTCTTGAATAAAACCCCTTAAGCAAAGGCAATGAAGGCACAAGTAGACAAATGGAATTATATCAAGTTAAGAAGGTTCTCCACAGCAAAGCAAAAACTCAACAAAGTAAAGCGACAATTGAAATAATGAGAGAAAATCTTTGCAAATGATACATATAATAAAGCATTAATAACCAGGAGACATAAGGAACACAAGAAACTCAACAACAGCAAAACAAGCAATCCAATAAAGAATTAGGGTAAGGATATGAACAGGTATTTTTCAAAGGATGAAATACAATGGCCAACAAACACATGAAAAGATGCTCAGAATCACTAGCCATGAGGGAAATGCAAATAAAAGCCACAATGAGGCCTCACCTCACCCCAGATAGAGTGGCTCAAAAATCTGAAAATAGCAGATGTTGGTGAGGGTGTGGAGAAAAAGGAACCCTTATGCATTGTTAGTGGGAATTTAAACTTGTACAGCCCTTATGGAAGACAGTATGGAGATTCCTCAGAAATCTGAAAATAGACCTACCATATGACTCAGCCATTCCACTCCTAGGAGTAAATCCATAGGAAATGAAGTCATCACATGAAAGAGTTGTCTGTACCTACATGTTTACAGTAGCTCAACTCACAATAACTAAGACACTGAATCAACCCAGATATCCATCAGACCATGACTAGATAAAGAAATTGTGGTATGCATACATGATTGAATATTACTCAGCTATAAAAAAGAATGAAATCTTATCTTTCACAGAAAATGGACACAACTGGAGACCATTACGAAGTAAGTGAAATGAGCCAGTAACAAAAAGGTCGAGTGTGATGTCTTCTCAGATTTGTGGTAACTAATATGCAGAGTACAAAGACTGTAATGATTATGAGTGAAATTGACATTTTGAGATGATTATTGTTTATAGTTCTTATCTATAACTCTTGAGGAATAATGTTTTTTTCACTTATCACTTGAATTATTTATGTAGTGGAGAGATAGACTTCTGAATATAAAGTAAATTGAAAGAATGTCATTGAAAATTTAGAAGCAAAATAAGAAAAGAAAGATGGAGGGTGGAAGTTATGGAGAGAGAGGAAGTGGGGGAGTATCACTATGTTATTATATATATATGTATATATATATGAATTACATGAAATTTGTTCCATTTGAATACAATGAAAAAATATTTAAAAACCTTTAATGCATGGATCACGTGGACCAAAAAATCTTTGAATGATAATATATTTTTTTTTATTTTTTTTTAACTTTTATTTAATGAATATAAATTTCCAAAGTACAGCTTATGGATTACAATGGCTTCCCCCCCATACTGTCCCTCCCACCCGCAACCCTCCCCTTTCCCTCTCCTTCTCCCCTTCCATTCACATCAAGATTCATTTTCGATTCTCTTTATATACAGAAGATCAGTTTAGCATACATTAAGTAAAGATTTCAACAGTTTGCTCCCACACAGAAACATAAAGTGAAAAATACTGTTTGAATACTAGTTATAGCATTAAATCTCAATGTACAGCACACTAAGGACAAAGATCCTACATGAGGAGTAAGTGCACAGTGACTCCTGTTGTTGACTTAACAAATTGACACTCTTGTTTATGGCCTCAGTAATCACCCTAGGCTCTTGTCATGAGCTGAATGATAATATATTTTTAAAAGATTCATTTATTTATTTGAAAGGCAGAATTACAGAGAGGCAGAGGCAGAGGCAGAGAGAGGGAGATCTTTCATCCACCGATGAACTCCCCAAATGGCCACGATGGCCAAAGCTGGGCCACCCTGAAGCCAGGAGCCAGGAGCTTCCCCTGGCAAGCATTTGGGCCATCTTCTACTGCCTTCGCAGGTCATAGCAGAAAGCTGGAACAGCCAGGACTTGAACTGGCACCCATATGGGATCTCAGCAGAGCAGGCTGCAGTTTAACTCACTCCGCTATAACCCTATCCCCTGTAAGATAATATCTTAAAGTAAAAAGCACTGTTTTAGACCACCAGTGGATTTGCCAAAAACATGTAGTCGATTTCTTTGTTATTGTTGCTGGAGTTTCAAAAGTATCAAATGACGTTTACTCTAACAACGTCTCTTGTCTTTTTTTTTCTTAATGGGACACTTAACACTAGCTCATGGGACACTTGGAGATGTATATTATACTCTCTGCTAAACCACATCAGAACCTTAGAAGTCAGTTACAACTGAGTTTTAGGAAACCTGAATTTATACTTTTGTTGTAGTAGATCATAAAGACAGGAGAGGGAGGGTCAGGGATGTTTCAACCTATTTAATTAAATAGCTCATTAGTTATCTAACCCCTTATATCCTCCCTTGGAAGTGTAGAATATTATGTGCATGTCCAAATGAGAGAACTTGGGTTTATGAGGGTTTCTCAGTTTGCCTTCAGTAGCTCAGAGTCAATGGAAGAACCATAATTTCAAACAGCTTGAATCACTCTTAATTTTGTCCCCAATCTTTTATTTTTATTTATTTATTTTTATTATTTTTTTATTTCTTTGAAAGACAGAGTTACAGAGAGAGGTAGAGACAGAGAGAGAGAGAGGTCTTCCATTCTGCTGGTTCACTCCCCAAATGATCCCAATGGCCAGAGCTAAACTGATCTGAATCCAGGAGCCAGGAGTTTCTTCCAGGTCTCTCAAGTGGGTGCAGGGGCCCAAGGACTTGGGCCATCTTCTACTGCTTTCCCATGCCATAGCAGAGAGCTGGATTGGAAGAGGAGCAGCCGGGACTCAAACCAGCACCCATGTGGGATGCCAGCGCTGCAGGCTGGGGCTTTAACCCACTGTGCCACAGTGCTGCCCCCCCTCTAATTTCTTATATCAGTCTTCCTGTTTTAAACACTGATAAGTTTTGAGATTGAAAGACTTTAATAAGATCCAGTTTTGGAATTGTGTTCTTCTATTTTTCTCGCTGTATTACACAAAGAAAGTTCACTGTAACTGAGATCTTGTTTTCTTTTTCATAAATAGGCAATTGTATTACACACCTCATACAAGGTTGAGAAGGCAAAAATGAGATAAAGTATGCAAAAATACTTTGAAGACTCTTACAAATTTGGATTATAAATGCTATTTAATGTTCTTGATGGCATGCAATTTCCAAAATAAAAGAGGGTTTCCAATCCTCTTTCCTCTACACGCACACACACACATACAAAGCAAATTTTTATTCTGTGTCTTACCTCTGCAAAAAGTTCTGTATACAACCAGTACCTTTAAAATATTATTTAATATGCCATCTTTGAATTTGTACACAATTTACCGGGAACTAATTTATTTGCATGACGTGAAACTACATCATACATGGCAAAAAAATAAATGATCCTCTCTTTATTCAACCTGAGACATAGTGAAATAATGTTTCATTCTGGGTGTCCTATTATCAGTGATGTAGACACATGAAAATTGCTAAAAGACACCCAACAAGAATGATGAAGATCTGACGTTATTGATTCATGAGGAGAGATTAAGAGAATTAAATATGTATAGGATGGTGAGGCAAAGAACTACAGAAGGACAAGATAACTACCTACTGATATCTGATGGTGTAAACAGCTAGGCAGAAGAAAAATTACATATCAAGCTCCAGAATGATATGACTATGACTAAGAGGGTGAACTTAAAGAAAAAATACAGTTAATGCTGAATTTCATGAAAAAAGTTTGACTATGAGATCTATTAGCTTCTGAATGCATCTGTTAAGACTAAATTGAGGGAGGGTTATCCCTCAAGATATTTATAACAAGAAAGAAAATAATTGACTTTAATATAAAGAATAATTAATATAAATAAAATATATATAATTATTATAAGAAATAATGTAGACCAAATAATCTAAATCCTTGCTGTTCTGAATGATGCTACTTATTGCTTTTAATGGTCAAATCTTAAACTTATTTTTAAAAATATTTATTTATTTGAGAGGCAGAATTAAAGACAGAGAGAGGGAAAAATAGAAAGTCTTCCATTTGCTGGTTTATCCCCAAATAGCTGCAACTTCCAGATCTGGACTGTTCTGAGGGCAAGAGCCAGGAGTTTCTTCTGGGTCCCTGGGTACAGGGACCAAAACACTTGGGCCGTCTTCCACTGATTTCCCAGGCCATTAGCAGGGAGGTGGATCAGAAGTGGAACAGCCAGGACTTGAACCTGCACGCATATGGAATGCCAGCGCCAAAGGCAGAAGCTTACCCTACTATGCCACAGCACAAGAGCCAAAATCCTAAACTTTTAAAACTGTATTATGTTATGGAATGATCTCTTATAAATGAAATTGCCTTCAATTACAATTCTTATACACAACACTCAGCCCAATGGTTTCATTGATTTTAACTGAATACATTATGCAACTAAATCTTATCATAATTTCATTGTATAAGCATTACAACATCAAAATTAGTGACTCTTGGGACCAGCACTGTGGCATAGCAGGTAATCTGCTGCCTGCAATGCTACATGGGGGCCGGTTCATATCCCGACTGCTCCACTTCCAGTCCAGCTTTCTGCTAATGGCCTACAAAAGGCAGAAGATGGCTCAAGTTCTTATACCCTTACTACCCATGTGGGAGACCTGGAAGAAGGACCTGGTTCCTGGCTCCAGCCTGTCCCAACCCCACCTGTTGCAGCCATCTGAAAAGTGAAATAGTGAATGCAAGACCTCTCTCTCTCTTTCTCTCTCTCTCTCTTCCTCTGTAACTTTGATTTTCAAATAAATAAGTAAATCATAAAAGAAAAAAAATTTTAACAACTAGTTACTTTAAAAGCTATATTCTATTTTTTTTTTAAAAAAGGTTTATTTTGAACACTATGAGAAGCGGTGACTTGATCAGCCCTCACCCTG
Organism: Oryctolagus cuniculus; assembly: GCF_051225735.1. NCBI lineage: Eukaryota > Metazoa > Chordata > Mammalia > Lagomorpha > Leporidae > Oryctolagus > Oryctolagus cuniculus. The sequence goes on from NC_142873.1 coordinate 75,264,201, forward strand.
ACTGTTGATGAACAACTTAATATGTTATCCCTCTTAGTATTTTTTTGTTTGTTTGTTCTACTTAATACTTCTGGTTGAATACTGTAATCAATACACAATTCTTCTTGAGTGCTGAAACTTAACTGAAAAGTGATCTCTGTTAAATATAAGAGTGGGAATAAGAGAGGGAAGAGATGTGAATTCGGGACATGCTCAGGCTGACTTGCCTCAAACGGTAGAGTTGGAAACATACCAGGGGATTCCAATTCAATCCCATCAAGGTGTCATGTACCAATGCCATCTCACTAGTCCCAGTGATCAATTTCTGTTCACAACTGATCATAATGATAGGACTAAGAACTAAAGGGATCACATAAACAAGAATAGTGTCTGCAAATACTAGCTGATAGAATAAAAAAAGGGAGAGAACGATCCAACATGGGAAGTGAGATACACAACAGACCCATTGAATGACAGATGTCCTAAACAGCACTCTGGCCTCAGAATCAGCCCTTAAGGCATGCGAATCCAGCTGAAAAGCCCATGAGAGTATTTTAGGCATGGAAAGCCAAGACACTCTGGGGAAGAAAAAAAAAAAACCTAAATGAAAGATCTCCACGAGTGAGATCCCAGTGGAAAGAACGGGTCATCAAAGAAGGAGGTACCTTTCTCTGAAGGGAGGAGAGAACTTCCACTTTGACCATGGCCTTGTCTAAACATGATCAGAGTCGGTGAACTCAGGGGGCTTCCATAGCCTTGGCAGCTCATGACAAGAGCCTAGGGTGACTACTGATGGCCATAAACAAGAGTGTCAATTTGTTAAGTCAACAACAGGAGTCACTGTGCACTTACTCCTCATGTAGGATCTCTGTGCTTAGTGTGCTGTACATTGTGATTTAATGCTATAACTAGTACTCAAACAGTATTTTTCACTTTATGTTTCTGTGTGGGAGCAAACTGTTGAAATCTTTACTTAATGTATGCTAAACTGATCTTCTGTATATAAAGAGAAACGAAAATGAATCTTGATGTGAATGGAAGGGAAGAGGGAGTGGGAAAGGGGAGGGTTGCGGGTGGGAGGGACAGTATGGGGGGGGAAGCCATTGTAATCCATAAGCTGTATTTGGAAATTTATATTCATTAAATAAAAGTTAAAAAAAATAAAAAATAAAAAAATAAAAAATAACTATATAACAAACAAACAAAAGAATAAAAAAGAACTTAATACTTTAAAAAAGGTTTATTTTATATATTTAAAAGGCAGGGTTACAGAAAAAGAGAGGGAGGAAGGAAAGGAAAGAGAGAGGGAGAGTGAGAGTTAGAGAGAGAGAGAGAGAGAGAATCTTCCATCCACTGGTTCATTCCTCAAATGGCCACAATAACCAGAGTTGGGCCATACAGAAGCCAGGAGCCTAGACTCCATGCTGGTCTTCTATATGGCTGGCGGGGCCCAAGCACTTGGACCATCTCTGCTGCTTTCCCAGGTGCTTTAGCAGGCAGCTGGGTTGGAAGTGGGGCAGCCAGGACTCAAACTGGCACTCATATATAATTTCAGCAGCATATGCAGTGGCTTAACTTCCTGGGTCACAATGCCACCCTCAGAGGATGAGATTTTAAAACTAGTATGTGATAGTTTAGAGCAAAGACCCTCATGACATCTGAGGACAAAATGATTTTCATTGTAAATCCACAAATTGACACTTAGGGATATACTTCACCTTCTTGTAAATTAGGTTATCTCCTGAGTGTTTCTGTATCTAGACCCACAGAATTGAATATTATATATTTAATCATGATAAATTTGTCAATAATAAGAGTATGATTGGATTGCCATTCAGTGACAACCCCTTTTACATTGTCATATCAAATTTAATGTTTACAGCTGAGAGAAAATACTGCTCATTTATCACTGTGAAACACACAAGATCTACCAAACTACATATTTTATTTATTTTTAAAACGATTCATTTATTTATTTGAAAATTCACTTATTTGAAAGGCAGAGCTACAGAGAAAGTGAAAGAGGAAGAAAGAGAGAGAGAGAGAGAGTCTTCCATTTGCTGGTTCACTCCACAAATGGCCAGAACGGTCAGAGCTGAGCTGATCTGAAGCCAGGATCCAGGAGCTTCTTCTGGATCTGCTTTGAGGGAGCAGGGCCCCAAGTACTTGGGCCATCTTCTGCTGCTTTCCCAGGTGCATAAGCAGGAAGCCAGATCAGAAGTGGAGCAGCAGGGACTCAAACAATTGCCCATTTGGGATGCTGGTGTTGTAGGCAGTGGCTTTACCCTCTATGCCACAGTGCTGGCCCCTATAGATTTTATTTCTAAAGATCAAATTTCACTACATAAAGAGCCTGCTGAGCCTCTTCCTACCCTCAACGTAACCACATGCACATTTAAATCCTTCATCATCCTTCAGCCATTCTACTTTTAGCCTCAGGAGCTGTCACTATCTTTTCATTACAAGCCTTAAGAGTTGGCCAGTTCTCAAGTATTTCAAATCTATAGATTTATATGAGATATTTTTATAGATTCTCACAGCTGGTAGGAATCTTAAAAATAATTCATGGGGCTAGTGTTTAGGAGTAGTGGGTAAAGCAACTTCCTTCAAGCTGGCATCCCATATAGGCACCTGTTCGAGTCCCAGCTGCTCCGTTTCTGGTCCAGCTCCCTGCTAATGGCTTGAAAAAATGGTAAAAGATGGCCCACATGTTAGAGTTCTTGCATCCATGTGGGAAACCTGGATGAAAACCTCTCAGCCCTGTGTCGCTCCACCTCTTTGCGGAGGAACGACACTAAACCCTGCCTAGGCTTCATATCCGAGTCACGGCACCATTATGTCGCTCCCCGTCTTCGTGGAGGAACGACACTAAACCCTGCCTTGGCATCATATCCGAGTCACGGCACCATTATGTGGCTCCCTGTCTTCGTGGAGGAACGACACAGGACCCTGCGTTGTTCTTTTGTCTGCTCAGCTCTTCCCGGGTTTGCTGCTGGTTCTTCCCGGGTTGGCTACCGTCCCTTCCACCTCCGTGGAAGGGCGGTTCCCCCTGCCACTTTCCCCACTTTCGCGGGGGAGCGGCACACCGCCGGCCAGCTCTCTCGGGGGCTGCTCAGATGTTCCTCCAGGTGTTCCTGGTGCATGTTGTCTCTCTCCTCCTTTATAGTCCTCTTCCACCAATCCCAACTCTGCTACCCACACGCCGAGTACGCTGCTCTCCTCCAATCAGGAGCAGGTCCTGCTGTTTATTGGTTGAACTGGAGGCAGCTGTGTAGAAGGTGTTTCCTCCTCTCCCAGCGCCATATTGTGGGAGAGCAGATGCATAGAATAAGTCTTAATTCTAGTAACAGTCTAGTCCGAGTTGCTCCCAGTTGCTCCCCACAGCCCTGGTGATGGTGGTCATCAGGGGAGCAAACCAGAAGACAGAAGATCTCTATTTCTCTGTTTCTCCCTCTCTGTCTGTAACTCTGGAATTCAAAGTATAGACAAAATTTATAAAAAATAATTCAATTATTTTTCATGTAAAAAGGAAGGAAAGTGGAAAGATCATTGAAAACCACATTTTGTGTAGATATAAATACATCTCTTTAATCCCAGCCAGAGAAGATGGAATATATGGAACATTATTAGGAAGAAAACATTATAAAGTTTTGCATCTCCCATAAGAGGACAGAATAGGTGTATACAAAATTATACATTTATATGCATACGTTATATGCTTGTATGTATTCATGTGTGTATACATGTGGGTATACCCTTATACATATATAGTATTTATATATTTTATAAAAAATAGTGCAAAAAGTATGACGGGAAGTGGAATTAAAAGATGTTTATTTTGGGGGCAAAGAGGTTGAAATCTATGCTTTTTTTTTTGACAGGCAGAGTGAGACAGTGAGTGAGAGAGAGAGAGACAGAGAGAAAGGTCTTCCTTTTTCTGTTGGTTCACCCCCCAAGTGGCCGCTACCGCTGGTATGTTGCAGCCGGTGCTCTGCGTCGATCCAAAGCCAGGAGCCAGGTGCTTCCTCCAGGTCTCCTATGCAGGTGCAAGGACCTGGGCCATCCATTCACTGCACTCTCGGGTCACAGCAGAGAGCTGGACTGGAAGAGGAGCAACCGGGACAGAATCTGGCGCCCCAACCTGGACTAGAACCCGGGGTGCCAGTGCCACAGGTGGAGGATTAGCCTAGTGAGCCGCAGCGCTGGCCTTAAATCTATGCATTTTTCCCATTTGTGCATCTTTTGTGAATGTTTTGAAGGCCCCTTTCCAAGCAAGGATATCAAAATATATTTTATTCCAAAATAAACTTTGCTTTTAATTCTATTTTCTGTGTAGTTTTGGAGATACCCTCATGTATCTAGGGATTTATTTACATACAGATAAAGATAGATGATAGATAAATGATAGATGATAGGTGAAATAAAGGAAGAAAAAATAAAGAATGAAACAGAAAGAGAGAGGGAGAGATGTATGCATTTTAGCCTCTTGAGTGGTAGGTCAAGGTGGCTGGAGGAAAGAAGGACTAGCATCACCATTAGTTGGAGCTCAGATTGGCATAAACAGCTGCCTAATATTTCTGAAGAATAAGCAGCCTCAATAATTAATATTGGGTGGATGTGGTGGCTCAGCAAATCAGTTCACTGTTTGTGACGCTTGCATATCATATCCGAATGCCTGGTTAAAGTCCAGGCTACACTGTACTTCTGCTCTAACCTTCCTCTAATGAACCTGGGAAGCAGTAGATGATAGCCCAAGTAGCTGAGTCCCTGTCATCTATGTGGGAGACCCAGATGGAGTTCCTGGCTCCTGGTTTTGGCCTGGCTAGACCTAGTCATTGCAGCCATTTGGAGAGTGAATCAGTGGATAGAAGATTCTCTCTCTCTCTCTCTCTCTCTCTCTCTCTCCTTTTCCCTCTCTGCAACTCTTCCTTTCAAGTGATAATTATGTAAACTTTTTTTTTAAAGAGATTTATTTATTTATTTGAAAGATTTACACAGAGAGAGGAGAGGCAGAGAGAGAGGTCTTCCATCCACTGTTTCACTCCCCAGTTGGCTGCAACAGCCGGAGCTGTGCCAATCTGAAGCCAAGAGCCAGAAGCTTCTTCCAGGTCTCCCACGTGGGTGCAGGACTTGGGCCATCTTCTACTGCTTTCCCAGGCCATAAGAGAGCTGGATCAGAAGTGGAGCAGCCGGGACTAGAACCTGCACCCATATGGGATGCCGGCACTGCAGGTGGCTTCTTTTCCCGCTATGGCACAGTGTCGCCCCCTATATAAACATTTTTTAAACAGTCAATTTTACTTGCTGAAACAGGAACTCCCTCTACCTCTCCTTGTATGTAGCAAATTCTGCTCAATACAAAATGGTTATTGAGTGGTTACTTTTTGTTCACACTTATTTGTTGTTTTGGGGAGGTTTTCCAGGAGGTACTTGCTTGTTTAGTTTTATTTACTTTGTTGTTTCTAGATCTTTAGCTGTGGTAATCTGTGAATATAAGGGTAAAGGGGATACATTCCATATCTAGTTTGATAGACATTGACAGCTCCAGTGAGGTCTGGATATTTCAGTTAAGCAGGATCTGAGGGATGATACCAATGACCCTTTTCTTCCCACAATCTCAAGAAAGAATCATAGAAACATAAGCCTTGTAGAGCCCTCCTTTAATCATATTTTATTCAAATCCTAAAGGTCACTGAACACCTGTTTCTGTCTGGGTTCCCTAAAATGGTTAAGTGAGGATTCAAATTATCCAAGCAAGGATTGCCAGCACATTGTATGTTTGGTGATTCACACCGTTTGTCCCCATTAGGAAATACTGACTTGTAACTTCATGTTGGTCAGTGGCAGCCTCTGGAGTATGGCTTCCTGTGTATGACCCATGGATATTTGAATAGAGACAAAGCCAGAGGGTGCTGGCATGCATTCTTCCTTCAACCCAGGAGCCTGGAGGACCACAGATCCCTATGAAAAGGCATGCTAAGCAATGACGTCTTGAGGTGCCTACCATGCTAATCTTGTTGCTGAACTTCATGGTGTTTTTTTTGTGATGGCCAAAATGCGGTCAGGAGCTGTCAGGCTGCAAGGTTGAAACGGACGCCAACAGCATCTGATTCTGCTTTCTTCCTTTGCTGCTCTGAATCCGGCGGTCCCTTTCCTTCCTCTCCCCTTGGGTTATGGGGCACACTCCGCAAAACCGTGGGCACTCTGGTCTTGCACTGGACTTAACTGTAGGTTTAGGTTTAGCTGGAAGATACCAAAATAAATATTTGTAGAAATAGAGTTTTTGTTTGGTAAATGCTACTTGTTGAATGGATACAGCTGCTCTGAGATAATACTTACAGTGCACACCTCACTCGAGTCCTTGCTGTCTGATATTGTTGGCCTCTCCTGGGGCTCGGGAGGTAAAAGCTGAACTCCTGAAGCTGAAGTTCCGTGGCAGGAGACAGTTTTGTTTCCCGGATCAAGGACTTCCAGAGCTGTGGCTACGTTTGTTTCTTAGATCAAGGGCAAGCACTGCAGGTGCTCAGGAGTAAAATGCTACAAAGGCTGTGACTCTGAGCACTCCTGCTGCCTGCTCCTGTATACTGAGCCTTACAGGAATACAGAAACAACCTAAACATGCTTTATTGGGTAGAATTTACACTAAACTCCCGAGAATTGGGAAAGGGAGTAAATAACATTTTCCTTCTTTATTATGTTGCTGCCTCCTATTAACTACCTCATAGAATGTGAGACAAGCACACAATCAAGTTCCAAGTAAATAACATCATTAATTCAAATGGAATAAAGTGTGAAACATGACCCAATGTAAACTATTATATCTTTTTAGAAAATTAGGATGATCTCATATGAAAGTGACAAGATTGTGTTATAATTTAGAAATATATGAATCTTCCAGTGTTCCCAAGATAACATTTTTATGTGCTGATGAAATCTATGTAATATATCTTCTTAAAAAAAATAAACCGCCTGCTCATAAAACACCTTTATTAACAGTTTACTGAGTTTAGCAGAAATGGCAGCTAATGTCTGGAGTCCCTGTGAAAGCTCAGGTCATTCGTTTCATACTGATTACAGAGCATATTATTAAAAATGTGCAGCCACAAAATGCGGACAGTTCTAACTTTATACTCATCCAACAAAGAAAATAAAACTTTTAAATTGTAGGGATTATATATCCAGTAAAATATTTATTGTTGAACAAAGCATTGTTAACTGTGTTGCCTACTCTTCAGGAAGGTGCCACATAAATGAAAAATTAACCACTGTAGTGTAGAAAATAGTTTCAAGTCCTGATGCCAGTTCCTATGCATACAAAACAGCTTTGTCCTGGGCAAGGCAATGTGGAAATTCTCCTGTGAAGAAGGCTCCAGAGTAGAATGCTTGATGGCAAAACGAAACAAAGACCAGCACTGGAACTGCGTGACTAAGGAGCGCCATGCCCCCGTGGGCTGCTGAAATGATTGGTGGAGGGTACATGTGTAGCTTGGGAAGATGATGACAGTTCACTGATGGTGTAACCACAACTCAGTATTCTGAGGCACAGCTCTGCTTCTGTGGTGTGGTGAGACTCTAGAGAGAGAAATTTCCAGATTAAAATCTTGTTTTGTATTTAGGTTTTTATTAAAGTGATTGCCTACACGGTGCTTTAAAAACCTCTCTGGGGATTGGCGCTGTGGCTCAGTGGGATAAGCGTCCACCTGGGACGCCGGCATTGCAGGCTGCTCCTCTTCTGATCCAGCTCTCTGCTATGGCCTGGGAAAGCAGTGAAAGATGGCCCAAACCCTTGGGCCCCTGTAGCCATGTGGGAAGCTCCTGGCTCTTGGCTTCAGATTGGCTCAGTGGCCATTTGGGGAGTGAAACAATGGATGGAAGATCTTCCTCTGTGCCTCTGTCTCTCTGTAATTCCGCCTTTTGAAATAAATAAATAAATCTTTAAAAACCAAGAAGCAAACAACAAATAAAAAAGAAACCTCTCTGATGAAGCCACCCTTAAATCCTCCTCTATAGTGGTTTTTCTCTTTCTTTCTTTCTTTTTATTTTTTTTTAGTGTTAATCAGGATATTTCACTCAACAGTAATCGCAGAATTCTCTCTCCTCATTGATTTTGTTCTTTCTCTCTCAAAAACTGAGTGTTAGTAGACTTCCTCTTAGACATTTGAGAAGTGACAATTTCTCTCTTGTGTGTACTCGGAGTGATAAAAAAAAAAAAAAAGCTACCTTACTATGCTGTCTGCCTAAAACCCTTAATTGGGGGCCAGAAGTCCTAAATTTCCATCCTTTGCTACTGAGGTAGCCTAAGACATTGATGTGTGTTAGAATCCAACAGGGAAGGAAATCGCACTGCTCGGAAATTGCCTAGTTTGGCGTGCTCCCCTGTGAGAGCTTAATTAAGTTGCCGAATGGGTTTTCTGAGTGTCTGACAGAGCACAGAGAGGCACGTACCCGACAGCAATGACCAGGCTCCCTTTTTTTAATTAAACAACAACAACAAACAAAAACCTGAACCTTCAATGTTGTGTAAGTTATTTGTGTTTGTATTTGAATTTATTTATTTTTATTTTATTTAAAAGGCAGAGAGACAGACACAACTTTTCCACTTGCTGGATTACTCCCCCAAATGCCCACACTAGCCAGGTCTGGGGCAGGCTAAAACCAGGAGCCTTGAGTTCAGTCTGCATCTCCCACTTGGGAATCATGGACTGAAATACTTGAACACCACCTGCTACCCCCCAGAGTCTTCATTAGCAGGTAACTGGATCAGAAACAGAGCTAGGACTCAAACCAAGCACTCTGACATACAATGTGTGTGTCCCAAGCAGCTTCTTTACCATTGCACCAAATGCCTATTCTTTTTAACAAGAAGAGAAGTTTGAAATTGAAGGTTTAAATACAGTCTTTTGTGGGGAACCTCATACTCACAGATACCTCCCAGTCTGTAGTCCCATTCACATTTGAGTCAGACAATATTGTAAGCTGAATTGACTATATTCTCCTTCTTCATTCAGAATATACTCAAACTATAAACTGCCCAGCATCTTAGAGAACCGGAAAGGGTAAACAACTTCTCAAATTTTCATTAAACTATCACTATCCAGTATGACCTCATTTAATAAAGAGAGATTAAAATTGAGATTAAAAGTACTTTAAGAAAGCATCATCGGGGAGGACATTGTGAAGCTAGTTGGGTTGCCATTTGAGATGCCCCTATTCCACATTGGTGTTCCTACCTCTTGCTACCAAGCTTCCTGCCAGTGCACAACCGGGGGGGAGAGTGGATGATTCTTCAAGTACTTGAGGCCCTGTTACCCAAGTGAGAGACTCAGTTGGATTTCCTGGCTCCCCGTTTTGGCCTGGCCCAGCCCTGGCTGTTGTGGGCATTTGAAGAGTAAACTAGCAGATAGAAGATCTCTATCTCTTTCTTTAAAACCAATACCAATAAATAAATAAAAACTTTATTAAAAGAAAACCCATTCTCTTGTTGCCTTTCTATTTCTGGATTTAATTTCCTGTTCCCTGTTTGAGACTAGGATATGAGCCACTTGAGTACATGGAAAATGTCTTAACTCATTTATAGTGAATGTGCTTCCTGAATAGTAGGCATTTAATAAATATGTATGTTGCTACCTTTTATTTATTTCCTAAATTAATACTTTAGTTTAGGAAATGTCATAGTGCTGTAGCAGATAAAGTCATCACCAGTATTGCTGGCAGTCCATATGAGCACCAGTTCAAGTCCTGACTGCTCTACTTCTGATCTAGCTCTTTGCTAATGGGCTTGGGAAAGCAGCAGAGGATGGCCCAAGTACTTGAACCCCTGCACCCATGTGGTTGACCCAGAAGAAGTTACTGGCTCCTGACTTCAGCCTGGGTCAGCCCTTGCCATTGCGACCGTTTGGGGAGTGAACCAGCAGATGGGAGCTATCTCTGTGTGTGTGTCACTCTCTCTTCCTCTCTCTCTTACTCTGCCTTTCAAATAAATCAAATAAATCTTAAAAATAATACTTTAAAATAGCATCTCAGCCACACAACATTGAAAGGTGGGGGAAAGGAATGGAAGAAAGAGATCCCATTCTCTGGTTCACTCTCCAAATGCTCACAATAACCAGGGCTGAGCTGGGCTGAATGCAGGAATTGGAAACTCAATCAGGCCTCCCACCTGGATGGATGAAACCCAATTACTTGAGCCATTATAACTGCCGCTGCATTAGCAGAAAGTTTGAATCAACAGCTGGAATTGGGTACGAAGCTCAGCTACCCAACGGGGGTCACAGGACTCCTACTTGTGATATTAACTACCAGCCCCAATGTCCACTGTAGGGCCCTTCTTTTTATCCAAAGTATGCTAAGCAGAATTGAAGCCCTGGAGCAAACTCATGTATTTGATGCTTCAGTATCAGAGACTACACTCAATCTTTGGTTTTAAAACAGCAGAGCACTAGCAAATCATTTCCTTGACACATTACTAGAACAGACATTCCTAAGAAAATTCCAACAAAAGAGGAAACTAAGCTCAAATCTGACTTCTTCCTGATTCTGTAAAACTTGGTGATACATTTTCTGATGAAATGCATTACAGACACTCAATGGTTGCTGTTTTCAGCCTGTCCTATGGGAACAACATTGGGATTGTTTGCCAAAACATCAGTTGAATCAATTCTGGTAAATGCTATAATAAACTATAGGAGTAGAAAGTTAAATGTAAAATAAGAAGAAATTGGGATACAGAGGTACGTTACTATCCTCTTGCAAGCCCAGTTAATTTTTGTTTTTTACTCACTGAGTCATTGCTTTTGTCATTTTTTTAAAATAGGCTCTTTTTGTTTTAGGTTTCCTATGGTATAGAGAAAAAAAATCTCCATTTTGTATAATAAGAGGATTGTAATGGGCTCACTTTTCATGTCTAAATATTTTCTGTGATTTTACATTAACTGCATTCCCATATCAAATAAATGAGTTTCAAAGTAACAGATTGACTTGTGGTATCAGTATCCAGTCTAGTTTGTATGATAGAGAAGTTGTGTAACATATATATTTTTGTTACATCGACTTTATAAGTAATCTTTCAAAAACAAAAAAGGAAACAAATGTTCCCAATGTCTTAGAATACAATGTTGCTTTAAAGAAAATAAGTGAAGGACCAATGCATAACTTAAACCTTCATACTGACTTCTTTCAAATATTATAGTGAAACAATGAGGATGTAAAATAGCTTGAGAAACTGATTTTTAAGCTTCTGCTTTACAATAGTCTTTAATCATGTAGAAAAATTATGTTAAAAATGTCCTTCTAGGGCCGGCGCCGTGGCTCAATAGGCTAATCCTCCACCTTGCGGCGCCGGCACACCGGGTTCGAGTCCCGGTTGGGGCGCCGGATTCTGTCCCGGTCGCCCCTCTTCCAGGCCAGCTCTCTGCTATGGCCAGGGAGTGCAGTGGAGGATGGCCCAGGTGCTTGGGCCCTGCACCCCATGGGAGACCAGGAAAAGCACCTGGCTCCTGGCTCCTGCCAGGATCAGCGCGGTGCGCCGGCTGCAGCGGCGGCCATTGGAGGGTGAACCAACGGCAAAAGGAAGACCTTTCTCTCTGTCTCTCTCTCTCACTGTCCACTCTGCCTGTCAAAAAAAAAAAAAAAAAAAAAAAAAAAAGTCCTTCTAATATTGAACAACAGCTGTGCTACACATTCTGCTAGTACTAGCAATTCATAAATTAAAATAACTGGCAATTTTGCACTAAATTTATGTCAGCAAATGCCTGGTCAATGTAGGATAGGACATTAAATCATAAACATTAAAGAAATTTTCTTCAATAACAACAAAAAAGCAGCCCCATTAATTTCAATGGCTTAAGTAAATGGTTAAATAAACCATGCAATATATTGTGAGACTTATATGATGTTTCCCTAAGAAATCAGACCAGATTAGCTTTAGTTCACTACTCTCGGATACCCTAGTCACACAATTCTCTGCTTATATTTATCTCTGCAGGTAGCCTCCTCTCTTAGCGCAGATTAGCATTATAAGGAATGTTATTTCAAAATTTTCTTAACACATACATGGCCTAATACTGATACAGGAAAAAAGAAATCAACAAGTATGCAGAAGGTGGAGAGGAAACTGACAGAAATACAAGAGAAATTATTTGCTTGGCAAAGACAAATTCTTGGCAAGAAACCATCCACCCGGAGACAAACTCTGATTGTCATTGAAATCCAAAAATGAAGCAGTCTTCAGTGATCCTGGCATAAAATGGCACATTAAATTAAAGTAGGAAAAAAGTTGTGGTTGACAAAAGACTTCTTCAAAGCCACATTCAATGTCAGTAGACAACAGAGCAATTTTTATAAGGCAGATTTGGAATGAATATTAGACTCCTTAGACATATTAGACCCAGACAAGTTTTCAGTCAAATAAATATGACAACCAAAATATTCTCAAGCATGCTCTATGTTATGTATAAAAAGCAAAACCCTGAAATTTCATATTATGCATACAGATCTGAGAAAAACTTCTTAAGAAAACTACTCAAAACTCAAGAGTTATATCACTGCTGAATAGAGAAGCCACTGCAAAAGAACTGGAACAAAGACCATTTGAAGACAACTAAAATTATTTCCAGAGATAATTGTGACTATAACATAAAACAAATACACATACAGCAATGGAAATATGACCTATACATTTAATTCACATATGAAATATAACTAATAAGAGTTTTGAAAGGTGGAGAATGAAGCTGAGAGCAAGGATCGGGGTACTGACTCTACGTAGATCTTGGAAGGTCAGAAAATTTAAATTACATTTCAATTTGGTGATGTGGAGCTTTAGCATAGGTAACTCCATTTTGCTTTTGGGTTTGTTTTATTGGGTCTCAATATAGGAGCCCAGTCCCAAACAATTACTTCCCACCATTTTTAACAGGTTGAAACACGAAGTTCTGCATACAATTAAAAGGTAATGCATTTTACAGTTTCTTGGGTTACAGAGGTCTACTATGAAATAGTATCTTTTTGGGCTACAAAATAATTTTTTTTTTTTTTTGTAACAGACAGAGTGGACAGTGAGAGAGAGAGACAGCGAGAAATGGCCGGCGTGCTGTGGCCGGTGCACTGCGCTGATCCGAAGGCAGGAGCCAGGTACTTCTCCTGGTCTCCCATGGGGTGCAGGGCCCAAGTACTTGGGCCATCCTCCACTGCACTCCCTGGCCACAGCAGAGAGCTGACCTGGAAGAGGGACAACCGGGACAGAATCCGGCGCCCCGACCGGGACTAGAACCCGGTGTGCCGGTGCCGCAAGGCAGAGGATTAGCCTAGTGAGCCATGGCGCCAGCCCACAAAATAATTTTAAAATTTATTTTGTTTATTTGAAAGTAGGAAAAGAGACAGAGGCAGATAGATAGCTTCCTTTCATTGGTTCATGTCCCAAATACCTGCATAATTGAGATGGATCAAGATGAAACCAGAAAACTGAACTTCATTGCAGGTGTTTCTCAAGAGTGTCAGGGACTCAACTACTTGAACAATCACCTGCTGCTACCAGAGTGTACATAGCAGTTATGTGGATTGAAAGCAGAGTGAGGGCTCAAATGCAAGCACTTCAACGGGATGCTGGCCTTTGTAGCTCCATGATTAGGAAACATACCACTGAGTTATTTCTCAACATTGGGGTCTCTAAGCATTCTTCATCCTGAGTTCTCTTAGCTGGGCTTGTTTTCTCTCTGCATTTCCAAGTCTTCTTATGTTTGCTTTTTACATAATGTATAGGGTTTTGGGGCCGGCGCTGTGGTGTAGTGGATAAAGCCACTGCCTGCAGTGCCAGCATCCCATATGGGTGCCAGTTCTGGTCCCAGATGCTCCACTTCTGATCCAGCTCTCTGCTATGGCCTGGAAAAGCAGTAGAAGATGGTGCAAGTCCTTGGGCCCATGCACCTGGGTGGGAGACCTGGAAGACGCTCCTGGCTTCAGATTGGCACAGCTCCGGCCGTTGTGGCAAACTGGGGAGTGAACCAGCGGGTGGAAGATCTCTCTCTCTCTCTCTCTCTCTCTTTCTTTCTCAATCTTTGCCTCTGCTTATCTCTCTGTGTAACTCTGATTTTCAAATAAAAATAAATAAATCTTTAAAAAATAATGTATGGGTTTTTAGTTTTAATCAGTGAGATAAGTACTTCCTCTCGATTTTCACAGAATTTGAATCATCTAATTAATTCTTAATTTCAGGTTTTATATTTCCTAGTTCCAAAATGACAACTTTGTTCCCTTTTTACATTCCATTTCTTTTTTTTTCTTTTTTTATAAGAAATTTTGAGTTAGAATCTTGAAGTTTCTTTCTTTCTTTCTTTCTTTCTTTCTTTCTTTCTTTCTTTCTTTCTTTCTTTCTTTTTTTTTTTTTTCTGACAGACAGAGTTAGGCAGTGAGAGAGAGAGAGAGACAGAGACAAAGGTCTTCCTTTGCCATTGGTTCACCCCTTAAGTAGCCGCTACAGCCAGCGCGCTGTGGCTGCCGTACCGCGCTGATCCAAAGCCAGGAGCCAGGTACTTCCTCCTGGTCTCCCATGTGGGTGCAGGGCCCAAGGACCTGGGCCATCCTCCACTGCATTCCCAGGCCACAGCAGAGAGCAGGACTGAAAGAGGAGAAACTGGGGCAGAACCGGTGCCCCAACCGGGACTAGAACCATGGGTGCCGGTGCCACAGGCGGAGGATTAGCCTAGTGAGCCACAGTGCCGGCCTACATTCCATTTCAAGGTCTCCATCTTTTTATCCATTTTTATATATTTCCACTAACATTTAATTGTGATTTTAATGTTCTTGTCTACTGATTCCAACATTTGAATTTATTTCTGTGACTGCTTTTCTATTGACTAATATTTATTTTGTCTGTTTGGAATATTTTTAATTGCTTATTACACACCCAGCATGGTACTGAAGAGTCTTATTAACTGAAGTCAATGTTACCTGTGAGATGGGGACTAAATAAATCAGCAACTGATGCAAAAAAAAAAAAAAAAAAGAAAAGAAAAGAAAAGAAAAGAAAAGAAAAGAAAAGAAAAGAAAATGCAAACAGGAGTTGACCTAGGTGGGGATTAGTGTGCAGATTTAGTTACCTTCAACTTATCTCTGATTTCAAATATTTACAGGGTGAGATCTTTTCTAAACGCACTACAAAATCTTCACTTCAACAAGACCAAAGAACTCCGAGAATACAAAGGGTTCTTTTTGTTTTCCAGCCGACGCTTGTCTTCCATGCTGGCACAGCCAAACGCTCAACATAAGTCTTATAGGAAAGGTTCAGCAAGCAAAGAGAATTAGCCTTGTATTTGGGCATCCTATAGCTCTAATAAATGTCGATTAGACAGTGCACTATGCCATTGACTCTCTTGTTCCTCTTTTTCCCAGAAAGGTGCCTATAGTATTGTCCAGCCTGATTTCCACCCTGCCTCTACTCAGGCCTGACAGATCATACAGAAAGGAAAGTGGCAAAAAATTCCCACTTACTTAGAAATGTTCTGTCCTTGAGATGTAGTTTTTTAAGACTTTTTGTGTCCATAGTTCTCCAATAGTGTTAAAAATCACAATCATTTTCATTTTCTCTATTATGGAGAAGTAACATTGCAGATGTGTTACAAATTTCTGCATCTCAGTTGAAGAAGGAAGGCTTAACATTGTGTTTTGAGAGTTCAGGAAAGTATTGCATGGCTTACAATATTAAAAACCAGTAAACTGCGTTTCCATTATAAGTATGTAAAAATTATTACTAAAGAACCAACTAATGCATTAAGACTGTATCTTCTCCTCCAGAATATAAGGTCACAGCTACTTTTCCACTCATGGAGAATATTTCTGAAGGTAAGTTTTAGGGCTAGGGATTCTATACCTCACCAAATCCTTTCACTCTATTTTTTTATTTTTTAAACTTGCCTCTTATTTTATATGTTATATCCAATTATTTGCCCCAATCCTTCTATTGTAGCCAGTTTTCTTGTCCAGTTTTTCAACCACAAACCTGGAATTTGCAATGCTCTTCCAAATTCCTGTTAGTCTGATATTGATCCCTGCAAGATTCTCAGTATCTTTAACATACATTTCCTATAATCTACCTTTTGATATTTCTGAACTATTTTCTGGAAGATTTCCTTCACTTTATCTCACTCATTCTCCTATACACACATATATAATTTATATAAATATCTACTTACGTTTTGGAATTAGAGTGTGCTTTCTTGAGATGAGTGTTTGGCTCAGCAGCTAAGATGCCACATGGGATGTACCTCATTCTACATCTGAGGACCTGGGCTTGGGTTTCTGCTTTGCCTATATACGATCCAGGTTCCTACTAATGCACATCTTGCGGCGTAGTGAGTGATGATTCAAGTCCTTGGGTTACTGCTACCCAGGTGGAAGATTCAGATTGAGTTCCTGGCTCTGAGTTTTGGCCCAGCTTCAGCTGTTGTAGGAATTTGGGGAGTGAACAAATGGATAGAACATCTCTATTTCTCTCTCTATCTCTGTTTCTCTGCCTTTCAAGT
The DNA here is from genome assembly GCF_051225735.1 of Oryctolagus cuniculus. Taxonomy (NCBI): domain Eukaryota; kingdom Metazoa; phylum Chordata; class Mammalia; order Lagomorpha; family Leporidae; genus Oryctolagus; species Oryctolagus cuniculus. The sequence continues at coordinate 75,280,697 of NC_142873.1, forward strand.
AAAATGAATTTTTTAAAATTTAATTTTGAAAATGATTCCTTTTATTTATGTTTGATATTTCTTATTTTAAAATTAAGTTCGCTCTCATTTTATTAAAGCAATATCTTTCGAAATCTCTTTAGGGATATTAACTAAAACATTTTTTAACTATTCTTCAGCTGCAAAAATAGCTCATTGTCCACTATGAAGGATTAGTTTCAATCTTTTTTTTTTTTTAAAAGTGTTTGTATATTTATCCTTTGCATTGAGAATTTTCCCTAATGTTTAGAGATGCTTCTTGGACACTTATTAAAATGTTACAAAAGCATCTAACCATGAACAAATGAGGCAAGGGCAGCTTTGCTTAAAATGAGTTGGCAGAGAGCAGGCAGTTAAATTTTCAGATCCCTAAATGATAGAATATGTAGTGCTTAATGCTGAGTGCCACCTCCTACACTTCCTTTCCTGGTTTTTCCCAAAGAATTGATTCAGTATGTTGAAAAACACTACCCTTTTTTTTTTGCCATTTTATTTTATTTGCAAGGATTAAATCCCTGAATGACAAGCGATCAGTGTGCAGTTGCCAGAAAGATGTATAAGAGTTGAATGTGTCTTCTGCATACCTGTAATTATATCTCATTCCAACATTATAGACATATATTTCCAATTTTGAAGCCCTGCTGAGTTCCTGCAGAGAAAAATCTGTTTCATCCTTAGATGAAAATTTTCAAAAGTGTCCCTGACTTTATTCTTACTTATATTTTATTGGTCACCAATCTACAATGTATTTTTTTCCAGAAGGAATAGTTCTATAGAACAACTAGATTGATGTACACTTCTCTCTCCCTCCCTTTGTTTTTTGGTTTATACTTTCATATGCTCATTTTATTACATGAATTATGTCAGTAAAGCAAATTGTGAGAAAGAGATATTCATTCTTCTGTCCTGAAGGAGACATAGTTGCACTTTGTTTATTATCATTATTCTGTTCTCTATGGAAGAGTAAAAAAAAAAAAAAAAAAACAACAACTTAGAGACCACACGATAAAGAACTTACAGTATACTTGTATGGATTTAGGAGACAAAATGCAATTTGTTTCAAAAACAGTGAAGATAAAAAACAAATGAATGGAATTTCCCAATTCTTATGTTGTTGATGCATTTTTGCTATATGACCATCACTTATTTTTCAATTTTATATAGCAGAACATGACATCTCAATGGCTTTCCAAAACAGAGATAAGCATTATACCAAAAACTAAGAAATCTGTAAGTTCAACATTTTCAGGCTTGGTTCATTCTAGAGATAATTACTTTCTTTAAGAGTCAAGGTTGTTTCCATCTTTCCAATCTGCCATTTCAGCATATGGCCCTATTTTCTCCCATGGGAGCACAGTTCCTCTCTCCCTTGGATATAGAACAATAAGATGTGGAAGAGGAGTGATTTGTTCTTCGCTGTGTGTCATCTCCTGATCTAGCTTTGCGAATCACTATGTGAGACAAGTGGAAAGGGCAGAGAAGTAGTGAGAAGGATTTGAAACACAGACAACCTTGTACTCATGCTCATATGGCAAAGTGCAATACTGAAAAGCATAAAGGAATGCACTTTTCCTCCTGTGTGCAATGCATCCACCTGGGCTTTGAGGGCTCCAGAGAGGTCTCTGATACCTTTGGTCTCACGAGAGTGCTAGTACATTCACACCAACAGCTTCTGGAATAGAGGGAGGGTTGTCAGGGATAAGCAGGAGATAGTACATAGAAAATAAAGCCAATACATGGGAGAACACTAGAGGAAAAAGTGAAGAATCTTCATATTTCCATCGTTTCAGACACTGACAACAGACATCACTGGAGCTGCTCCAGAAGAAAAAGAGGAGAAAACAGCATATGCTACAAGGAAAGCTGGCAGGGCTCACTTTCGAGTCTCTGTGAAGAACCATCTCCAGACTCCCTTCTGCGGGGAAAGAGGTCCTGGATTAACGATGAAGGAGGAGTCACACCCATTTTAGAGATAAGGAAGCCTCTTGGCCTCTTGCATCTTCTGGAGGAAGTTTTTTCTTCTCTCTTCTTCGAGTTGGTTTTAATAAACTTTGTGTGTGTGTGTGTGTGTGGAGAAAAAGTTGATATGGTCCGTATTAATAAACTTTTACATTGACCCTATAAGGAAAGAAATGCTTATCTAATCCAGCTGTAACTCCATTCATTGCAATTTACATATTGTATAAATTCAGTTTTTATGTGCATTTATTTATTTATATTTATTTAAAAGGCAGACACACACACACAGAGGGAGAGGGACGGGGGAGAGAGAGAGAATCTCCTTTGCTGGTTTACTCTACAAATGCCCAGAACAGCTAGGGCTGGGCCAAAGCCAGGAACCAGGAACTCAATCCAGGCCTCTTATAATTGAGTTATCACCTGCCTTCAGTTTCTACATTAGCAGGAAGCTATAATCTGGAGCAGAGCCAGGACTCAAACCTAGACACTCTGATACAGGATGTGGGCAACCTAAGAGGCACAGTGGTTAATGCCCATCCCATGATTACAGTTTTAAGTAAGTAACTACAAAACAATTATCCATAACTGGGAGTAATAAGAGACCAGATAACTGGGGGATGAGGCCATGAACCCTAACAACGTTCAGATAAAGTATAAAATAGATACACAGAGAGTGGGAGGAGCAGTGCTGACGTTCTTTATTGGAGCACCTGTTGAAGTCACAGCTGCTCCTCTTCCCTGCTAATGTGCTTGGAAAATCAGGGGAAGATGGTGCAAGTGTTGGGCCTCTTCCACTCATCTGAGAGACCTGGATGAGTTCCTGGCTCCTGGCTTCAGTCCAGCCCAACTTGAGCTGTTAGGGTCATTTGGGGAGTGGTTCAGCAAATGAAAGATCACTTACTCTTTTGTCTCTCCCTCTTTCTCTGTCATTCTGACTTTCAAATACGTACATACATAGATACATACATACGTATAAACATACATACATCTTTTTCAAAAGTAGGGGTGGGAGGATGAATCTCTAGATTACAGTAATATTCTTGCCTTTGGAAAAAACGTTTGTGTACAAAGTGGGTCTCTAGTAGGCCAAACCTATGCTATTTGATGTCATAAGCCTTGAAATGCAATGATAGATGACTGATCCAATAAGGACTATTATGGTTCTCTCTGCCACATAGTTGGAATACCAAGCAGAGGAATAAGATCCTATAAGTCATTGGAATTGAGTCATATTAACAGCAGTGCCTAGTGAGAGAATAAGCATCTGCTTGCAATACCAGCAAAGCAGAGGTAATAATAATTGGCAAAGTTTATAATATGACACCATGGAAATCAATCAAAATATTAAATGTTTGAAATTTTGTTTCAAAAGATTCCCCCAAGGTTGTAATAAGAAAAATGAAAACTTTTTTAAGCTTCACTAATGATAGGGATACATATTCATATATATATATATATATATATATATAAACTATACAAATACATAATATATATGTGCATGTATATACTGTTTTAAATTATCTACAAGGAATTATGAACTTTTTCAAGCTTAGTTCTTACAAAATTCTCTTTTCTCTCTCTCTCTTTTTTTTTGGTTTGTTTTCTTTTTAGTTACTATGATATTCTAATCACTCCTTGACTTACGACCCATAGCCACCTAATTTCCTTTTCTTTTGTCTTTCATTCTTTCTTTCTTTAAATCTTTTGACTTATCTGGTATATTTTCAAAATACATTTTTGGGAGGTTTCAAAGTGTGCTTGTTAGGCCCATAAAATTGAAAATAGGATAGATGTCATACTTGTTCAAAGTCTTACAGTTTTTTTTTAATTTTTATTTTTTTATTTTTTGACAGGCAGAGTGGACAGTGAGAGAGAGAGACAGAGAGAAAGGTCTTCCTTTGCCGTTGGTTCACCCTCCAATGGCCGCCGCGGCCGGTACGCTGCAGCCGGCGCACTGCGCTGATCCGATGGCAGGAGCCAGGTACTTCTAGTCTCCCATGGGGTGCAGGGCCCAAGTACTTGGGTCATCCTCCACTGCACTCCCTGGCCACAGCAGAGAGCTGGCCTGGAAGAGGGGCAACTGGGACAGAATCCGGCGCCCCGACTGGGACTAGAACCCAGTGTGCCGGTGCCGCAAGGCGGAGGATTAGCCTAGAGAGCTGTGGCGCAGGCCAAAGTCTTACAGTTTGTAACATGCTTTTCATCCTACTGTCAGATTCTTTCAGGAACTATAGAAGATGCAAATTTTATTAGTTTTATTGTACATATAAATAAGTGAATATGCTTAAAGTAACAAAAATCACATGCTTAATAAACTTCAGTGCCTAAGGTACTAAATTTGTGCTTTGTCAGTCAAACCAGCATTTGTCTTAGAAATCTGATTCAAAGTAAAGAATATAAATGAAAATGTAAAAAAATACATACATTTTGGAGTCATACAAAGCCAAAACTACAATATTTTAATTAAATTACTATGCGTCAATTTCTGTTTGCCACCAGAAGAATGCTTAATAATAATACAAAGCAAAATATTTTTAATTGTAAACTATACCTAATGAACAGTTTTTAGTAAATTTACATCTACTATTTTTCAACTTCTACATCAACTGCAGATATTTCCCGTAATGATGCTTATGCAATAATTTAGTAATATTGCACATTGTCTCTCTTGTGTCATTTGGAACCTATAAGCCCAGATGTCTCCTAAAATAACCCTGTAGCTGGTGTGTGCTTCTGTCTCTATAGAAGGTTTTGGCAGACTGATGAGAAATACTCTGGAAAGGTTTTGGTGCTTGTTGGTGAGAATGGGCTTTTGTAACTTCCAGTTAAGGTGATGCAGATCTATTGATTATCATATTATTGAAAACAATATACACTATCTAATGTATAGAAGGTCTACTGATACTTAGTTATTTTTTTGACAAACATAGTTTTATTTTCTCATGTTTAATTCACAAGTTATATAATCTTTCTCCATTCTCTCCTAGAACTCAACCACAACCACAAACCCATAATCAATACTTGACTTCTTTCTAAAGATTTATTTTATTTACTTGAAAGGCAGAGTTAGAGAGAGAAAGAGAGAGAGAGAGAGAGAACCATCCTCCTTCTGCCAGTTCACTCCCCCAAAAGGCCACAATGGCCAGGGCTGGACCTGATTGAAGCCAGGAGCCAGGAGTTCATCCGGGACTCCTACGTGGATGCAAGTGAGAATAGGAAATGTAGAGAGAATCAATAGTTGTATTTTGTCTGGGCTCTTCCAACTGTGTGATTATATACACACCTTCCAAAAGTTAAGCCCTAATCTATGGGGAGCTTTTGGCCTTCATTTAAATCTGGGATGCCTCATTTAATTTTGAGTAATCCTATTTGAAAGAATTGGAGGTCACAGATTTTATTATGTTGTACAAACCATGACATTGTGGAAATACACCACAAACAACCCTTAGTAATTGTTTTCTTTCTCTTTCTTCCTGAGAAACATCTTCTTTCTCCTAAAAATGCAAACTGCCCCAGATTTATAGCTTGAGATACGTTAGGTAATACCAATAACTTCAGGGTCAGTAGTGCCTGCAGCGCTTAGCCTTGTTAATCAGTCAAGATGATTTCATGTGTTTTCTTAGAAGCATCAGAAGGGGCAGAGGATTTATGGGTGATATCATTTTATGTGCCACTGTGGCATACAATATTGTCATCATGTGTTAAACCAGCAATGGTCTTCATTGATTTTAATCACAGTTATACCCACCTCTGTCTCCCCTGTGTGTCCCCACCCCATAAAAAGATAAAAGACATCTGAAGGCATTTTATATGATGGTTTAAAATACTTTTAGTCATTATATGTTTTCTAATGTTTTCATAATCAACCAAGATAAAATGGCACCTGTCACAGATCATATGTCTTTCTCACTAACATCCCAATGTGAAACATTCAGGGCTATTGAAATAAGAACATTTTAAAGGTGGAGGGCATTCTTACAAATAGCCTCTGCTGAAGAGACTTATTTGCCTCATTTTTTTCCAGGAGTATTTTGTTTGTGTAATTTTATTCAAGGAAGAGCTTGCATTTTATATAGTGATTCATTCACATATTAGAAATTCAATAAAAATCCCATAGCCAGGAAGATAGACATACAGCAAAGGAGCAAGGGAAAGACAAGCTTAAATTGGAACATGTCAAGCCAGACCAGCTGCCCTTCCATCACCCTTGTCCCTGCCAAATTCACTTCTCCCATAGAGCTGCTTTACGAAAGCCGTCTAAGTAAAAAGGGAAGACAAATCATGTGTTCATTTAATCAATCGCTTGTTCTTTCAGTATTTCAAATTTAGCCAACAGCCATTCATGGAATCACATCTACATGTCAAGCCACAATGCTAAAGTAAGGTGTCAAGGCTCCAATTTCAAAGTTTTCACAGTCTACTGAAGATAGATTAAATAATATTAACATTAGTGATATATGCAACTACACAAACTACTGGTAGTCCTGAAGCATATACAATCAGCTCTGTTGGATCAGTTTTCACAGAAAAATCCTTCTAAGGATATTGTCTTGCTCTGTGCAGTATGCTCAATACCTAGCTTAGTGCCTAGTGTAGAGCAGGCAGTTGTATTCAACATAAATATGGTACATTTCTGTCTCACAGAGACTCCCTTAGCCACCACTTCATGCAATCCTCCCACCTTGACCTTTATTACCTACCCTTCCCTTCAGTTGAATGATATAAATAGGCATTTGAATCCTCATGGGACAGCACTAATACCCCATCTCCTGCCCAAGAAGAAATGTCCCAAGTTAGAATTCTTCTCTGTTACTCATTTATTCTTTAGGACACTTGGAAGAAGAAAGTCTTTTTTTTCAGTTTTTTTCACCTAACATAATAATCAGTATTTTGTGAGTCTTCAATATTTTTCATTGAAAAAATGATTGTGTGGTTGTATAGCTGCTTAGATGTGAATATGAAACTTCCAGTAAATTAGTGCCACTAATTTGAGGAAATTCTCAAGAAAAGAATGCTGATAAACAGAAAAAATTGTGAAGAAAGAGTGAGAGAGAAGCCTACTACTACCACCTCTAATACCAACCAACTAAAATATTTTAATAAAACTGATTTGCTATGAATACCTAGAAGAATCTTTATTAAAATTGATTAACCTATTTATTTCAGAGGTAGTGAGACAGAGATAAATGCAGATAGAGCTCCCATTGGCTGATTCACTCTTCAAATGCTAGCAACAGCTCAGCCTGGGTTAAGGCCAAAGATGGGAGTTGGGAACTCCATGTGGATCTCCCACATGGGTGACAGGAACTCAGTTATGTGAACCATCACCACTGCCCGCAGTATGCGCAATAGTAGGAAGCCAGAGTTAGGAGAAAAGCTGAAACCTGAATCCAGGCACTGTGATACACAATGCAGGTATCTTAACCACGAGACCAAAATCCTACCCACTGGAAGTGTTTTAACACTATATTCACTCAGTGTTTGTTGAAAGATTGACTGATTGCTAATTAAATAAATCAGGTAAATGAGCAAATGAAGCAAATCTCTGCATAAGACAGGATAAGCCAATATGCCATTGAATGACGTGTTGGATATGGCATTTTGGCCCAAAGCTTGCATTCTCCCCTCCCATTTTTACCTTCTATGTGTGTTTCTGGGGCTAGAACGTGATGAGCTCCATTTCCTAAATATCCTCTATCTAGAAGACTGAATTAGGTTCAGCCAGTTCCACGTGGGAACCTTGAGAGGGTGAAGCGCACTTGTACACGTTGTTGTTTCTGCTGGTACTGGTAAGAAGCTGGGAAGACATACATGCTCTGAATTCCGCAGTCTGGTCAGAAGCTTTATGACTTGAGAAGCAGATGTTGCAATGGTTAGGCCTAAGAGCAGCTTCGTCGGTCTGGCTCACAGTTTGAACCACAGTGGCATGGAATTACGACTCTAGTTTGATGGGATTCTCATGACGTCCCTTCCTCTAGTCCTTCCCATAGTGTTATAAACACTGAATTCCCTTCTGCCACTTGCACAGAATCCTGACTACATAGTGGACGTAGACTACATAGTGAATTATAAAAGGCTAAGTGTGGTTCTAATACAGTGGTTCTCACCATAGGTGGGGAGAACAATTTTGTTACTCCAAGGAATATATGAGAATGTCTGAAAACTTTTTGATTCTTGTTGTAAATTGGAAAGGAAGAGCTAGTAGTGTCTGGTATCCAGTGGGTAGAGGTCAAAGGTGCTGCTAAATACCTCACCATGCAATAGACACAGGGTCACACAGAAAGTTACCCTGTCCAAAATGACAATATTATAAGGTTGAGAAGTTCTAGACTAAAGTAAGTTTCTAAAAGGCTCTAGTGAGAGGATTAGATACTCTATTTTCAGGCAGGACCACTTCATGAAGAGTCATCTGTGGTGTTCCAAAGTATGGACAGATTTTCTTTCTTTCTCTTTCTCTGACAGTTTCCTATCAATCTCTTACCAGATTTGAGAGGTTAGGGTTCTAAATTCTGGATTTAACGTGTAAATCTGAAAAGATACTACCATCCTTAATTTTCACTCTGGAAATGTCTTCCTAGCTCAACCTTGAGACCAGCAACAGTCAGTGACCTTAGTAAACATTGCTTATAGTTGTTACATACTATACTGTAGTTACATGCAGGACCTATGTAGAGTTCATTCATGCTACCACTTTGGGAATTGTTCAGAATTGTTATCATTCAACATGCACATTCATTAAACAATATATGAGAATACATTATTTTAACTCTTATTATCTGGCCACAATAATCCAAAGAAGGGAGTTTAAAGCACAAGAGACCAACAAAAATAAGAAAAGACAGCATTATGTATCCCCTGTCTATTTATTTCAGTCATAGTATTTCGTACCAGACACAAATGAACAAATCATGAAGGGCTTTGGTAATGTTCTGATTGTCTACCATTAAAATCATTCACAGTTAAAAGAGAATGTTTACTTGATAGTCTACAACCTCTGGTCTTACTAAAGTAAATGCAGAATGAAGTTAGCACAGACACAGGGCATCTAGGATCAAAATATTTTAGAAGCTATAACCAAAACTTTTTAAAAATTAAAATTTAAATGTAAAAAAGTACATGTCAAAAGTGAACTTTTAAGTATTTCTTTTGAATGACTTGAGTTCACAGTGCTTTCTGAGAAATGCAAATGGCTACAAGTCAGGGCAAACAAAGCACCAATTTCTGCACACTCAGCCATAATAGCCAGAGATCCCAAACACCAGGGTTTTAAGATATTCAACCAGATCCCTTTACCTGCCAAATTCTATTGAATATCCAAAGTTTCCATCATAATACCAAGGGTGAAGGAATAGTAACCAATATGAGTTGCCTTTGCATTAAAATCCATGTAGAGAGCATTTATCATTGAGGAATTGCCATTAAAATTCCAATTACAGGCTCAGTTATGAGAGAAAAATGTTTTTGAAGGAGGGACAGATAAATATCCTTGAGAGTTCTGATCCAAAATTTTTAATTAAAAAATTAAGCAAATGGAAAATTGTGCACATTTTAATCAAGGAGAAATTGTTAACTGATTACAGGGAATGGTCTGAGATAGTTAACTCTAAGAAGCAACCTACTTCTTTGTTAGACACAGGGGTGTGACCTCATCACTCAGAGCTTGTTCTCTGCATAATGGCTTGGAGGAAAGAAAAAGCCAGGCAGCAGTATCTTTCTGCCTGTCTTACTGTCAGGGGAGAGCTAATACTCAGAGAGTATAATAAAAAAAGTATTAAACTGCATCTTCAAACAATCAAAATAACACACAAAATGGAATAGGATAAAAGGCCAACAGTTTTTTCTGTAACAAAAGCTCATTTTGCCATTTACAATGTGTCAGAATAATAGACCAGCCTCTATTCCACAGACACTTTATTCAGGACCTACTATACAGGCACTGTTAGGTGCTCCAGAGAAATGCAGAAACTAGTAAGAGGATGCCTGTGTTCCCACTCTAGTAGGTAGAATAAGATACAATGTAACAAATGTCTGAATAGGGTATAGGGCACACATATTAAGGAGTTCCAGACCAAAATTCAGAGAACATATCACCATGGTTGAGAGGTCACAGGGGGAATTGAAGGTGAGAATAGTGTGAAAGGAATCAGGAAGAACTGAAGGAACTTTAACTGACAGAGATGGGAGAAAAACCCTCATAAAAAGAGATCAGTAATTCCAAGAGAATAGAAGGCACAAACTGATGGCATGTGCACCCATTACTACATGGCCTGGGTTACCTAGAAGTGGTGGATCACAAAGGGACTCCTAGAAAATATATCAGGAAGGGTTCAGTCAGAGACACATGGACTTCTAGGGCTATAGCAGACATTAGAAAGCCTATAGCTTCTTTTCTTTATCCTACAGTTGAGGAGATATTTATGCAGAAAAGAGAATTTAATTACAGCCAAGAATGTATTACTGTGTGCCTCTTGAATGTCCACTTTCTTTGTTTTTCCAATATGTTTTATCAGTTATTTAATTTGGTTAACCTCAAAGAGATATGCTTCATATATGAGAATGGAAATGACATAATTGAGCATGAGTTTTGGAAAACAGAGAAAAGAGAGCAAAGAAACATTTTGAAGAGATGTGAAGAATGCATTTTTGCAAAACAGGATTAATCTTCCAAAGGTCTACTTAGCCCACACGTTGGCATAAGAACTACCTTTGATGTACTTTTGTTTTTGCTTAACCCAACTTTAATATAGCTAAGAAAACATGCTTTGGAGAACTTTTTGCAGAAATAAAAATAAAAATAAAACTAGATAGAAGACCCATGCTCACTTATTAAGTCTTTTTGCTATTATGTGGCCTGGTTTTAGTTATCTTGTTTTGGTCATAAACATATGAAAACCTTGGGTAAACTAATTTCTCAAACTATTATGAGAGAACTCTAACACTTATTAAGACACCTACAGTTTATAAACTACATTTTCCTAAATAAATTTTTTGGTTGAGAATTTTTTTTTGTCCTTGTTTATTATTTATTGTCTTTTATTTGAAAGGCAGAAAGAGGCCTTCTACCCACTACTTCACTCCCCAAATGTCGACAACAAGCGGTCCTGGGCCAGGCTGAAGCCAGGAGCCCAGAACTCCTTCTCCATCTCTCAGGTGGGTGTCTGGGGTCCAAGTACTTGAGCCATTGTTCACTGCCTCCCTGGATGTGCATTCACAGATAGATGGGTTGGAAGCAGAGTAGCTGGGACTTGAAGCAAACACTTCAATGTGGGATGCAGGAAACACACCCTCCACAAACTGTATGTTTTGGAAATAAAAAATTACTGCAGTTTAAAAAGAATCTTCATTGTGAATTCATAATATTTTCCAAAAAGTAATAAAACAGCCTGCATTGTACATATTGTAACTACACAAAATACATGGAATGTGTTACTAATTTAAATAGCAATGAAAGAAATGTATTATCAAATTTGAAGTACACCTAAATTAAAACTAGAAAAGTGATCGCTTCTTGGCCTTTTGGCTAAGATCAAGTATAAAACTAGAAAAGTTAAAGAATATAATTTCAAACCCAAGTCAAAATTGGGCTCAAATACACCTTAATGTCTATTTTGATTTTTTTTTTTTTTACAGGCAGAGTGGACAGTGAGAGAGAGAGACAGAGAGAAAGGTCTTCCTTTTATTGCCATTGGTTCACCCTCCAATGGCCGCCACGGCCAGTGCACTGCGCTGATCCGAAGGCAGGAGCCAGGTGCTTCTCCTGGTCTCCCATGCAGGTGCAGGGCCCAAGGACCTGGGCCATCCTCCACTGCACTCCCGGGCCATAGCAGAGAGCTGGCCTGGAAGAGGGGCAACCGGGACAGAATCCGGTGCCCTGACCGGGACTACAACCCGGTGTACTGGCGCCGCAAGGCGGAGGATTAGCCTATTGAGCCACGGCACCAGCCTATTTTGATTTTAATCTCAAAAGTTATTGCCTTCATTTCTCAAGTCTTTTGCAAAAGCAGATAAATCAATGTATATGTGGTCTTTTCCCCAGCATTCCCTGAAAATGTCCTCCCTATTCACATAAAAAGTTCAGTCACTGATTGTCATGTATTGTTTATTTTTTGAAAAAGTAATATCTAAGAAGTAATATCTAAGAAAATGTATTAATAAATATTTGTTAGGTATAACTCAGATGGGCATCAAAAGGTTTGCACAGCTTTATACCACAATTTCAGGGAGAAGTCTTAAAGCTCGAATAAAAGTATTCATCATTTTAACAATCAATGCAATCTGTTAAGAGCTTTCTATGCATTTCTCTACCAGACTGTGTCATTAAAACAGTCATGTAAGTGGGGCAGGTGTCTGGTGTCATAGTTGAGATGCCTACAGTCCCATACCAGGGTCCCTGGATGCATTCAAGTCCTGTTGCCAGTCCTGATTCTAGCTTCTTGCTAATGTGTGCCTTGCAAGGTCGAAGGGAATGGCCCACGTATTTGTGGCCCTGCCACCTATGTGGGAGATCCAGATTGAGTTCCAGGCTCCTAGCTTCAGTCTTGCCCACCCAGATCTGTTGTGGATATCTGGGGGATCAACCAAAAGATGGGAGATATCTCTCTTTCTCTCTCTGCCTTTGTCTCTGCCTTTCAAATAAATTTTAAAAGTAATTATAAAATCTTAGAAAATCATGTAAGTTAAATTATGCATATTATAATCAGGTCTTATCTTGCTTTAAGCTCATGCTCCATCAAAGCTATTGTCATACTGCCACCCCTCAAAAGGCTAATAAGCAGTGTGGGCATTTAGTCTAGTGGTACACACTCCTGCCTTGGTTGGACTCTCAGCTCCAGACAGTGATTATAGCTCAAATAATTGGGTTTCTGTCATCCATGTGGGAGACAAGGATTGCTTTTCCAGCTTCCAACCTCAGTCCTGGCCTAGTCTCAGTTATTGAAATCCTTTGGAGAGAGGAATCAGCAGACGTGAGTTCTCTTTCTCTGTCTCCCTTTCTCTCTGTCTCTTGGTTTCTCAAATCAACTTTCAAAAATATTTTTTGAAAAGATAATAATCAAGATAGTATCAAGAAGAAATGCAGCTAAAATGGCTCTGTCAGAGGAAACTTACTGGGAGTTGACAACACTGTGGAACGACCTCACGGTGAAAAAGATCGCAGTGTGATTAAAGCGTGAAAGACAAATGCTATGAGTGGAAGAGAGTGGAAGGATCTGGTGGATAGCCTAAAAAGGGTTCAGCAGCCATCACATGGAGGGCTTTGCTGGTCATGTATTTGGAACATGTATTTGGTATGGAATCAGCCTCATAGCACAGTGGTTAAGATCATAGACTCTGGAAAACAGCTACATTTAAGCTCAAACCCCAATTTCCCTCTATTAAAACTGTAATCTTAGCCAATTACCTAATGGTTTACTAGCACTGATTTCTGTGGAAACAACACAGAGCAGCTTTATTTAAGGTTGTATGATGATTAAGTAACATAATGCAATAAAACACTTATCATCAGGCATGCATACTAAGTACTTAAAATTTTACCGATCATTATTGGGTAGTCTTTTCACTATCCTTGGTTCAATATCATGGACTTCCCATGATACATGTAAAAATATATTTCAAGTATCTCTCCAAGAGGACCTTAAGAAGGAGCATCCACTAAGAGACTAAACGGAAATTTATGTTAACATCAGCACACATTTCCTCTGAAAGAACTCCCCAGGGCTGGTGCTGTGGTACAGTGTGTGAAGATTCTGCTTGCAATGCCTGCATCCCACGTGGGCACTGGTTTGAGTCCCAGCTACCCTACTTCTGATCCAGCTCCCTGTCAATGGCCTGGGAAAAGCAACAGAAAATGACCCAAGTGTTTGGGCCCCTGCACCCACGTGGGAGACCTGGAAGAAGCTCCTGGTTCCTGGCTTCAGCCTGGTCTAGCCCCAGCCGTTGTGGACATCTGGGGAGTGAACCAGCAGATGGAAGATCTCTCTCTGTCTCCTGCTTTCTATAACTCTGATTTTCAAATAAATAAATAAAATAAATAGATCTTTAAAAAAGAAGATGAAGAAGAAGAAAAGAAATTCCATACATCATTAAACTTATTTTCATTTCATTCAGCCAATAAAAGAATTCACTGAACACGCACTAGGTTTCAAACACTGTGCTAGGAATCATGGATGTACAGATTATTAAATTACATCTTTTATGTGAAGAAGTGTGATAAATGAGAGGGTAGAAGAAAATGATGGTGGCAGATACATAGTACCACTTCATTTCAAGGAGAGGAAAAGTAGACCAGATATGACTCGACATTTATCACATTGCCGGCATGGTGCTAGAAGCTTCTGTGTTTTGTTATTTGATCTTAGTCCTTATCAGAACCTTGTAAATAAGTCTGTTTATTTGTTTTTCCTCTGATAACAGAGATGGAAAATAAATTCAGAACAGTATAACTTTGTTAAGTTCAGGGATTACTAAGACAGTGATACACCTTTCAAACTCTCACTCTCAACCCAAGTTCTTTCCACCTACAAAGCTTTATTTCTGACCTTGGAAACAGAACCAGTTTGAGTCTAATAAAATGAGGACGAGAAAGTGATCTTTGAGTTTAGCAGAAGGAATTCATTGAGGACCTTGGTGAGAACAGTGTCATGAAGTAAAGGAAGATGCTACTGGAGGAAAGAAGAGAACAAGTGACTGCAAAGGGTACGAAAGTGAGAAAGTGATAGATCGTTTTATAAGATTATTATATAGCAAAGAGCACTTAATCTTTGGTTTTTTCCTTTTTAAAAGCATTTTCTTTTCGTGTCCACCATGGCCCCAGTTCAGAGGACTCTTCTTTTGTCACTTGTCCCTTAAAGTTGAAGCTTCTTGGGTTTCCTAAGATCATGCTTCAGAAAAATAACTTAACCATAGCTGTAGAGCAGATGGTAGTTTTCCCAATAATATTTTGAGGCAGGTGTCATTTTATGGATGAAAAATAGAAACAAAGACAAAAAAATCCTGAAACTCAGAGGAGGTGATTACCTGCCTGAAGTCATACAACTAGTGAATGATGGGTACAGGATTAGGACAAAGACCAGTGTGGCAGCAACGTTCAGCTGTGCCCTCTACAATACCAGGAGAGTCTGAGCATGTATATTTAGGCATGGGCCCCTTGCTTACATGTTTCAGATGGTCAGCACTCAAGCTGATCACTACCTTCTACCTTTGAACTTTGAGACTTACGGATGGACTGATCAACAGCCTCAACATTGAGAGCAAACAGAACTTCTAGTTTCTGTATAAGCTAGCTCTGGAAATAGCTCATACTTATAGATTTTAAGAGTTAAATAAATAAATCTAAATAGCTATTATTTTGTATCTACACAAAAGCTTACTCCTGTCTTCTAGGCTATTAAAAATCCCTAATTATGAAAAGAGAGTGAAACCAAAGACAACAAAGACACTCACTGCTCAACTGTGGAATCTAGAGACCATTTATAAATCTGCCATATGTTGTAAATTTCAAAGTAAGCTGCTCAAAGTTAATTACTCTTAAAGATGAAAGAAAATTACTAGGTCATGGAAATGCTTGACCAGCCTTACTCAGCACCTGGGGAATCATAAACAAGCTAAAATCCAAATTTTATGTTTCCTAAGCCTCGTGCTTTCATGGCGCTGACCATGATACCTCCTTGGTCTCTGCAATTCTTCCCTCATGTAATACTTTAGATGTTCAAAGGTGTCACATGGCCATAGTACATGGAGTATAAGCAAGTATGTACAAGAGGCTGTTTTACATGCTTTGATTTTTTTTGCGGGGGGCTTTCTTGGTTTCTGTTGTAATGATTGGAATAAAACAGGGACACTGCAGTGATAGAATTAAGACCTCTCTTCAGAGTAAATCCTTCTTTACTTTGCCTCCTTTCAAGTGCATGAGAAGAGCTGCTAGACAAGTTTATATAATCACTTGGAACACATCATGTTAACTCAGGGAAGAAGCAAAGTGCCTGAGAGCCAGGATACACTGTGCATAACTTTTTTTTTCCCTCACAAAATCTGGTTCCAATAAAAACCATCTTTACTGCCTGAGGCTAATGTGTAAGTTAGTGAGAGATTATGGTCTGGGTTTTATAGCATTTTATGTAGTATTTGACAATCCACAGGGACTTTACCTGATAGTCCTTTACAAATAAAAAATGTAATTTTAAATTTTACTTCGTCATGATAATGGGTGATAGATGTTTTCTTTTTAAAGCCTACAGTCTATCCTGTCACCTTAGAGAGACTCAAACAACCTCGCTTACTCACCTCTTGGTGACTCATCATCACCCACTGCCCATATTGAAGTTATTTTAATGATTATTAAATTATTTTGATACTGATTATTCAAATACCTTCTAGAAAATGAGGTTGAAATTTTTTGTGTGTGTGCACACTCAGGCTAAGCACACACACATATACACATGCACAAAATTGGTAGGAAGATTTTCTGTCTCTGCGGGATGGGATGCCTTTAAGAGTTTCTCTCCTAAGCTCTCTCCTTCCTGGTTGCTGTGATCTGCTTCAGGCAGGCAGCCAATCAGCCAAAACCCTACTCAGGACCATACAATACAATGCTTTTCAAAATTTCACAGAAAATGCATCTCATGGAAAATTATACTTGGATTTCAAAAAGTTTTTGTACCAAAATATACTTGTCTTTTATTTCCATTTCCATGTACCTTTTGAGGTACCCTCATAGATAGTGACAATCACCTACAGGGTGTGATGCACAGGCATGCACACCACATCTGGGGTTCACAACTATTCGAGGCATTAAGAAGCTTGTCAGTCAGTAATTTTTTATTTATTTTCATTTTTTTTGAAAGGCAGAGAGACAGGGAGAGACAAAAGTAGACAGAGATCTTTACATCCCATGGATCACTCAAAAGATGTCCACAACAGCCAGAACTGAGCCAGCCTGAAGACAGGAACTAAGAATTTCTCTGTAGTCTCCCATAATATGGCAGGAACCCAAGTACTTGAGTCGTCGCTTGTTACATTCCAGATTATAAAGAACACAACTGGATAGGAAGCAGAGGATCTGGTACTCCAACCAAGAATCTCAAATGGTGACTTAACTCACCCCAAAATGAAACTATTTATTTTGTTTATTTGAAAGGCCGAGAGGCAGTAAGAGAGAAAGAGGGAGATCTTCCATGCCTTGGTTAACACCCAAATGATCACATCAGTTGGTGCTGGACCAGACTGAAGCCAGGAGCCTGAAGCTCCCTCTGGGTCTCCCCCATGGGTGCAACAGTCCAAGCCCTTGGGCCACCTTCTGCTACTTTTCCAGGCACACTAGCAGAGAGCTGGATCAGAAGTGCAGCAACTCCAATATGAGTTGCTGGTGTCACAGGCAGTGGCTTATTCTGCTGTGCCACAATGCAGGTTCTGAAACTATTTTAAATAATATTTTGTGCATGAGGGAAGAGAAACTCAAGTAAAGCGACTTTCTCAGGATCTCAAAGGTAATTCCCGGCACAGGTTGACATTGGGTCTTCTGTTTTCTCTGCAATATTCCTCTATGCTATCAATGTTAGGTAACCTTCATTTTTCCTCAACAGCTTGTATCTTCCCTCTATTATAATTATTGCTCCTTTAGTCAGATCCACATTGACCAGAGAATGGGCGTTACTGTGATCCTTGAGCATTTCCCACTTCTAGTGAGGTACTCTATGCTGAGTACTGTTACTGCAGTTCCTCTGCAGGAGCTTCACAACTCCCATTCATTGCTGCTAATGGTTCAGATTTGTAGTGGTATTAGCCCACATTCCTCTTAAGGCCCCCTTAGGACTCCACAATCTAATCCTGGAGCTCAGAAAGCTATTTTAAATATGGGCCATGTTATGTAATCTTGAAGCCAGGAGTTACCAGGCTAGCATTTGTTCCATAATTTATTGGGCTATCCACTAAATATCATTGTACTAATTTACAGATTGTACATTTGAGTCCCAGCCCAGGTAGTCAACCTGAGTTTTGGAGCATAAATACCTCAAAAGCCATCTTAAGCTATTCCAAAGTGTCAATGACAGAATTCAAATATGCATCTAATAGACTAATAGAAGAACTCTTTTTTTTTAAATTTGCTTCTTTAAATGTGAATGAGTTATAACTTGCTGCTGAATACTTCCATAAAGATAATTACATATGGCAAGACAGAAAAACTTTTTGAAAAAAAAAAAAATTCCCTTGAATATGTGCCTGAATTCATTTACAACTGTTGCTGCTTTAAACACTTCAGGCAGAATAAGTGGATGGCACTAAACAGCTTAGCTGCAATTATTATGGAATGTCTGAGGTATAATTTCCCCTGCGGTTTTGTTAGGCGTACAAAATTCATAATTCTGATTTGTGGCAGGTACTTATTACCCATCACAGGTGGGGATATGCAAATATTATTCTAGTAGGGGTGAACAGCCTTTATTTCAGTATTCGGCTATTAACGAGATTTGTGAGTCTGGTACTCTGGGGCCATTTAATTAATTAGATGGTACAGATAAAATATAAATTGTTTTGTAGGCTACACAATTCCTGTCCTAGGAGGTATAAAACTGAAGCTAAATGAACTCAGTGTAGATTGATTTGTTGTTTTTTTTTTTATGTAGCTCCCAGTAAATGTAAATCCTGCTCATTATTTTGCTGTATTAATTCCACTCATAATCCTCATATTCTCTGAGTTTCACTAAAATAGATGTTATGTATTTTACTACTTTAAGTGAGTTTATCACTTCATCTCCATCTCAGTTGTGGTATGCCCGTCCTATACTAGGTGGTAAGCATGTATCTGTAGCAGGTCTTTCAAAAGTTTCACATGTTCCCAAGTAAGAAGTTTTATTAATTAACAAAAATATATATGTGTAAGCAACACCTATTATGATGAATCCTGGGAAAATACATCATTTTTAATCAGAATTTTAATGTGTTAGATCAAGAAATAATGCAACCTACAAAACTACACACACATAAAGAGACTGTTTCTCATGTATTTGACATATCAAGAAGGTGAGAAATTTGCATTTATATGATCAATGGCAAATAACTTTAACTTTTACCTTCCCTTAAATATGATGCTCAGCATTCAATGCCTTGCAATGCTGTGATGAGGACTTGGAAGCTTCTAATGACACAGTAAGAAAAGGCCTTGTGATCGATTAATGATGTCTGCCATGGAGTGTCATCATACAGTAATGCCTTTATGCCAGATATTTGCCATCCTTGGTTTATATATTTGATGAAAATTCAATTAAAAATCCTTCATTATATTGTTGATAATTTAATAATTAGGAACAAGAGAGTCCATCTTTTAATTCATTCATTGAAATATTGAAGTTATTGCATTACTTGCAAGTCTCATCTTCTAATGAAAGATTTAGAAATGTTCACCTCAATTTTATTTTGAAACTAGTTAATAATTATACAAGTAAATGGGTGTTTTTTTGTATGGTAAATTATGCTTACCTTACATTTTGTTTGGGGTTAAATCCTGATTTCTTTCTTCCACTCTTCAAGCCTTCATCTAAAACTGAAAATTTGACTCACTATAATAGTTTCTCTCCTCTTTGAGCTCTATTTTCTAACTTCTGCCAGCCTCCCTGAATTCCCCATCTCTTTTCATTTCTCTGTGAAAAGCAAGTATATTTCTCAAACAAAACATACTTTTAGCATCTTGGCTAAATAAAAGAAGGGATACATAAGAAAATGCAAGAACTAGAGAACAATTTCCCGAAAGGATTTAATAACTGCATTTAAAATAATTGCAAAAGCAGAAAGCTCACACATCAAGCTGACAATCCTGAGTGCAAAGCAAAATACTTAAATGTGGATATCTGAGAGCTCTGTGTTCCAGGTCGGCTTTCAGAAATGTTTTTGAGCATCTTCTGTTAATCTCCATAAAAAGCCAGGAAGGGATAAACTTCATCAATTTAAAAGGAGATTTATAAGGTGTTACAACCATGCATTCTGCATCTCCAAGGGAACAAATTAAATGAAGGGTGATAATTATTCAGATTCAAAACATGTTATAAAAGCCAAGGCAAAATTAAACAATTTGAAAAATACTATTAGCAGCAAAATATGCTGAATTAACAAAGGAATTATAATATTGAAAGTGCCACAACAGCACTATTAAAATTTTTCAGTAGTTTATTCAGATAATAATGAAATGTGCTATAAAACATCTAGCTTTTGTATGATGGAATTCTTTTGAGTTTACAAGCTTTAATAGTTAAAATGGTTATGACTGATGGAATCTAGATTATAACTGTGAAAACAACTAAACAACTTGGGGTCTATTATTGATCCTAATCTGATAAACATGTAATAATTATGATAGGAAACTAAGAAAATACAGAGGGAACATGTGTACACAATATTCAATGTTGAAATAAGTTCTTGCTTTATTGCTTTATAGTATATTTATGAAAATATCTCAAAGATACACATAATAGTCTGTATTACAGAGATTTCTCCAATATTTCAGGCCTTTGTAGCACAACTACTCCATTGCAGCACAGTAGTGTATTTGAAGACAAAGAATCACTTTCATTTCAGTTCTTTGGAGATCATTGAGGGGTCAGCTCAAAGGCATTTGATGTGGGGGTCAGATAGTGATCAGATGAGGGAACTTTCTGTGGAGATCAGAACCCAAACTTATCCTACTGAGTTCAAAAAGGAGCAGAACTGGGTGATGAAAACCTGACTGTATGCATTTGTCAAGACCCATAAAATTGTATATGAAAAAGAGTGAATTTTGATGCATGCAATCTAAGAAAAAGAAAGTATCAACCAGAATGTTGAAGGGCAAATACATGAAATTCATACCAAATGCATGACTTATTGGCTTTGTAGGCAGTGGAGAAAGGGGAGCTGACTGATATAACTTTGGAAAGCAATGTTTTGAGACTAAATCTAAGCTTTGAATTTCAATTAAAGCTGGAAATGAAGAAACGGTAGAGTGAAAGACCAAAAGGAACTATCATGAACACTGTATTCTAGTTGGTAATTTTTTTCTCATGGACATACAAGATAGCCCTTCTGAAATAACTTTACATCTGCACCAAGGTTTGATAAATAACTATAAGGAAAATGGATGGTGGATGTTAAGCTTCCCACTGTTGGCGAAGAAAAGTTAAGATAAGCAAGAGGGGAAAACAGAATAAACTCACAGGACTGAATCAGAGTTGAACAAATTACAATTTGCATACCTTTAGGTGGGCCATCCATTTCAGTTTATCCTGCTTCCACAACTCTGTGATGTGTTACCCTGAAATCTAGCATTGTTATAGTGCGTGGCTGGCCTCTGAAAGTGTTTGGGTTTCATACAAAGAAAATGAATTAGAAGTTTGAATTGAGAAGACAAGGAGGAAATAAGGAAAGCCCATAGAAGCAGATGGATGATGAGGAGACATTCCTGAACCCTATGACCAGCCATGTGTCTCCACTCATAAAATGTTACAATGAAAAGGGGGAGTTCAAATCACTGTAGGGCTTGCCCTCAAAATAAGGGTGGAAAAAAGGGAGAAGGAACCAAAGATGCATTCTGTTCTCGCATCTTGCCCAGTTTAGTCTAGTTCTATAGATACTATAGATGCAGTTCCAGCAACAGAAATAATCCCCTCAACTTTTATCCAATTCTCTCTGGGACTCTCATCCAGGCTTTAGACCAATTGGGTCCTTTCGTGTTTTGGACCAACCTACAGCCATCTGGAAAGGACTGTCTGAGCCACAATTAGTAATCCTCTGGTAAGAAATCAAGTCTTCATCCAAATAAAATAGAACATAGCCCAGCCTTCGGTCTGCTAGAGCAGATCTCTCTGTGAGCAGCAAGCAGCCCTACCTTCAAGGCCCATCAAAACTGGAGCATGAGAAGGAGGAGAAACAAAAATAAGTTGAAAAGAAAATTAAAAATACCTAGCACTTTAGGCTCCATCCACATTCAGACATGAAGAAATCCTGGCCTTGGACATACACATATTTGGCATGAGAACTTGGATTGCTTCTTTTACTGATGTTTATTCAGTCTTTCAAAATGACAAATATGAGAAAGCCTTGGTAAATGAGTTTATTTTGGAGATTTCTTAAGAGTCTGCTCACTGCTGGAACAGTATATACAGAAAAAAAATCTAAAATCATTAACACTCATTCCAAAAATAAGCAACTCTCAGCACTGACACCCTTTGCAAAGTTACTAAAGAACAGGCAAGTGGGAAAGTTTGCCTTTTCACCATACTCTGAGGATAGACAAAGCAGAAATCAACCAAAAGAATAAGGGGGTATTCGCTGGCACAAAGTGACCCGTCCTTATGATTTATTGCAAAAGCCAAATTAAAATCTCATTGCAAAAGCAACCTGTGAAAGTTCAAATCCTAGCTAAATCAAGGCTGTTTTGCCTTCTATCCAGTTTTGCACAGTCTCTGAATTTCTTTAATATCTTCTGCAAAACCCAAATAACAGAATATTATAAGCTCTTACTGGGTCACTATAATAATAACAGGTTGTCAACAAAATAGTTATAACCTCGTTGCCCTAAGAGGATGGCTTAATAATAAACACCAAATCTTGTTGGCTATAAAAAAATTAATGAGGGCAAGTGATAAATTGGTGTAAAATGGTTCTTAGGATGCCTGCATCCCATATCAGAGGCACTGATTTCAAGTCCTGGTTCTGCTTTAGATTCTGGCTTCCTGCCATTGCAGCCCTGAGAGGAGTAAGTGATGGATCAAGAGAGATAGGTCCCTGTTACCCACCTGATAGAACTCGCTTGAGTTCTGGGCTCCTGGCTTTGACCTGACCACACATCAGACTAGCTGTTGTAGGGATTTGGAAAATGAACTTAAAGATGGGAGGTTGTCTCAGTCTGTTTCTTTTTGTCTTTTAAATAAATATGTATATAAATAAATACAATATATTTTTTTTTATTTTTGACAGGCAGAGTGGACAGTGAGAGAGAGAGACAGAGAGAGAGAGGTCTTCTTTTGCCGTTGGTTCACCCTCCAATGGCCGCTGCTGCAGCCGGCGCACTGCGCTGATCCCATGGCAGGAGCCAGGATCCAGGTGCTTTTCCTGGTCTCCCATGGGGTGCAGGGCCCAAGCACCTGGGCCATCCTCCACTGCACTCCCTGGCCATAGCAGAGAGCTGGCCTGGAAGAGGGGCAACCGGGACAGAATCCGGTGCCCCAACCGGGACTAGAACCCGGTGTGCCGGCGCCGCAAGGTGGAGGATTAGCCTATTGAGCCACGGCGCCGGCCAAATACAATATTTAATTCACTAAATTCTTCTTAATTCTTTTGTCTTCTCCCTTCTAGATTCCTACAGTACAAACCAAGGAAGTTAGATTTTTGTGTGAATATTGCATTTATACATATTCCTTTGCAAACCATTCACTTTTTTTAGATCAGTTTTGGGTTCACAGAAAAATTGAATAGAACATAAAAAGTATTCCCCATGTTCCCACCACACAAGCCCAAGTATTTTTACTACCAACATCATGTACCAGAGATTATATTTATTATAATTGATGAACCTCTACTGATGCATTTATTCAAAGTCCACAGTTCACTCCCTATGTTTTACATTCGAAAAATTTGGACAATGTGTAATGACACTCATACACCATTCTAATACATGGAGAATCATTTCACTGACCTAAAAACTCTCTAGCTCTTAGTCCTCCTCTCCTCCCATATATCCCTGGTAACCACTGATCTTATTAGCAACATAGTTTTGCATTTTTTGTGAAAGTCATACACTTGGGAGCACACAGACTGAAGCCTTTTAAGATTGGTTTCTTTCACTCAGTAACATGCATATTTTTTAAAAAATTAATTATCTATCTGACAGAGAGAAAGAGGAGGGGGCATGGACAGAGAGAGGAAGATAAAAATCTTTATCTGCTGGGTCACTCCCCAAATAGACACAATAGGCGGGATGGAGCTCAGCTGAAGGCAGGCTGAGCTCCATCCTGATGTTCTATATGGGTGGTTTGGGCCCGAGTACTTGGGGCATCATTCACTGCCTTTTGATATGCATTTGTAGAAAGTTGGATTGGAAGTGGAGCAGCTAGGACTTGAACCAGCACTCACACATGGGACACTGGTGTTGTAAATGGCAGAACTCCATCCTGAACAATATGCATTTAAAGTTCTTCTATCTCTCTTCATGCTTCAAAAACTCAATTCTTTGTATTACTGAATAATTATTCTAGCTCCTGGATGTGCCATAGTTTGTTTATCCATTCACCTAGGGAATGGCATTGTAGTTGCTACCAAGATTTGTCAATCATGAATAAAGCTACTATATTTATCTGTGTGAATGTTTTGTGTAGATATTCTTTTCAACACACTTGGGTAAGGCTCAATGAGTACATTTGTTCGTATGGTAAGAGTATAGTTATTTTTCTAAAAAACTGCCAAACTGTGTTTCAAAGTAGCCGTTTCATCTTGGATGCCCACAAACACAGAATGGAAATTACTATTGCTCCACATCTTCACCAGGATGTGATGTTTTCTGTGCTATGGATTGTTTTTTACAGATTATTTATTTATTTATTTGAAAGGCAGAGTTAGTTACAGAGAGAGAGGAAGACACAGAGAAGGAAGAGCGAGATTTCCTATGTACTGGTTCACTTCCCAAATGGCCACAACACCTGGGGCTGGGCCAGGCAGAAGTCAGAAGCCAGAAAGTTCAACTGGGCCTCAAATGTGTGTGACAGGGGCCCAAGTACGTGGCCCTTCCTCCTCTTCCTTCCCAGGAGAGGAAGTGGAGAGCATTAGCAGGAGAGGAAGTGGAGTAACTGGGGGGTCAAACCAGCGCTCATATGGGAGCCAGCATTGAATGTAGTCCCCTAACCTGTTGTGCCACAATGCACTCCCCACGTTCTGGATTCTTACATCTCCAATAAACTTATAATGACATCCCTTTGTTTCAATTTGCTGTTCCCTAATAATAAGTAATGATAAACGTTTTTTAATGTACTTATTTGCCCTGTGTATGTCTTCTTTGTTAAATGGTCTTCTTAGTTCTTTTGATGATTTTTTAACCAAATTTTTTTATTGTTTAGTTTTAAGAGTTCCTAATATATTTTGGATAACAGTCCTTTTCCTACATTTTGCAAGTTTTTTCTTCTAGTTTATGCCTTGTCTTTTCATTATTACAGTGTTCTACAAAGAGAAGAAATTTTTAATTTAAATGAAGTCTAATCATCAATTATTTCTTTCACAAATCATGCATTTACAGATTCTTGTAGAAAGTCATCACAAAATCCAAGGTCATCTGTATTATATCCTTTTTTAATTTCTGGGGATTTGACAGCTTTGTGTTTTACTCTGATGCCTATAATCCATACTGAGCAAATTAAAAAATATATTTTACTTATTTATTTGAGAGGCAGTTACAGACAGAGAGGGAAAGACAGAGAGAAATGTCTTCCATCTGCTGGTTCACTCCCCAAATGGCTGCAATGGCCAAAGCTGAACTGATCCAAAACCAGGAGGCAGGGGCTTCTTCCAGGTCTCCACATGAGTGCAGAGGCCTAAACACTTGGGCTATCTTCTACTGCTTTTTCCAGGAGCATTAGCAAGAAGTTGGATTAGAAATGGAGCTGCCAGGTCTATATGGAAGCCCATGGGGGATGCTGGCAGCTTAACTTTCCACACCAATTTATCATGATTACTATAGCTTTACAATATGTTTTGAAGCCAGAGGTGTCAGTCTTCCATTTTTTTTAATACTGAGTTGTTTTATCTGTTTTTTTTTTTGTTTTTTTTTTTTTTGCTTCTCCATATAAATTTTAGAATCAATTTGTATATATCCACGTAATGCCTTCTTTGGATTTTGAGTGAGATTCTGATGAATCTATGATCAAGTTTTGAAGAAATAACATCTTGACAATATGGGTCTTCCCTATTCATGAATCTGGAGCATATCTCCATTCTTTATTCTTTGATTTCCCTCAACATAGTTTTACCAATGTAATTTTCTGCAAGTAAATCTTGTATATTTTTAAACTGTTATTATTAAATATTTTATTTGTGGTGTTAACACCACATAAATGCATTTTTCATTTCAAATTCTATTTGCTCATTATTGATATATAGGTAAGATATTGACTTTTATATATTAATCTTTTACTCTGAAGCTTGGTTGTAATCACTTATTAGATTCAGGAACTTTTTTCAATATTTTCAAATTCTCTACATTAAAATATCATGTCATTGGTGAACAAAAACAGTTTTAATTCTTTCTTTCATATATATAAGTATATATATACACACACACACACCCTTTTTTGTACTTATTTCATTAGCTAAGATTTCCAGTACAGTTAGAATAGGAATTTTTAGAGGACATCTTTATCTGGCTCTTGATTTTCATGGGAAATGTTTAATTTCTCACTGTTTAATATGATGTTAACTATAGGGCTTTTATTTTATAGTTATTTTTAAATGTCAAGTTGAGGAAATTCTCCCATAGTTCTAGCTTGCTGAGTTTTTTTTTAGACATGTATGTATGTTGGTTTTGGTCAAGTATTTTTTCTGCATCTATTGATATACTCAGGTAATTTTTTTGAGCATGCTGATGTGATAGATTATATTGATTGATTTTCAAATCAAACCAGTATTGCATATCTGGAATAAATTCCATTTGATTATGGGATATAATTTCTCATCTTTCATTGTTGGATTCCATTTGCTAATAGTTTGTTGAGGACTTTTGCATCTATATTTATGACAGATATTGGTGTGTAATTTCCTTTTCTTATAATATATTTGGTTTTTATATTTGGGTAATGCCAACTTCATTAAGTGAATAATGCAATATTTTCTCTGCTCCTTTCTTATGGATGATATTTTAGAGAATTGGGGAAATTTCTTTCTTAAATGTTTGGTAAAATGCACAAATGAATTCATGTAAGTCTGATCCTTTCTGTTTTGAAAAGTTATTAATCATGAACTCAATTTCTTTACTTACCTTCTCAGATCGCTTGTTTCTTCTTGAGTCAGTTTGGGCAGATTTATCTTTCAAGAAATTGGTTTGTTTCAGGTAAGCTCTCAATGCTGTGGGCATTGAGTTATTCACAGTGTTCCTTTAATATCCTTTTCATGTCCACGGGTTGGGCAGTAATGGCCTCTCTTTCATTTCTGATATGAGTAATTTATGTTCTCTTTTTTTTTCTTAGTTTACAAAAGGTTTATCTATCTGGCAAGTCCTTTCAAAGAACTAGCCTTTAGTTTTGTTGAATTTCTGTATTCATTTCTTGGTTCCAATTTCATTGATTTCTGTCCTTTTAGTAATTATTTTCTTCTCACTTTGGGTTTAATTTGCTGTTTGTTTTTAGTTCCTAAAGGGGACATTCAGATGATTGATTTTAGATCTTTCTTCTTTTTATAATATATGCATCTCATGTTATAAATTTTACTGCTTTTTCTGCATCCCACAAAGCTTGATAAGTTTTATTTTGCATTTTGTTCAAAATATTTTTAATTTCCCTTGATATTTCTTCTTTGAATCGTGTATTACTTAGAATTACTTAGAAGTATACAGCTGAAATTTTAGCTCTTTTGATATGTTCTAACTATTTCTATGTGATTATTTCTAGATTAATTCCATTGTGGAATAAGGACAGATAGGTGGGGCCAGTGTTGTTCGGGGGCAGGTAAGGCATCCCAAGCACTTGGGCCATTTTCCATTGCTTTCATAGGCCAAAGCATAGAGCTGGAACAGAAGTGGAGCAGCCAGAACTCGAATCGGTGCTCATATGGGATGTTGGCACTTCAGACCAGGGCTTTAACCTGCTGTACCACAGTGCCAGCCCCACAACATTTCTTAAAAAGAGGTATTTAGATCATATATCAGGAGTTTTTTTTTCTTATCAAAGGCCTAATCTTGGGAAAAAGGCAAAAAAAATTTTTTGCTTAAAAAGTAAAGTACAGTAGAGTTTACTTTGTTAGACTTTTGGAAAGATAATTCCTATACCATTTTTATCACAATGTGTTATTTTTAGTCATTTGAATTGAGGTTTATTTGAGGAGAATGAGAATTCTTTAAGGAAAAAACAGCATTTTAAATATTTGAGTACCCCTGTACCTAGAACATTGCTTGATATATAATCAGAAAAATGTAGTTGCATTAGATGTGTTGTAAAGAATGCAGATTGTTGCATATGAAAGCACCCAAATACTCATCCAGTGTCTATTCATTTGAACATAGTAGACACTTGTAAATAAATGAGAAAAGTGCAGGATGGGATGGCTGTAGTCTCTTTCTGAGGGCTCCAGGGTGGTGTTTATCTCTACTTGAACAAAACCAAGATAGTGTACTATTTACCATTGCCAAATTGTGTCATTTTAATATGATTTGGATGCATAATTTTTTGCGGATTAGCTATTGGAAACTCACTGCATCCCTCTACCCTTCATCTTGTAAACTATCTTATTTGTTTCCAGGAAAATTTCTTATTCCTTCACAAACTGAATGACTGCTTTATTAATGTCTTCCTTTTACTATTTAGAAGATTTATTTATTAATTATTTGAAAGAGAGAGAAAGAGAGTGCATGAGAAAGATATCTTTCATCCACTGGTTCACTCCCCAAATACCCACAATTTGACCTGGGCTGAGTCAGGCAGAAGCCTGGAGCCAGGAGTTTATTCCAGGTCTCCTACATGGATGACAGGTGCTCAAGCACTTGGACCAACCTTTGCTGTTTCCCTGGGCCATTAGCAGAGAGCTGGATTGGAAGTGGAGCAGCTGAGACACAAATCAGCACCCATATGGAATGTCATTTCTGCCGATGGCCGCTTAACACCCTATACCACAACACCAGCCCCAATGTCTTCCTTTTCTCACATTTCTTGGAAATCGAACAATTTCCTTAGCATTTAAGATAAGAATCAGTAACTAATTCTGAATGAAGATGTACTTCAGTAAATAATCATACATGCATTGCAATAGAGTATTACATTTCCCACGTGGTATTCTCACTTCTGCACTGAGCCACCAACTGGAAGTCCACTGTCCATGCAACTGCAAATGATTGCTCTTTTCCCTCAGGTTTTCTCTCTGGTGGCCTAGAAGGCTCTATTCAGCTGTACTTCATAGGTCTGGCACTTCATCTCCAACATTCTTTCTTTAAATTTTTTATTAATACAAAGAGAACAGATTTTATTTTTTAGGTACAGTTCCCAGAGGACTACCACATTTCCTTCACTCTCCCACTTCCCACTGCATCCACTTCCCTCCCTCCCCTGTCTTCATCAGTTTTTGCAAAGCCATAATTTTAATTCACTCTTTATTCACAGGCTTAATTCACCACTAATATTAATATTCTAGTAAAATGTAGGAAGGCTAAAGTTCCACAGGAGTATAAACAAGAGCAAAAACAACAATCATATCCCAAAAGCCATTTCATTACTATACATTTTTTGGTATTCTGTATTAACTGCCACGTATCAGAGAAAACATAGGATATTTGCTTTTTTCAAATTGGCTAATTTCACTACGCTTGATGGTGTCCAGTTGCATCAACAGACACCTTCTTTGTTCTCTGTAGTTTCTCTTCTCTGGAATTTACCAGCCCCTTTCCTGATTCGCTTCTCTCTGGACTACTCAGCACCATTGACATACATGTTCACTTGCTTATTGGTTTATCTGCCTCCTTTCACTAGAATACAAGTTCTAGTGATTGTCCATAACAGACCCTTAATAAATGTATGTTGAATGAAGGACTAGATTAAATAGGTTGTGCATAAAACTTAAATATCAGTAAGAATTTGGGTCTCCAGCAAATCTGATTTCTTCCAATTAATTGTAATACCACTTTAATTTTAATTACGTATTAAAGTAATACAAAGTATTTCAACATGGCCATCTGGAACTTCTTTAAATGTTGTTCTTTTGTCATTTATTACACTGCTTCTGTTACCCTTGAAAACACACTTTATAAATGGCAAGAACAGAATTTTCTGGGCCTATTCAATTTTCTTCTAAGTATGCAATTAGCTCCCTTCCAAGCAGTCCTGGTTTGTTATGGTGAACAACTGGAGAGACCAGTATCTCAATCCTAGGAGTACCTTGAAGAACGTGTAATCAATATAGTTCTAGTACTGCTGCTACTTCTACCACTGGGAATCTTTAGTAACATCAAATGTTTAAAAAAAGTCATTTTAAGCACATGGTATCAGATTTATATTTCTAATTTAACTGATTATATTGTCATGCCCACTTTTCTTTGTTATATGATTTCATTGTCAATTTAGGGTTGTTCTGACTTTTTTATTTTTGTATCTCTAGAATCTAGTCCAGTGGTCAAAAGTGAGTGCTCCAAGCTGACTTGCCCCAAACGGTAGAGTTAGAAACATACCAGGGGATTCCAATTCAATCCCATCAAGGTGGCATGTACCAATGCCATCTCACTAGTCCAAGTGATCAAATTCTGTTCAAAATTGATCATAATGATAGGACTAAGAACTAAAGGGAGCACATAAACAAGACTAGTGTCTGCAAATACTAACCAATAGCATAAAAAAGGGAGAGAACCAACATGGGAAGCGGGATACACAGCAGACTCATAGAATCCAAATGTCCTAAACAGCACTCTGGCCTCAGAATCAGCCCTTAAGGCATGCGGATCTGGCTGAAAAGCCCATGAGAGTATTTCAGGCATGGAAAGCCAAGAAACTCTGGCAAAAAAAAAAAAATGACCTAAATGAGAGATCTCTGCGAGTGAGATCCCAGTGGAAAGAACAGGTCATCAAAGATGGAGGTACCTTTCTCTGAAGGGAGGAGAGAACTTCCACTTTGAATATGACCTTGTCTAAATATGGTAAGAGTCAGTGAACTCAAAAGGCTTCCATAGCCTTGGCAACGCATGACTGGAGCCTAGGGAGATTACTGATACCATAAACAAGAGTGTCAATTTGTTAAGTCAACAACAGGAGTCACTGTGCACTTACTCCTCATGTAGGATCTCTGTCCTTAATGTGCTGTACACTGTGATTTAATGCTATAACTAGTACTCAAACAGTATTTTTCACTTTGTGTTTCTATGGGGGTGCAAACTGTTGAAATCTTTACTTAATATATGCTAAACTGATCTTCTGTATATAAAGAGAATTGGAAATGAATCTTGATGTGAATGGAAGGGGAGAGGGAGTGGGAAAGGGGAGGGTTGCAGTTGGGAGGGAAGTTATGGGGAGGGAAGCCATTGTAATCCATAAGCTGTACTTTGGAAATATATATTCATTAAATAAAAGTTAAAAAAAAGGTGAGTGCTCAGTAAATGTTTAATAAGTCAATTAACTTTTGAATGGACTAGTAAGGTAATTTGTAAGCTTTAAGGATCCATTTGATGTAGAAAAAGTATTCACATTCATAAAATCTGTTGCCAAAAACGTAAGTGAGTTCCTTGAGCTGGTTTAGGAGATATCAGAAAGCAAGTTTAAAAGATCAGGTCTGCACTGATATTTGTGTTTTTTTTTTTTTTTTTTTTTGCTTTTGCTATGCCACTGTATGTAATATTTTCCCTTGTAATAGTAATAGGTCTCTAACAGAATATATTCTATGAGGTGCATGTTATCCACCTGTATTAAAATTTCATTCAGTATCAAGTCTTTCTCTAAGGAATACAAAGTGCTCTGTACAGATTAGGAATGGTGACAAGTCACTTGTGGAATAAATAATAAAGCCTTGAAATAACATAGCACTTATCATCAGTAGAGCCCAAAACACTTCAAATGACTTATCTCATTTATCCTCACAGTTCCTGGGAGGAAAAGCAGATATTATTTCCACTTCACAGTTTTAAAAAAAAAAAAACTCGCAAATTGTTCATGAAGTTAAGCCAGAGGCCGTGAGAATGAGCGAGGGAATAGTGCATGTGGGGGAGATTCTCTTCTCTTTGACCAACACACAATAAGGCAGTCTGCTCTTTCCTGTATGGGTTTCTGTAGACTAGTCCTCCCATAGAAAAACGACTTACTCTTTCATTTATCGCTTATCTAGCATGATGCCAATAGTTCTTTCTGAGTAAAGGCCCTATACTAGTGATCGTTTGAGTCTCGCAGAGCCTTGTCCCAAATATCAAAGGAAGTATTAAGTTAACTTGCAGGTGGCGGTGTTCAACAATTTCATTTGTACTTACTTCCCAACTTTTTGATTCTTTTTATCCTTTCATTATTAAAGCCCTTAGGGATCTTTATGTATAGTTCCTCTCAAGGACTTGTAAATATTTAATTCTATTAGCCACAAAATGCTACATTACACTTGAAAAATCCCCCCCAAAAAAGACAATCCTTGAAGTTTGAATACATGAGAAATAGTTTATTGTGATATTTCATTCCCTTAAACTTCCTTTCAAAAATATCACAAGACATCTATATATCTGACATGGTTAAGGTCAGCATACTAATTCTACAGGCAGTGGTAGGCCTTAGGCAGCAACACAAAGGGACACTTGTCCCAATAAGCAGGTCAAGGGATTTTGACTTTTCTCATTAAATACTTTCAAAGGCATCATTGACTTTTCTAACTACCTCTAGAATCAAATTAGAATAAAATGAGAAACATTTATTGTGATATCTACAGGAAGTGCTTACTTTGTACTTGAACACTGAGTGGGTCTCTTTCCATCTTCTGATAAGTTACCATTAGAAAAAGATACGCTTGTTCTGGGAGAGATGGTAGGTTTAACATTCCAGCAACTGGATAAAGTAATTTTCAAAATATCTTGCCAGAGGATTCCACTTAAGGTTGAGAGATGGCTCCATGAACTCTCTAAGAACTCTTTGGGTATATTTAATTTGTCAAGATTCCCCAGAGAAGCAGAACCAGTAAGACAGACAAATAGGTAGACAGACAGATAAATAGATAGGATAGGGATAGGGATAGAAATCTATCTATCTAACTAATTGGCTCTGTTGCTGTTATGTCATGAGAAACTCATGGAAAGTTGAAAATACTATAAACTGGAAATTCATTTAATGCAATTAACATACTTAATATCCTAGATTAGTTTAGCCTACTTTGAAATACTTACATTAGCCTATATTTGAGCAAAATCATCTAAAGAAAGCCCATTTTAAAATAAAGTATTAAATGGTTCAGGAAATTTATTGTTTAGTTTATCCAAAAAGATGCAGATAATGTATTACATTGTAGACTATGATTGTGTCCCTTTGTGATCTCGTGGCTGACTGGGAACAGTGAGGTGCTGTGGCTGTGCCACATCATGATAGAGTATTGGACTACATACTGTTTGCCTGGCAAAAGAAAAAAATTTGACACGTGAAATATCATTTCTACTAAATGTGTATAACATGATAAAGTTCAAACTCATGGGGCAAATCATCATAAGTTGGGACCATTTATATATAAATCTATTTCTCTACACACACACACACACACACACGACTCTCTCTCTCTCTCTCTCTCTCTCTCTCTCTCTCCACATATAGTTTTAAAGAACTGGCTCATGTAGACATGGAACCTAACAGATCTAAAAGCCACAGGGCAGCCTGGCATAGGATTCAATGCTGCAGTCTTCAGTTCCAAGGCCTCTGGAGGCAGAATTCCTTCCTCTTTCAGGATTGGAAGTAGTCTTTACTCTAAGACATTCAACTGATTTGAAGAGGCCCATCTACATTATTGTTTACTTAGTTTCCTGATTAAAGTTTGAATAACACCAAAAAATATCTTCACAGAAAGCTGTAATTGCTGGCCAAACAATCAAGTACCATAGCTTAGCCATGTTAACAAATAAAATTCACTGGGCCAGAGCCGTGGCTCACTTGGTTAATCCTCCTGCCCTATGGGTGCCGGGTTCTAGTCCTGGCTGCTCCTCTTCCAGTCCAGCTCTCTGCTGTGGCCTGGGAAAGCCATGGAGGATGGCCCAGGTGCTTGGGCCCCTGCACCTGCATGGGAGACCAGGAGGGGGCACCTGGCTCCTGGCTTCGGATCAGCGCAGCGCCGACCTTAGCGGCCATTTGGTGAGTGAACCAATGGAAGGAAGACCTTTCTTTCCGTCTCTCTCTCTCACTGTCTATAACTCTACTTGTCAAACAAACAAGCAAAAAACAAAATTTTCCATCACACTGGATATTTTTAAGAAAGTTTACAAAGCCTCTGAAATATGCCAAAGTTAGGGTGCATGGCTATTTTTGACGTACAAGAGTCCAGAGCTTGTACTAGATTCTCAAAAAGGATACTTTTTCAAAAACATGTTAAGAAACATTGCATGAAAAGCAATTTACAAAATGTAAGGAACATTGCAAAGGAGCTCCACTTATTTAATGTGTACTAAGCGCCATATTGTCTATTTTCTGATGTAAATTATCTAATCATCATAGCAACTTTACTTATTGATTGTCAATAGCTAGTAAGTGGCAATGAGAACTCATTTGAGAACTCAAATCTAATACTATAGTCCATGTACGTAACTCTCAATGTTCCTACCTTTTCATTGTTAGCAAGGACACAGTTTTTGGCACCAAGAGTCAGCTCTATTCCTTTACTAGTCATTTTTCTTTAATCATCTATAACATAAGTGTTCTGCACATTCTAACTGAGCCTAATGACAAAAATTTAATTTCAAAGCTGAAATTCCCATGAGAAATGATACACAAATTTTGTCAAAGATGCTTGAATTGAAGTAAGAGTGACAGCTCAAACTGCACAGGGGCCAGGATGTCATGTTGCTCTCTGTAACAGTGATGGCTATTATCATCTCTACTGAGGCAACTGCATCCTTGTGGGCTGCTGATGTCATTTGGAAAATTCTCCAAGCAACAAATTTTCGTAATTGGAAAATTTAACCCAATGAGGTGATGAACTTTTGGAGTTGGAAGCACTCTAATTTGTGTTTTCCTAGGGAAAGCTGTTATGGATGGAGGCCTCAAGGGATGAAATTTCAGAAAGTGTCTTTATTTTTGCCATGGGAAATCCAGAATTTTCATTGCAGAATATATTGAGCAAAAATTGTCTGGTGCATATTTTACCTGTGCTCAATTGTCATTTTCAAAATTATTGTCGCTCACTGAAATGATTGGCTTCATCCAACAAATAGGCAAGGCACTAGTCCTGAGGATGGTCTGCATGCATAGTAAAGACCACATAGAGGGGTCAGCACTGGCATAGTGGGCTAAGCCTCCGCCTGCAGGGCCTGCATTCCATAAGAGTGGCAGTTTGTCTCCTGGCTGTTACTCTTCCAACTCAGCTCTCCCCTAGGGCATGAACAGGCAGTAGATGTCCCAAGTGATTGGGCCTCTGCACCCACATAGGGGACCTAGAAGAACCTCCTTGCCCTTGTTTTCAGATCTGCCCAGTTCCTGCCATTGTGGCTATTTGGGTTGTGAACCAGTGGATGGAAGACCTTTCTCTCTCTTTCTCTCTCTGTCTGTAACTCTGCTTCTCAAATAAATATTTTATTTTTTTTAAAAAAAGACTACCTAAAGATAAATAGCTGTTTAATTATTGTTACAGCTTCCCAAAATACCAACAATTCTCCCTATTTAGGTCATTATCATTATTATATATACAACATGCAAATATTCTTTGAAAGAGTACTCAGAAAACTAAATGAAACAGTTCTCTACTTAATTTCCCTTTGGCAGAAGACTTAGGAAAATGTTTTTGAATATTGAAAGAGAGGTAGGGGGCCCAGAGAAGCAGAAAGGGATGTGCAAGAGATGAGTCATAGAAATAGGAGAGGAAGTTAAAATCAGATCTCCTAACTTAAACTAGGATCATGTGAACAAATAATCCTGTAAACACTGATCCCTACATTGAGGACAATTTTTGATTTGACAATTAAGTGAACACTTCTGCCATTTAATACCCTGCATTATACAAGTTTTTTTTTTTTTTTATTACACAAAGATCTTACTTTGAGATGCTCCTATAAGATTTGGCTAGTGAAGTAATTAATTCCTTTCCCTCATCCCAGGCAGTCAGATTTCCCTTTGGCTTTAGAACATATTTTAATTGGATACCATCTAGTTATTGCTCACATTTTACATTACTAACTTGTCTTTAAAGATTTTCATCAGTGGTCTCTTTTGCCTGCCTAGTGGGAATATAAAAGCTCACAGCTTCGATTTATTTATTCTAATCTATCGCACAAATTGCATTTGTTGGTGGCAGTGACTCTTGTATTATGAAATGTTAATGTCAAATGCATATGCAATAAAATCCTTAGGAATTCTGGACCCAGTTGTCTCTGATTTGGTCAACTTACTTAACAGCCATTTGATTAGATGAAAGCTATCCTTATCCTGATTTCCTAAGAGTATGAAAGGATAAACATGCTTTTATAGAAAAAAAAAAGTTGAACATTAAAATCAGGCTGAGTTCTCTCTTTTCCAGTAAATTCCCATGGCTGTGCGTCTACTCATGCTCGTTCCTTTGTCTGGAATGGCCTTTATCTGTTGTACAAGTCCAACTCAAAATTGTATCTCCCATGAAGCTTCCTGGGATGCAAATATTCTTGCTCTGATTTCTCATTTCATTTTACTTGTGCAAGGGTACTCCATTTATGTAAGCAAATCTATTTTGGATAAAACCCCAAAAGACAGGCAATAGAAGCAAAACTAGAAAGACGGTATTATACCAAACTGAGAAGCTTCTGCACATTAAAGGAAATAATAAAAAGTGAAGAGACAACTAGAAGAATGGAGAATATTTTTGCAATATCCGGAAAATACAAAAAATCTAAAAGTTTCAACAACAACAAAAAATAACCAATCTGGTTGAGAAATAGGCAAAGAATATAAAAAGACATTTCTCAAAAGGAGAAATGCAAATGATCAACAAATTTATGAAAAAAATACTATTACATCAGGACAATGTAAATCAAAGCAGGGATGAGATATCACCTCATTCCAGTTAGAATGGTCCATCCCAAAAAGGATTTAAAAATGTAACAAATGTTGATAAGGATGCAGAGAAACAGGAAGTCCTTATAACAGCATTGAAGGAAATGTAAATTAGTACAGCCACTATGTAAAACAGTATTGAGTTTCCTTTAAGAGTTAGTATTAGAACTACCCCATGATTCAGATATCACACATCTGGTATAGCCCCTGCCCTCCCCCCAAATGAAAGCATTGTATCAAAGAGATGCCTGCATCATCATGTTCACTAAAGCACTGTCTACAATGGCAAAGCTATGGAATCAACCAAAATGTCCATCATCAGGAAAATGGAAAAAGAAAATATTTTATATGCACACACACAATGGAGTATTATTCAATCATAAAAATAATGAAATCCTGTCATTTACTGCAAAATGGATGTAACTAGAGGACATTATGTTAAGTGAAATACTCCAGACACAGAAAAACAAACACTGGCTATTCTTAATATGTAGACACTACAATGGCAGATGTCCTAAACAGCACTCTGGCCTCAGAATCAGCCCTTAAGGCATGCAGATCTGGCTGAAAAGCCCATGAGAGTATTTCAGGCATGGAAAGCCAAGACACTCTGGGGGAAAAAAAAAAAAAACACACACAAAAAACCTAAATGAAAGATCTCCCCGAGTGAGATCCCAGTGGAAAGAACGGGTCATCAAAGAAGGAGGTACCCTTGTCTAAAAATTATGAGAGTCAGTGAACTCAGGGGGCTTCCATAGCCTTGGCAGCTCATGACAAAAGCCTAGGGTGACTACTGATGGCCATAAACAAGAGTGTCAATTTGTTAAGTCAACAACAGGAGTCACTGTGCACTTACTCCTCATGTAGGATCTCTGTGCTTAGTGTGCTGTACATTGAGATTTAATGCTATAACTAGTATTCAAACAGTATTTTTCACTTTATGTTTCTGTGTGGGAGCAAACTGTTGAAATCTTTACTTAATGTATGCTAAACTGATCTTCTGTATATAAAGAGAATTGGAAATGAATCTTGATGTGAATAGAAGGGGAGAGGGAGTGGGAGAGGGGAGGGTTGCGGGTGGGAGGGACGTTATGGGGGGGAAGCCATTGTAATCCATAAGCTGTACTTTGGAAATTTATATTCATTAAATAAAAGTTTTAAAAAAATATATGTAGACACTACAAAAAGTCAATCTGTACCATAGGATAATAATTACCCAATGCTGGGAGACAGAAGGACAATTAGAGGGCAGTTAGATAGTGAGTAGCAAAACACAGTTAGAAGTTTCTCCAACTGCACAATGTAGTTTACAATTACTTGTTATATATTTTCTGAACCAATAGAAGAGAGGAGCTTCAAGGCTCCAATCATAGGGTAACAACACAGAGAGAATTTGGTTTCCCTACACGCTTTATTAATATACAATGTGAATAAGTATTAAAATGTCATGCTCTGTCCCTGATAATGTGCACTTAATTGTTTATAAATACTTTTTAAAAAGATTTATTTATTTATTTTGAAAGTCAGAGTTACAGAGAGAGAGGGAGAGACAAAGAGAGAGAGAGAGAGATGGTAAGAGATATCTTCTATGTGCTTGTTTACTCCCCAGATGCCCTCAACAGCTGGGGCAGTTTAACTCAGTGTGCCTTAATGTCAGCCCCTAAACTTTGTTCTTATTTTTAAAAATATGGTAATAATAAGTAGTTGAAAAATTTAAAGAATAAATGGAAAAATTGAATTTTATTTTGGTGTAAAAATTTGCAAATATGCATAGTTTTTTATGGTTGCATTTTCTATGAGCTTTTTGAAATACTCTCATATTTGTTTAATACACATTGCTTTCTAATTTGAATCAAATTTAATTATGATCATGTCTTATAATCCTGCAATAAACTATACATTTCTTGAAAGGATTATTATGAATTATTTTTTATGTTTCAGTGCCTAAGCAGAGTACCAAACACACAGTAGGGGTTTAATAAATGTTGAACAGGGTAATTGATATGAATATGAATTTATCCATGTTAAGTGATGGAGTACAGTTTCAATTAGGTTTAATTGATTGTGCCAATATTTCTTGCTCAAATATGAAAATACTTGTTTTGGTCTCTAACAGATTATTTCTGAAACTCAGAGATAAAACTTTACTAATTTTAGCTTATTTAAAACTAAACATTGTCACCATGGCATAGCAGGTGGGGCCGCTGCCTGGGGTGCCGGCATCCCATATGGAAGCCTGTTCAAGTCCTGGCTGCTCCACTTCCAATCCAGCTCTCTGCTGTGGCCTGGGAGGGCAGTAGACAATGGCCCAATAGCCCCCTTCTCCAAGTAGACAATGGCGGGAGACCCAGAAGAAGCTCCTGGCTCCTGGCTTTGGATCAGCCCGGCTCCGGCCATTGTGGCCAGCTGGGGAGTAAAGCAGCAGATGGAAGACCTCTCTCTCTCTCCCTGTCTCTCATTCTCTCTCTGACTTTCAAGCAAACATAAATAAATCGTTAAAAAAAAACTAAACCATGATACACCATCAATACAGAAACAGTGAAGTTAGATTCTAATTACCCTATTTTTTGTTGTAGCTTGTGGGTTTCTTCTCAAGAAATGCAAAATAAAGTGTAAGAAAGGGTTATGATTAATATAATGAAAATTTAACAGCATATAACTTTAATAAAAGTTTTAAATGAATAAGACAAATTCAAACAGAAATTGTTAAATTTTGCTAAAGAGTCAGGAGAATGTATCTTGTTACCAAAACTGAAACTTGTTTTTACTGAATCCTAAGTGTGCTTGTACATAGACAGGCGCGAAGGAACTGCTGGGATACAGAAAAGGACCAGGACAGAACCCTCTTTAGTGATTTAAGACGTGTCAAAAGACGTAGTTACCTTCAAAAGAAATAAAGCCTACCGTCAGTGGTATTTGCTGAAACCAGCTTATAATTGTGTGTGGGGTCTGGCAGAGTTGCTGAACACTGCTACTGTCTTCCCAAATCCTGCTTTGTGCTTTTCATGTCAAGTAGGCCAGTGTTCCTCTTGTCTCAGAATTGCCAAAGCAGTACCTCCTGGTTGACCGTGAAAGACCTTGATTTCCATCCTCACTTTGTTTTCTGCCTGTGGAAAGGAAACCTCTACCAGTTTTTGCTAGGGGTCTGCCTTTTTCACCTTTCAGGGCTCATGCTTCACCAACTGCGTTAGCTTACCCCAAGCCATGCCCTGTGGGAGGCTGGGTTTTGACTCAATCTGAGTCTAGTTTCTCCCAGACAATTTCCAGCTAAAGCTGTGCATCAGAGGAAGGCTGTGCCCTGGGAGTGTCCTTGATATCATCTGGTTAATGGCACAGCCTGGGCCACTCTACTCAAATTTCAATGCTTATGCTAATCTGCTGCAGTTGCCCAGCCCCCTTCTCTGAGGGCCCTCAGCCTCAGCAAAGGAGAGTATGGTCAGATAGCATGATGCAATCCCATCTGCTTCTCTTCTGATGAAGTATTTAGGATGACCTTGCTATCGTCTTCAAATAAATTATTTACCCTTCTAATGGCCCAAAATTGTCTAGACCATTTTAGGTAGCAATAAAATTTTGTAAATTATTACAGGTCACACTGTGCTCCTGAGTGACTCCAGTTGGTAGCAGTCCATGGAAATCCTATAAAATTCTGCTTCTTCCCTTCATAGGTCACATAAGTTGAGTTATCAAATCTTACTTTCACCCATCAGCTCTCAGAAGCATACAAGTAATAAACGGCTTCATATATTCGGCAGACAAATTGGTGGTGGAGAGCTCTCCATTAAAAGAACAAAAATTGGGGCTATGTTCTTTCCTCACACAAATGGCCAGCTGAGATTCATGCAGCTTTGATTTTCAGAATAAAGCAGTAATTCTGGCATGACCTAAATGCACTGCAAAATAAAGTATTCATGCCACACATACATTTTAGAGGAAAATATTTTATTTTTTTCAATAAAGAAGACTGCTTTTTAAAAGACCTACGGCTTCAAAAGATATTATTCAGCTATTGTGCCTTTACACCTAAGACAGCTTCATATTAAATTTCCTTTTTTGGTTTAAGTGTTCACTCTTTGTCAACAACCTTTGCTAATATATCTGGGAGAGGGAAAACAGAATCAAAACCACATTGGCCTCTGTGCATGACCCCTTTGAATTAAATTTTATGAATCACTTCGATTTTTTCCTAGCAAAAGCAAATTTGCTAACTATCAAGTATTGTCAAAGCCAGAGCACCATGTAAACACAGAGCTCCTGACTGTTCAATCACCTGCTCATTGGTTCCATTGAGCTTTTCTGCATTGCACACTTGTGACTTGGAAAGTCATTGTTAAAGAATAAGAGATGGGGTTTGATACCACCTAGGACCTACCAGGGAGTGTAGTGCACACGTCTCAAGGCCTGAGAAGCAAGGTCTTGGCCCTGACTAAAAGAAACCCCATCAGGGAGAGGATTCTGAGAAAGCTGGGGAGCTTTCGATGACTCCTGCTTTAACGAAAGAGAAATCTGCAGTTCCAGGGTAGCAGTGACAGGATAGTATGCAGACAGGTTCCTGGCTGTCTCAAAGATTTCTAGATTGTTATGACAGATGTCTGCTGAGTAGGCTTGAAATCCCCACATTCTTTCATGCCCCCAATCCTACAGTGCTCTCCTGCAGTGGGCAGTGGTGTTCCTCTCAAATATACAGCATGGAGGGAAAATGAATTTGTCTTTTCTTCAATGAGTAATCTGAGGGAGGCATCATCAGCCTTTTAGTGTAAACAAGGTTTCCATCTTAAATGAGATGGGGAAATTAAAATGAACAGGATAAGGAGGAGGCAACAACGTGTTTTATTTTTTGCAATTTATTTTATTTATCTCAAAGATAGAGTGATAGAGAAAAACGGAGAGGCCAAGGGAGAGGGAGAGAGAGAGGGAGAGAGAGAGAGAAATAGATCTTTTATCCACTGGTTCACTCCCCAAAGAGCCATCATAGCCAGGTCTGGGCCAGACGAAAGCCAAGACCAAGGAACTATACCTGGGTCTCCCACATGTGTTCAGGGGCTCAAGCACTTAGGTCATCTTCTACTGCTTTGCAGGCACATTAGCAGAGAGTTAGATAAGAAGTAGAGGAGCCAGGTCTTGAACTAGCATTCTGATACTGGATGCTGGTGTTGGTTTCAACGGGCGGCTTAACCAGCTGCACTGCAGCATTGACCCCAAGAAGCTGTTTGAATTCAGCCTTTTTATTTCCTTCATGTTGCACCAATAATGAGTTCTTGCACTCATATTCTGTTTGCTTAATAAGATCCAACTAGCATCCTATAGACCTGCTGCAATCTGGCCCCTCTGTCCCTTTCTAATTTCAGCCTTACACCCTTTTCCTCTGTAGTCTTATCTACACCCTCAACACCTTGCAGTGCTCCATCTCTGTCCTCCACTGCCATGCTCTTTGATGCTCCTCTGACTTTGAACATGCAGTGTTGCTCTCCTAATGAATACCTGCCCACCAGGTTCTATGCATGACAAGACATCACTCCTGCTTTAAGTCCATTTCAAACACACCTTTTGCTCAGGAGTGCATTGCTATTCTTCTGGAAGTCTTAGGTACATCTTTGTTGATCTCCAGAGTAATTTAGACATAGTTCTATTATAGCCATTCCACTAAATCTTGCATTCTTTGGTTGTGTGTTAAAGTATCTGATCCTTCCACTGCCCCACAAATTTCTCAAGACAAGATCTTTCTGTACCTAGGCGTAGTGGAATTCCTGACCCATGGTAGCTGCTCCACCCACAGTCCAAAAGATTGTACTAACAAATGGCAGTAACCGGTTCCAGTGTCTTCTCCTCTGACCACTGCCTGTGTGGAATTTCTGTGCATCCAATCCTCCAAGCTATACCAGCTTCAGAGAATATCAATAATCTAAGGTTCAGCAAAAATAAATCAGGTAGACAAGCATGGGTAGTGGCATCAAATCTTCCCCCATCTTTAAAATAGTCTTGTCACATCCTCAGTTTTTCCTTTTCCGAAAGTAAGTGTTCACATGAATGATGTGGTTGCCCTTTTTGCTATTTTCAAATAATCATCACAAGTAGCTGCTAACATTCTTCCTCTTGTATACAAAACAAAAACCAAACAAACCAAAAAATGTGTGCTTCCTAACAAACTCTTGGTTAGTTCTGACTCCGGAGACATTGGGTATCCCAAGGGACAATCTGATTGATTCAATCAATCAGCTGATTGAAATTGGGTTTTTCCTAATAAGTTGACCTGGCCTTCCAATTCTTTAGCATATCCTTTTTACCCCAATTCTCTCATAATTCAACCACCAGCCCAATCGTGGGGTATGTATTAGTTGCCAAATCCTTGATCTGGCAAAGGGCCTCACATCACCAATCCAAATATCCAGTTACTTCTCACTACATCCACTGCCATGACCTTCATCTGCCTATCGAAGCTCTAAGAGAGTGAAGCTAGTAGACAAGTGAGATCCAGACGGAGGTTTACCATGACACCAACAATGCTGACATTTCTATGTCCCTCCCTGGTGCAGGTTGCTTCCAAAGCTCTGAGCATAGTGGTCACATGGATGCAAGTTATTTTGAAATTTTCAAAAGTAGGATTTTTGAGCACTCTTTTTTTTTTTTTTTTTTTTTGACAGGCAAAGTGGACAGTGAGATAGAGAGACAGAGAGAAAGGTCTTCCTTTGCCGTTGGTTCACCTTCCAATGGCCGCCGCGGCCAGCGTGCTGTGGCCAGCGCACCCGGCTGATCCGATGGCAGGAGCCAGGTGCTTCTCCTGGTCTCCCATGGGGTGCAGAACCCAAGTACTTGGGGCATCCTCCACTGCACTCCCTGGCCACAACAGAGAGCTGGCCTGGAAGAGGTGCAACCGGGACAGAATCCAGCGCCCCGACCAGGACTAGAACCCGGTGTGCCGGCGCCGCAAGGCAGAGGATTAGCCTAGTGAGTTGTGGCGCCGGCCTGAGCACTCTTTTTTTAACATAGGAGTTCAAAGTTATATAACCAGAAGTCAGGTCCCCACAAAAACCTCATCTGATCAAATCACTTCTTTTTGTCAGAACAGCTTTGTTCTCTGCTCAGAAACCTCTAATGTTTTCCCATCACATTCAGGGCAAAAACATTATGCTTAAGCCCAGAAAACAGGACCCAGCCACACAAGCTCCTTGCTGTTTACAAAACCCACTGGATATACACACCTGTGTGCCAGGCCATGACACGTGCTGTCACTTCCCCGGGTGGCTCCATCCTGAGTGAACCCCGTGGATGTCACCTTCTTTTCTGTCTAGGTCACTAAGCTCAGAGGTGGCTTCTATTGAAAGACTCAACTTACTTGACTAAACTAATTTTTAATCCTCTTTCCCATTCATTTTTTTTTTACTATCTTTTCCTGTTACCTTTCAAATATTGTTAAATAACACCTCCCACTTTTCTCATTGACCTCACACCCCCACTATAATATATGTTACGTATTCTCATTACTAGAATGTAAGGTCTAAGAGGACAGTACATTTGAGTGATATGGACACAAGGTTGTAAATTATTGTTCCTGGTGCCTAGAATAACATTTGGCACAGAACTGAAGATGAAATGTTTGTTGAAAGATAGTTGAGGAAATGTGAGAAGAGTGATGTTTGGATTTATCCATTTAATAGATACAAACGCAGTAATCAGACACTAGGGAGAGAGCAGAGGTCAGCCAAGGTCCCTTGCTGAGCTATAATTCATGCTT
This sequence comes from Oryctolagus cuniculus, assembly GCF_051225735.1. Lineage (NCBI taxonomy): Eukaryota > Metazoa > Chordata > Mammalia > Lagomorpha > Leporidae > Oryctolagus > Oryctolagus cuniculus. Next base: position 75,325,283 of record NC_142873.1, read on the forward strand.
AGGACACCATATCACTGTTGCTTTTCTATGGAGAACTGTAAATGACACAGGGAGGCCACCATCTTAAACATTGGTGGGTTCTCATGATAATGAAATAGTTTGTTTCATTTATTTATTTATTTATTTTATCACTTCTCAGCCTTTTGGCTAAGATCAAGTGTATTTATTTATTTATTTATTTGAAAGGTAGAGTTACACAGAGAAAATTAGAGAGAGGTAGAGAGAGAGAGAAAGAGAGAGAGAGGTCTTCCATCCTTCCAATTGGCCGAAACGGCCGGAGCTGCACTGATCCGAAGCCAGGAGCTTCTTACAGGTCGGGCATGTGAGGGGCCCAAAGACTTGAGCCATCTCCCACTGCTTTCCTAGACCATACCAGGGAGCTGGATTGGAACTGGAGCAGCCAGGACTTGAACTGGCAACCCTATGGGATGCTAACAGTGCAGGTGGCGGTGGCCTTACCCACTATGCCACAGTGCCAGCCCCGAAATAATGTTTTTCTACTTGATACTTCTCAGAAACCCAGGTAGGCATATATGTATGATTTTTTTGCTATTTAAGAAGGAGATTTTTATACTTACATTTTCTAAGCTTTGAGATGAGAGTGTAATCATACGTAAAATGACATCTTGTATCTCAAGTACCAACATGAGAAGATTCTGTTCAGCGTGTCTTAAGGGGAATGTAATTTATTGATTACTTAATAGGGAAAAGGATGCTTTCAAAAAAATACCTGCGGGGCCTGTGTTGTGAAGCAGTAGGCTAAGCTGCTGTTTGTGGAGCTGGTATTCTATATCAGAGTGCTGTTTTGAGTCCTGGCTATGCTGCTTGTTTGAGTCCCAGCAACCCTGCTTGCAATCCAGCTCCTTACTAATGTTACTGGGAAAGCAGCGGAAGATGACCCAAATATTTGGGCCTCTGCCACTATGTGAGAGACCAGGATGGAGTTCTTGGCTCCTGGCTTCAGCCTAACCCAGACCTGGCAGATGTGGGCATTTGAAAAACTGAGGGAATACCTCTCTCTTTCCCTGTCTCCTTGTCTCTTTATGTTGCTCTGCATTTTAAATACATAAATACATATTTTGCTTTAAAAAATATCTGTGTAAGGGTGTGTGCTATCTTCTATTTTGTTGGAAACATAAATAATAATGTCATTATGGGCTTTTTAATAGTATTTCATAGCTATCAAAATGTTTAATAGCATTTTTTAAGATTTATATATTTATTTGAAAGTCAGAGTTACACACAGAGAGAAGGAGAGGCACAGACAGAGAGAGAAGTCTTCCATCCACTGGTTCACTCCCCAGTTGGCCCGCATCTGCCAGAGCTGCACCAATCTGAAGCCAGGAGCCAAGAGCCAGGAGTTTCTTACAGGTTTCCCACATTGGTGTAGGAACCCAAGCATTTGAGCCATCTTCTAATGCTTTCCCAGGCCATAGCAGAGAGCTGGGTTGGAAGTGGAGCAGCTGGGACTCAAACCGGTGCCCATATGGGATGCTGGCACTGAGGAGGGCAGCTTTCCCCACTATGCCACAGTGTAGGCCCCATCTTTTTTTTTTTTTTAAGATTTATTTATTTATTCGCAAGGCAAAGTTGGGGCCTGCATTGTGGCATAGTGGGTAAAGTTGCCACTTGCAGTGCCGACATCCCATATGGGCACAGGTTCAAATCTTGGCTGTTCCACTTCCAATCCAGCTCCTTGCTATGGCCTGGGAAAGCAGTAGAAGGCCAAGTCCTTGAGCACCTGCATTCATGAGAGAGACCTGGAGAAAGCTCCTGACTCCTAGCTTCAGATTGGCGCAGCTTCGGCCATTGAAATCATTTGGAGAGTGAACCAGCAGATGGAAGACTTTCTCTCTCTCTCTCTCTCTCTCTCTCTCTAACTCTGACTTTCAAATAAATAAATAAATCTTTATAAAAAAAGAAAGAGTTACTCAGAGAGAGAAGGAGAGGCAGAGAGAGAGAGAGAGAGAGAAAGAGAAAGAGAGAGAGAGAGAGAGAGAGAGAGAGAGAGGTCTTCCATCCACTGGTTCACTCCCCAAATGGCCTAAATGGTCAGAGCTATGCCTATCTGAAGCCAGGAACCAGGACCTTCTTCCAGGTCGCCCATGCAGGTGCAGGTGCCCAAGGACATGGGCCACCTTCTGCTGCTTTCCCAGAACATATCAGTGAGCTGGATCAGAAGTGGAGCAGCTGGGACTCGAACTGGCGCCCATATGGAATTCTGGCACTGCAGGGGGCAGCTTTACCCGCTATGCCACAGGGCCAGCCTCATTGTTTTCATATTTTCTATTTGAAACACTCATATTTACTGGTCTGACATCTGAGTCATGAGTCTGTACCATCACACTACATTGTTGGTTTATGAAAAATACAAATAAGTTACCTTAGAAGTAAAAAAGAAGACTTAGGTAAACATCAATGCAAACATTTAGAAGAAACCTGGAGTGACTATATTAAGATTAAAAAAAAAGCAGACTTTAGAACCAGGGACAGCAAGGGACCTTTCATAACTACAAATAGATTAACTCATTAAGAGGATGTAAATATCCTAATTTAGCACCCTTCTAAGGATAGAGCTTAAAAACACACAAACAGGCACTAACAGAACTAAAGGTTAAGAGAAAAAAATTCAAACTTAAAACTACTCTCTTTAACATTCTTAGCTTGGTAGTTGAAAGAATTTGGGCAGCATTTTCAGCCAACATGTTGTACTGATATTTATAGAGCATCCTCACCTAACTGTAGTAAAATATACATTCTTTCAAGTGTGCGTGCGACATTCACGAAGACAGACCATGTTCTGAGTCAGTAAAATAAATCTCAGACATATAAAAAGTACAAAAACATTTAAAATCTACCCTTTTAATTCAAATATTTAGAAATTAAACAAGATATTTCCAAGTAACCCAAGATTAAAGACGAAATCCCAAGGGAAATTAGAGTATATTTTTAATTTAATGTAAATGGAATCACAACATTACCAAGGTTTTCAGATGCAGCTAAAAAATTATTAGAGGGAAATCCCTAGCATTAAAATGATTAATTAGGGTGAAATAGACTAATTTCTTGAGTGTTACAAATTATCAAAGCTTACTCAAAGAGAAATCAATAGCCTAAAATCTAAACAACCCTATATCTACTTCAATGCTTGGTTAAAAACATTCTAAACACACATATGCAGACTCCAGACCAAGATGGATTCACTGGTGAAATCTATTAAACATTTAAGTTTAAATCTATACCTCTTCTAAACACAGATGTAAAAATTCATCAACAAAATACTGGCAATTCAAATCTTGAAATATATTTAAAAACATAATGCATCATGACCAAGTGAAGTTTATCCCTGGATTGTAAGGGTGATAATTAAACTGCCAACAGACTAAAGCATAAAAAAACCCATATGGTTATTTCACTAGAGGCAGAAAAAGCACTTGACACAATCCCACATACAACATGATTTAAAACAAAAGCAAAAACACTTAGGAACACAAAGGAAACTTTCTCAACCTCATAAAGAACATCTATGAGAAACCACATTTCATATCACACATCCTGATAAAAGATTGGGAAGAAGGCAAGGATGTCTGTTCCTATCACTTCTACTAAAAGTTACTCTGCGGATCAGAGCTCAGGTACAGAGCCTGACAAAGAAACAAAGCTTACAGTTTAAAAAATGGAAGATGTAGAACTGTTTCTCTTTTAACATAAACTGATTGACCATGCAGAAAATCACAGAATTACAGGAAAAGGCTATTAGAACACTGATGGAGTTAGAGAAGTTCACAGGATACAGGGCCATAAGAAGAAATCCAGGGTATTTCAACATATAGGTAAAAAAAAACCTGAAAATTTTTAATTTTAAATGTCCATTATAGAATCAGTGAAAACTAATAACATATTTATTGATATACAAATATCTTTAAGACCTGTACATTTAAATAATAAAACAACACCAAGAGAAATTGAAGATACCATAAAGCTACAGCAAAATAGATGAATTATATTAATTAATCAGAAAATTCATCACAGTTAAGATGATAATTCTTCCTAATTAATCAATAGATTCAATGCAAAATCAACCAAAATCATTCATATTTTGTAGAAATTGATGAATTCATTATAATTTTTAAGAATATTTTATTTATATATTTGAGAGGTAGAGTTACAGACAGTAGGAGTGAGAGATGGAGAGAAAGGTCTTCCATCTGCTGGTTCACTCCCCAAATGGCTGCAATGTCCAGAGCTGAGCTAACTGAAGCCAGGAGCTAGGAGCTTTCTCTGGGTCTCCCAAATGGGTGCCCGGGCCCAAGGACTTGGGCCATTTTCAACTACCTTCCCAGGTCAGAGCAGAGAGCTGGATCGGAAGAGGAGCAGCTGGGACTAAAAACGGTTCCCTTATAGGATGTTGGTGCTGCAGGCAGAGGATTAACTTACTATGCCACAGAGCTGGCCCCAGATCTAAAATTTGAGAATATGCAGAAGACTAGACAACTTTCAGGAAAGCAAGACAAAGTTGAAGGACCTAATGTTAGCTGATTTTAATACTTAATATAAAGCTAAAGTAAATTAAACATTTAATATTGTCATGAAGACATATTAAACAATGGAAGAGCAATAAAAGTACAAAACTCACTCATATAATGTCAGTTGGTGCTTTTAAAAAAAATTTTTTTTATTTATAAGGCAGAGTTACAGAGAGAGGGGGAGAGATAGATAGAGAGAGATGGGGCCAGCACTGTGGCTCACTTGGTTAATCCTCCACCTGTGGCACCGGCATCCCATATGGGCGCCAGGATCTAGTCCCGGCTGCTCCTCTTCCAGTCCAGCTCTCTGCTGTGGCCCAAGAAGGCAGTGGAGGATGGCCCAAGTACTTGGGCACTTGCACCCACGTCAGAGACCAGGAAGAAGTACCTAGCTCCTGGCTTCAGATTGACATAGCTCCGGCCGTAGCGGCCATTTGGGGGATGAACCAACGGAAGGAAGACCTTTCTGTCTGTCTCTCTCTCACTGTCTAGCTCTATCTGTCAAAATAAAATAAAATAAAATAAAATAAAGATAGAGAGAGAGATCTCCCATCTTCTGGATCATTCCTCAGATAGCCACAACAACCAGGACTGGGTTAGGCCAAAGCCATGAGCCTGGAACTCTATCTGGGCCTCCCATACAGGCTGCAGGGGCCCAAGTACTTGGGTCCACTTTCACTAATTCCTCAGGTGCATTAGCAGGGAGCTGGATAGGAAGTGGAGTAGCAGGGACTCCAACCACTGCCCCCTATGGGATGCGGGAGCTGCAGGCAGCTGCTTAAAACCTCTATGCCACAATGCTGTAGCATTTGTCAATCAATTTTTAAAAATTTAAATGACAAGGTAATTCAACAAGGAAAGGATCATCTTTGTCACAAACAGTGCTGAACAAATGGGACATCCTTGTGAGGGAGGGGTAGGAGGGAGAACAGGAAGAGGAAGAGGCAAAGAGTGTGAGTGTGGGGGGAGTTGATGAAGAAGGGAAGGGATCAGCCACCACCAAAAGAAATAAAGCCAAATCTTCATCTTTATCTCATGATATATGCAACATTAATTCAAAATAACATGATGGCTCAACTACAAAAGGTAAAACAATGAAACATCTAGAAGAAAAATTAGGCTAATATACTTAACAATTTAACATTGTTAATCATTTTTTAGATTTACACAGAAAGCCAAAAATGTTTCAGAATATTATAAAATGGACTTCAGAAAAAATTTAAAATATTTTTGAATGTTAATATAGGGAAAATGGAAGGATATGTCTCAGCTGACAGAAAATACTCATAATATACAAGGATGAAAATAAACATATTAAAAAAACTGATAATTCTTGAAATTCAATTATAAGAAGAAAAACAAACTAAGAAAATGGACAAAATAGTTGAATAATTTAGAAAAGAAAAAGGACAGCCAATAAATACATACTAAGCTGTTCACTAACAATGGTCTTAATAAGTACAATACAAATTAAAATTTTATCCCTTGGAATGGCTGCAATTAAAAAACATGGATAAAACCAAGTGTTGATGAAGATGAGGCACAACAGTAAGTTTCCTTTATCATTAGTGGGAATTCAATGGTGCTATTCTATTTTGAAAAAAATAATTCTGCAGTTTCTTACATAATTAAAAATTGAATTATCATATGATCCAGACATTCTACTCTCAGGTATTTACCCAGGAGAAACAAAAACATGTGCACTACTAAGACTTGATCCATGAATGTTCATAGGAGCCTTATTTAAAGAGCAGAAACAATGAATATCCTCAAGTATCTAGCAAATGGTGATAGATAAACAAATTATGATACTTCTGTCCATAAACAGAATGCTATTTAATTTTTTTCAGCATTAAAGGAAGGAACTGCTAATAAGCACAAGACATGAATGTCAACAACATTTTGGTGACCGAGAGAATCCACACATGAAAAATACCTTTCTATATGATTCCATTTATGAGAAGCTTTAGGAAAGAAAAGTTTGAACTATAATGTGGAAAATAGATATCTGCCTGTCTGGGAGTATAGATTGTTAAGTAAAAATACAAGTGAATATTTTGAGGCAATGAAAATAGTCTTTGTCTTGAATGTGGTGGTAGACACTTGAGAATATGTGTTTGTAAAAACTGAGGAGGCATTTGGCTTAGTGGCTATGGAATGTTTGGGACACCTGCGTCTCGTATTGGATGCCCAGGTTTGAGTCCTGGCTCCCACTTGTCATTTCAGCTTTATGTTATTGGGCACCCAGAGAGGCAGCAGGAAATGGCTCAAATACTTGGGTGTTTTCTGCCCAGCCATAGCTCTTGCCGGCATTCGGGGAGTGAATCAGCAGATAGAAAGTGCCTCTGTGTCCACCTCTCTCTCTCCCTCCCTCTCTATTCATCTATTTACGTCTAGAAAAATAAATAAATAAATTTTAAAACTGATCAAACTGCTAAATTAAAATTAGTATATTTTATTGTTTTAAAGTTTCAGCTCAAAAAAAGTTAATTAAGGGGCTGGCACTGTGGTGTGGTGGTAAAAGCTGCTGCAGCTCTGGCATCCCATATGAATGCCAGTTCAAGTCCCGGCTGCTCCACTTCTGATTCAGTTCCCTGTTAAGGCCTGGGAAAGCAGTAGAAAATGGATCAAGTCCTTGGGCCCCTGCACCCACCTGGGAGACCCGTAAGAAATTCCAGGCTCCTGGCTTTGGATCAGCCCAGCTCTGGCCGTTGAGGAGTGAACCAGCAAATAGAAGACCTCTCTTTCTCTCTTTGCCTCTGCCTCTGTAATCCTTCCTTTCAGATAAAAAAGTAAATCTTGGGGCCGGTGCCATGGCTCACTTGGTAATCCTCTGCCATGGCTCACTTGGTAATCCTCTGCCTGCGGCATCCCATATGGGCGCTGGTTCTAGTCCCGGCTGCTCCTCTTCCAGTGCAGCTCTCTGCTGTGGCCCGGGAAGGCAGTGGAGGATGGCCCAAGTGCTTGGGCCCTGCACCCTCATGGGGGACCAAGAGGAAGCACCTGGCTCCTGGCTTCAGATCGGCACAGCGCCGACCGTAGCAGCCATTTGTGGGGTGAACCAACGGAAGGAAGACCTTCCTGTCTCTCTCTCACTGTCTAACTCTGCCTGTCAAAAAAAAAAAAAAAAGGTAAATCTCTCTCTCTTTTTTTTTTTTTTTTTTAAGCAAAGGGTAATTAAAAGAAATAGTATGTGAATGACTAACATGGATCTCTTTCTTAGTTGTCAAAAGTAATGTCTCACTCTGTAGAATGGAAATGATGATCAAATAGTTTGTTAGTTTGATTCTGAATATCTTGGCATGTTCTTCTTGATTGCCTGGAAAATCAGGCAATCAGGCAACTGGAAAAAAAGTCAACTGTCCGGTGCTCTCTTGATTCCAGAACCACTGAAAAATGACAGGTCCTTATTTTCACCTTAAAGTTCAAGTCACCTGGATTTTTGAAGTTTCATTATGCACACAAAAGTAAAAGTAGGTACAGGAATACAATAAAATGCATGGATAATCTTAAAATAAAAGTTGACACAAGCCTAATGTACATTTTTAGACCAAAGAAAATAATTCAAGAAAATCGTACTTAATTGAGTTGAATATTTTGCATAAGACACATATTCAGATCAACCACAAATTGAAATCAATGATTTTCTCTAAAGAGCAGTTCATATTTGATTCAAAGTCCAACCTTTTGCCTTTGGAAAAAACTAAAGAGGGATTTGGCAGAGAGGGAATATCTGGCAAAAGGAATTTGATAGTGGGCAACATTTGGAGTGCAATGCTTAGGAAAACATAGGATCTGAAAGTTAAGTAAATTTACATGCTGACAGATAAAATGGTACAAAAGCTATTTGACATGTCATTTGGAGTTTAGGATACAGTGAGAGGAGGAGCACTCTTTGAAGGACATTATTTTAAAATTTAAATGATATTTAGGAATGTCTGTTCCATTTCCCTTATCCTGTGAAAAGATGGGGAAAAAATATTGAATAGCTTCTTTTTGGTTTCACTAATGGGCAGAAGAATTCAAAGCAAACACTAGATTATCTGAAGGCTCATTCAGTGGCTTCTCTGTATTGCTATGCTGGTTTTTCAACACATTCTTAGAATAAAGTGGCAAAGGTCATTGTCTAACTAGAAGAATAGCATAAATAGATATTTTGGAAGTCATGTATTTGTTCACAGTGATACAAATTATCAGGACAAATGTCTTTTATTGGATATAAAGAAATTGAATTTTATTACTATAAAGTGAGGAATCACAAAAGACGTTTCTCCATTCAAGTTAACATTTAAAAACAGTATGATTCCATCCCATTTGCCAGAAAACAACATTTTATGTCACAATATGACACATAGAAATACAACTTGAAGCATCAAAAATTAATACTCTATACCCAAGCCACAGTCCCCTAAAAGCAGGTAATGTGAATTATTTAAGGGTAATTTTGATCTGAGAAACATTCCCCAGAATCATTTGCCTTTGGGAATGCAGAAAGCTTGTCTTGTAATTCACTTTATGGTCTATAGGTTTGTTTTCTCTTACAGTATAACATTTTTTGTCAATTTGTTTTTATAATTGGGCAATTTAGGAATGTATCATAAAACCCAAGGCTGAAGGCTTTTCTAAGTGCTTAAAAATGTATTGTTTTATTCCATCTTGACATGCTAAAAATTAGAAGGAAAAATATAAAATGAGGGGCTCACCTGCTACTCAAACATAACAAATTGAAAACATAATATTAAATGTATGAATTTCTATCATTTCTGACTATTTTAAATCAGTGTACCAGGTCAATTGTATGCCATTTTCTTTTTAAATGTGATAACAACTACTATCTACATAAGTCATTGATTAAGGTTCCACTGTTATATATTATTCTTTTTTAAAAATATTTTATTTATTTATTTGAAAGGTAGTGTTACAAACAGAGAGGGAGCGAAAGGTCTTCCATTCGTTGGTTCACCCCGGAAGTGGCCACAACAGCTGGAGCTGGGCTGAGCTGAAGCCAGGGCCAGGATCTTCTTCGTGTCTCCCACACGGATATGGGAGCCCAAGCACTTGGGTCATCTTCTGCTGCTTTCCCAGGCCATATCAGAGAGCTGGATAGGAAGAGGACCAGCTGAGATTCGAACCAGTGCCCATATGGGATATCTGCACTGCAGGCCAGAGCACCAGGCGGAGCTCCAGCCCCTGCTGTGTATTATTTTGAAGAGAACAAGAGAAAGAGTGAAAAAGATTTTGGTGGCATACACTTGAATCCTTCTCAATGCCATTTCTAGGAAAGGAGACATTATGCAGAAACAGGAGAGAAATTAGACTAATTGTGCAAGAAGAGAAGAGTAACAAGATTAGAGTGTTTTGAGGGTAAAACACACAAGTGCATGTTTACAGGAAGATTTGAAGCCTCAAACAGCAGGATATCAAAAAAAAGAAATGAGAGTTCAGGTTATTAAGAGGAGTGTATAGCATACAACAGCTAGATTTGGAGGAAACAATTTATCCACTTTTGTCTGCCTGAAAATTTTTAGAATTGTGGTTTGTTTTCCAAATATTAATGAAGTGCACACTTTTAATGGCTATTTCTAAATAGTCATAGTTTGGCTGGACTGTTATATTTTTTTCCCTCAAAAACATTGTTTGGCTTCTCTGCATTGCTATTCTGGCTTTTCAACACATTCTTAAGGTGATAAAGGTCAGTGTCTAATTAAAAGAAGAGCATAGATAGATCTTTTGGAAGTCATGCATTTGTTGATAGTGATCAAATTATCAGGACAAATGTCTTTTATTGGAAATTAATTAAGGAACGGACATAAAGTCTTCATTTTTTCCTTTTTTAGTTTTATACATACTCTGGTTCCTTCTCATATAATTTGGTAAAATCTGAGTCACTGAAGAACCTTCACAAAGTAAACACATTTGGCATCAAGACTGTCCACATGACTCATTGGATCACTTTTTAAATTGATTATTACTTTGGGAAGGATAGAGGGCAAGCCAAAGGTTTAGAGACATCTCAAACTGGATGTAGCTATTCCCACACGATGCCTGGGAGTAGTTGTTGAAGAAGTGCCTCATTTTTTAGAAGAAAAAAAAAAACAGACAAAACAGTTACTCTGTTCTTTAGTTGGACTATGTTAATTAGCTTAAATTAGGATTCTTGGGCATTATTTTGGCATTTTGGCAACCTCTTTTTCTAGCTTTAGTTGTAAGATATTGTCACAACCATTTGCAAAATAATTTTTTCGTGATTGTATCAGTAAATAATAATATTATCAAGAGCTACAAAACACTTCTTATTTATCAATTACATTGCTGAGGCTGGCAGAAAACAGAGAAAATGTCCTAATTGATGACTTGCAGGAAACTCATGTAAATCCTGCTCATGAAAACCACTGACTGCACATGGCAACTTTCTCCCAGAGTGCAATTTTGGTATCACGTACAACATTTGGCATAACTAGAATTATTTTCTATGTAGAGAAAAACAAAAATAGAGGAAAAAATAAAGAATAATTCCAGTATCTCATTCAGTGGCACTAAAGTGATGGCATAATCAAACCTCAGATTTTGAATGTCACATTGAATAAGCCCTATTCTCTTGCTCTTTAATGCACAGGAAACCCTGTTGTTGTACCACCCCCAGGGAACAACTCCTAGTTGAATTGGGGAGAATCTTCAAGAGGGAATTAAAAGCATATTAGAGAAAGGATCAAAGGTTCAGACAAACAATGATTTAGTATGTACATTTATCAACAAGGTTAGGACATGGAAGAAGAGCAAAATGTAACACAATGGTTTTAGGAAAGTTCTTCTAAGGTCAAGTCCAGTGCTCAAGCATTGAGGGTCCACTTGAGTTTTCTGGAATAACAGCAGGTATCACGACTTACAGTAACCATCAGAGATTAGACATCTTTAAAATGATCTCTGTCCTTGGTTTTTAAATTAGCTTCAAGGACTTTAAAACTGAATGTGTGTGTAATATCTAGGAAAAGTTGGAATAAGTCAAATTAATATTAGCATATTAGCTAATTCATGAAGAAAGATTTCTGGAGCCATTTAAATAAGCTCATGAGCCTATATAAAATATTACACGAGAAAAATGCCCATGGAAACTCAATGAATAATAAAGTAGACATCAGTAAATGTTATATGTTTATGGGTACATCTAAATTTAGGATTTATCTATTTGCAATAACCTGGTATGAAATTGAACATGAAAGTCTTCATAAGGAAGTTCTTTAAATTTATTTTGACATGGCAGGCAATAATAAATAATATATATGTATATATATAATGCAAAATAAACCACAGTCTGACAGTTATGACTTAAAACAAACTAATCATAGTTTTTGTGTGGAAAAAGATAAAGAACACATAGTGGAAAATATTTTGTATTCAAGGTAATTGTTAAATTAAACATGTAACAATTACAGTGTTAAACATGCATCAACATGTCGTTGTGCTATTAAATATGTCAAGGATAAATATGTTATATGACAATAATTTTTAGTTTATGCTCTCATATGAAAATTGGAAACAAAGCATCAGAAACTTTACACATATTATTAGAGAGCTATCTGATCATTCCATAGTTGAATATGCTATGAGGAGATGAAAGGACAAACTAAAGATCACATACGTACAAAAGATTAATTTTCCAAAAGTTAAGAGACACAGAAACACAGATAAATTTGTAAGATGATAAGTGAACGTACTAAAGCAATAGAGCTGTTTCCTTGCTCTTTTTCTTAGAGATTCAGGTGAAAAATTAGAAGTGCATTAAAACTGGGCCCGCACCATGGCTCACTAGGTTAATCCTTTGCCTGCGGCACCGGCACCTCATATGGGTACCAGGTTCTAGTCCCGGTTGCTCCTCTTCCAGTCCAGCTCTCTGCTGTGGCCCGGGAAGGCAATGGAGGATGGCCCAAGTGCTTGGGCGCCTGCACCTGCATCGGAGACCAGGAAGAAGCACCTGGCTCCTGGCTTTGGATCGGCGTAGCTCCAGCGTGGCCGCCATTTGGGGGGTGAATCAATGGAAGGAAGACCTTTCTCTCTGTCTCTCTCTCTCACTGTCTAACTCTATCTGTCAAATAATTAAAAAAAAGAAGTGCATTAAAATTACAATTATGAACACAGCACATGTGGTAAATGCATTCAGCAGGAAATAGCTTGAATTATGGAGTCCCAAACCTTGGAAAGGAATCATGAATCAGATACTCCATTTGTAGTTTGAGGTATTCAATTCAAGCTCTTGACTTCGGCTTTCAGTTCCTTCATCTCTATTTCCCACTAGCTCAGTCAACACCTCTGTTTCCTTTCAATTTTGGAGATGAACTTTTTACAATGGGTTAAAAACACGACTATGCTACTGAATCTGTACACATGGAATACATGAAATTTGTCTACCTTGTATAAATTTAAAAAATAGTGTATTATTTACACATGATCTATCTACAAATAACCTATATACATCTTCCCATGTATTTTAAATGCCTAGGTTACTTACAATACTTAATATAATGTAAATGCTATGTAAATAATTATTGTACTGTATTGGTTGGAGAACCATGAGAAAGTAAAAAGCTTTGTACCTGCAAAAATAAAAGTCCATACTACCCAAAGTAATTTACAGATTCACTGTAATCTCCATTAAATCCCCATGCAAAATAAGTAAATTTGGAATGAAGACTGTCCACATGACTTATTGGATCACTTTTTAAATTGACTATTATCATGGGAAGGCTAAAAAGTAAACAAAAGGTTTAAAGGCATTCCAAACTGGATGTACTCTTCCCACATGAGGCCTGGGAATAGTTCTAATTCTCTACAGAATGAAAAAAAACAATCCTAAAATTCATATGGAACCACAAAATATGCCAGAATAGCCAAAGAAATCCTGAGCAAAAGAAATAAAGCTGGAGTCACCACATCACCTAAATTCAAAGCATTTTACATAGACACTAAAGTATTTAAAATAGTGTGGTACTGGCATAAAAACTGACACATAGACCATTAGAACAGAATAGAGAACCCAGAAATTAATCCACATAATTCACATAGAGTATATCAACTGATTTTTGACAAAATGCCAAAAATATACATCTGAGAAGGATAGTTTTTTTCAATAAATGGTACTGACAAAACCAGATATACAGATATAGCAAAAATGAAATTAAATATCAACCCTTCCCCATACATAAAAATCAACTCAAGCTGTGTTAAAGACCTGAAAGCATGAAATTGCTAGAGGAAAACCCAGGGAAACACTTCAAGACATTGGTGTATAAAATGATTTTTTTAGATAACATCCCAAAAAAGGCAGGCAATAATAGTAAATTAGACAAATTAGATTAAAACAGAACCAAAAAGCTTCTGCATGGACAGAGGAACAATCAACGGAGTGGAAAGACAATCTACACAATTAAAAAAAAATTTGCAAGCCTCTTACCTGACAAAGAATTAATATCTGAAATATATAAAGAACTCAAAAAACTCAACAGCCAAAAATCAACCAATGCAGTTAAGAAATGGGAAAAAAATCTGAATAAGCAAGAGAAAAATATGAACAGCCAAGAAACACATGAAAATATGCTCAATATCACTAGTCATGAGGAAAATGCAGATCAAAACTACAATGAATTCTATCCTCACCCCAGTTAGAATGGCTATTACTAGTCAACAACAACAATGAAACAAACGCTGGCAAGAATATGGAGAAAGGATAAATTTAATACACTGTTGGTAGGAATGTAAATGAGTACAGCCATTGTGGAAAACAGAATGGAAATTCCTTTAAAAACTAGAAATAGAACTGTCACATGATCCAGCAATCCCGCTATTGGACATATAAAGACATGAAATCATTCTATCATCACCATGTTTATCATAACACTACTCACAATAGCCAAGAAACAGAATTGATCAAGGTATCCATCAACAGATGAATGGATAAAGAAAATGTGTTACATATAGATAAAGGAATATTAATCAGTAATAAAAGATGAAATCCTGTCATTTGCAGAAGAATGAGTGGAACTGGAGGGCATGATTTTAAGTGAAATAAGCCAGACACAGAAAGAAATATCACATTTTCTCTGATATGTGGAAGCTAAAAACAACACATCCAAACATGAAATACCAATTTTTAGAAGATGGGGAGGGGTTGCGAAGGATAAAATGAGATTGGATAATGGACACCAAATCACAGTTAGACAGAAAGAATAAGTTCCTATTAATACACAGGATAGTGGGGTAACACTAGTACACAGTACCTTATGAGCAAATAAATGAGATGAGCTCCAAAGACCCAATTATAAGATAACATCTAGGGCTTGCACTGTGGCGCAGTGGGTTAACACCCTGGCCTAAAGCACCAGCATCCCATATGAGCGCAGGTTCAAGTTTCAGCTGCTCCACTTCCAATCCAGCTCTCTGCTATAACCTGATAAAGTAGTAGTGGAAGATGGTCCAAGTCCTTAGGCCCCTGCACCCACGTGGGAGACCAGAAGGAGCTCCTGGCTTCGGATAGGCATAGCTCTGGCTATTGCAGCCTTCTGGGGAGTGAACCAGCAAATGGAAGGCTTCTCTCTCTCTCTCTTTCTGTCTCTCTTTTTCTCTCTCTCTGCCTCTCCTCTTTCTATATAATTCTGACTTTCAAATAAATAACTAAATATTTTTTAAAAAATAACATCAAAGAGAAGATATGTTGATTGTTCTGATTTGATAAATGCACATTGTATACACACATTGTAAGGTCTCACTGTACCCCACAACTAGTTCTACATCTACTCTTAATTGGATGTGACTTTGGAAAGCTCATCTCAGATCATGGAACTTTACTTTTTTTCCCCTCTCAATTTGGATAGAAAATTGTGAAACTAGAAAATCCACTTTTATGTCTCTTACTAACTACTTAGTTACACACCATTTTGAATTATTCATTAGTTTTTCAGCTAGATTTTAAGTGCCCTAGATATACTTCCCACTACCTAGCATAGTATTGAATGATAAGCTCGATATTAACACACACACACACCCCTTGCCAGACTGAATATTCACTGGAAAATATTGGAGGCCAATATTCACTTATTTCAATATTCTCTAGTCTAGAATTATCCCCTATCAGCAGTGTGAAATGGGATGGTTGAAGGGTTTGTTTGAAAAGAAATACTCTTCATTATCAGTTTAAAATATACTATCTTCCAATTGTTATGTTACATTATCTATAACCTAGAGGATTTGTTCATGCATAATTTTTTATGCATCTGAAAGTAAAATGAGTAAATGTGTGACCTACCTACAGAAATAGCAGAAAGTCATTTTAAGGACAGCCTGGGAAAGGTGGCGAACTTTCAAAATCATATTCCTGTTTAACTGGCATGTACGAATACATAAACCATCATGTCTTCTCATCAGTTTCTGCAATATTATATACATGTATAAACACACACATATACACATGCATACATATAATGTATATGTACACATATATACACACATATAGGTGGCTATATATGTGCATATATATATATGAAGAGAAAAAAAAGATACTCCACAATTATCTTTTTCCTGCCCCTGTGAGAGGATTCTATACTTTAAATTTTTTTCCATGAGGTCCTTCACTGAGAATGTGTTGTGTTGTTGTGATTGTGATACAGATTCAGGAAGCATCCACTGGACAGCTTATCAATGAACTTCAACTACTACAGCAATAGTTAAAAGATACTAAAAAACCTGAGAAGTTTGCCAGGTTATCAGAAACATATGGTACTTTTTAAAAGATTCTCTGAACACAGAAGACATTCTGTGGATTCATTAAGGAAAGAAAACGAAGGCCAAATGTGGGTGAGAAGTTAAGGCTTTATCTGGGAACTCTTTCTCTCACCCCATCTGCCTCAACCAAATCTCACTTCGAGGTACTGAAGTTCTCTGTAGAGGTTAGTCATTTACGTTTTAAGATTTATATTGTTTGAAAGGCAAAGTTTCAGAAAGAGAAAGGGAGAGATAGAGATCTTCACCCAGTGTCACTTCCAAAATGGCTGCAAGCCAGGAGCCAGGAGATTCATAAGGGTCTCCAACTCAGGTGGCAAGGACTGAAGGACTTGGGCCATCATCCACGGCTTTTACAGGCACATCACCGGGCAACTGGATCAGAAAGAGAGCAGCCAGCGTGTGAACCAGCACCCCTGTGGGATGCTGGTGTTGCAGGTGGCAGCTTTACCCACTACACCACAACATCAGCCCCATCTTTTTGAGCTGAATAAACAAAATTATGCCTCTTTAAAGGAATTGCAACAAATGGTACTACTTTAAATAGTAAAATAGAAAATTTGCCTATCAATATACATTTTTTAGAGAAAATTACATGCAATAGGTGTGAGTTGTAAATATAATCGTTTTGCCATCAAATCAGAAACTTCTTTAAAGTCACCCAGAGTACATTTAATAAAGATTGAGCAGTTTCATGCATTATGATTTTATAGTTTCACAATAAGTGTTTGCAAAGAATAGGCAGTGTTTTTTTCATTAAGCAAATTAAGATACATATGTCTCTTGTAATCCTCTCTCTCTCTCTCTCTCTATCTCTCTCTCTCTTTCTCAGAAGAAAACAAGTTCCTCCTTTTCTGCAAGATGGCACAGGAATCCAAGCACTTTTCAGTTTTGGAATTCTTTTGCTCTTAATTTCATATTCTTCTCCAACACCTCTTTTCCTTCTGCTTTCAAAATGCATAGGCATCTCCAATTTTGAGAGAACCTGTACTTTGCCCTGAAGTCTTATTAATCATTTGTTTCCTGTTAATAAATCTTCAATGAGTTATCAATCTTTACATAATGCATGCTCATGCTGGCTTCTTCCTCCTCCACTTGCCTAAAGTTGCACTAGCATCTTCCATGCACCCAGATTTTGTTTCTCTGGCTAGAATATAAGCTTTTGTAGGAAGAAATTATATTATGTATCTCCTGGGGAGATTTACCTGGCATTTTATGCTAAAACCATAAAAGAATAAATGAATGAATTCAACTTACCCATACCCTTTGAATATCCAGCTGAATCCACACAACTGCTAGGATAAGCCAATCATCCTTCCTCACAATAAACTCTCTTTCTAACCTGAGGGATCTCCCCACTGACATCTAACCCATCTGACCTTTCTTAGAAAGAATAAGATGCTTTATTCTCTCTTTGTATTGACTGCTGATTTCTATGCATCCCAGCCAGGAAATCAGGGGCTAGCAAGTGTTGTCAAGGATGTAAGTTTCTAATAGCATAGGAAAACACATTGTTAAAAGGAGAGACACTCTGACTTCATAAATATCTAACCAACAGTATTAGCACTCTGGAACATGCCCTCTAGCTATGAGAAGGACATAGAAAAAAATACCTAAGTACAGAATTTAATTTTAGGAACTCACATGTGCATAATACAAATAAGCATAAGGGAATAAATTTACTAATTTTTGAACAATTTATTTGAAAGCCAGAAGAAGAGAGAAGAAAGAGGAAGAGAGAAAAGGAGAGAGACAGAGAGATCTTACATCTGCTGGTTCACTCCTCAGATGCCTGCAACAGCAAGGCTAGGCTAGGTAGGTTAAAACCAGGATCCATGAATGTCATCCTGGTCTCCCATGTGGGTGGTAGGGACTCGAGTTCTCAAACCATCATCTGCTGTATTCCTGGGTATTTATTAGCAAGAATTTGAATCAGAAACAGAGGTAATATTTGGTCCCAGGCACTCTGATAATGGGATGTGGACATCCCAAGTAGCACCTTAACTCCCTCTGCTACTGTTCCTGCTAATGCATATATTTAAATTTATGAATAAATTTAAAAATTATTTTAAGATGGAATGTCCAAAACTTCTCCTAAAAATAAGAGTAATGTCAGCTGTGATATCTAATTTACAGTATTACTCTGAAGATCAGTTGGACATTAAAGTAATTTAAAACTTAATTTATGAACTATAAATTTGCAAATAATTCTGGCATAATGTCACATTTTATGTATACTATCTACCATTAACTATAGATGTTTATATATACCATCATAGAAACGAAAGAACAACATGAAGTCACAAAATTTAAAAATGATCAAACACAATTTTACATAACATAGTACTCTTTATTGAAAATTCTAAAAATATTTTCAGTTGAGTGAAAATACACTTTTAAGTCTCACAAAGTCTCAAGAGTTCAGCCTTTTTTTCTTATTTAAGAAAGAGTGGGCAGATAACTTTAGTGGCCATGAATAAAGAGATGAATTCCAATGTACTTCCAGCAAGTTAACTACTTTGGAATTACATGGTAGTGACCAATCATTTCAAGTCCATTTATAGCCCACACACTGGGTTACAACATATAAAACTTATACTTAAGAGTCCTTCTTTTTTTGCAGCTATCATTAAGCCTGCATTTATCTTTTTAATCATTAGAAATTATGTACATGACCTTTTTGCAATGAAAAGAATTTGAAATGTAAAATGAAATATAAGATCACAAATTCCCAAATCGGAAGATTCTTTAGAAGCACTCTACTCCAGTTTGTAAAACATGAGACAGTGAATCTCTTTGCTCACATCCCAAAATAAATGATGATCCAAGGCTATTTCACATTGTGCTATTGTGGCACAATGATGTTCTAATTAGTTTGCTACCTCTAACATTTTCTCTCTAACAAGCAGAGGGTTCTTTTAAAATTTAAATTAAATCAAATTCCATTGTTCCAAGCCCTTCCTTTCTATGTTTGTCAGGGTTTTCTTTCCTTAACTAACATTTCTGGGAGGAGGAAGGAGGCTTCTTTTGGCTTACTGTTTTGGAGGTTCACAGTCTGAGATTCAGCATCCCCTTTAGTAATAAGCATCTGTTGAGATGGGAGGATGGCGGAGGGACATTCACATGGTGAGTGTGGAAGCAGAAGACACCAGGGGCACACCGTTCCTCCGTGTCAGTGTGTCTCCCTTTATGAAACCATCATGATTTAATTCTGGGGCTCCACCCTAGCAACCTCATATAATCCAGTCTCTGTCCAAAGGCCCCCACCTTTAGACACCATAATTGGATCATGTCTGGACCCTAAATCTGTTCACCATCCATCCATTAACTGTTCATGTAAGACTTTGGGATATAAACTTCTGCACTAGTGTGGGGGCCAAATCCTGTTCAAACCATAACAGTTTCTCATTCAGATAATCCTAAATACATGTATGAAAGATACCATATATTTTAATATTTCCTTCAACCTCTACTTTCTGCTTGATTACTCCAACTCAGCTCCTGGCCATTGAATATTCCTCAAATCCTTGAAGCGCATCTACCTCAAAGTTTCTGTACCTTCTATTCCCTTAGCTGGAAGTACTTTTCTCCCTTAATAATATAAGACTCTGCCCTCATGTTTTAAGGGATTCTGCCCCCAAATCAACTTCTCAAGAAGTTTTTACTAAAACCTCCATCAGTTAGTACAACCTGTGAATCATTATAACCTTCCTTTTTTATTACTTCTTAGCATTTATCACAAGATGCCAATATTATTTGCTCACATTTACATTACATTAAACACATGCACAATTATATTTATTATCTGTGTCACTCAACTAAAATGCAGATTCCATGAGGATAGAAACATACAAAGTCTTTTCAATCATAACTATATCCTAGAAAAGTCCTTTATATCTGGCTTGGCACTCAATAATTACTGATTAAATACTAGGAGAACTCACTAACTCATGAATAAACCTCTATCCTCTTGGACAAGTTTAATGATTAGAAAATTCTTTTACTACTGTTAAAACTCGCTGTTTCTACTAACCTTTTGTGCCTATAGAATTTTTCTGAGTCATAAAAAACAAGCCTAAACATCTTCTCTCACCTCCTCTCAACAACTCTTCAAATACTTGAAGAAAGGTACAAATCACTCTGCAGTAAATTCTATCAGTTCCTTTAGTCATTCTCCAAATTACGTGGATTCCAATGACCTCATTTTTCACCTCTGTGGTCTTCCCCTGAATATGTTCTAGGTCACTATTTTTCAAACTGTAGGTAGTGACCTTAGAGTAGACCATGAAATAAATATATTGGTTCATATTAGGGAGGCAGTATAGTGTTATGGCTAGGCGTTAAGCCATTGAAATGATAAGTTTAGTGATTTATTAATGTGCAATCCTGGGAAAGTGACTTTACCTCAACTTACCTCGGGTTCTCTATCTTTAAAAAGAGGAGAATAATAATAGAATCTGCCACATAGGATTATGATTAAAATTGAGGATTAGTATGTGAACATTGAACATCTGCCCCAGGAGAGAAGAGGGCACTTCAAAGACAGAGATGGAGATAGAGAGAGAGAGAGAGAGAGAGAGAGAGAAGAATGGAGTGCTTTTCAGAGACTGGGCATCAGGCCATGATTCCCTTCCTCAGGCTCAGGCGGGAATGAGAGAGAGAAAGAGAAGGAGGACCAAGCAGGGTACTCCTTCACACTAAGGGGAGCGGCCAGCCTTCTTGGTGACTGATGCCGTGGGAGTGGGAAAGAACATGCCATGTAAAAATGAAATTTTGTTTTGACATTTTGCCATCAGCTAGATTGAAAATGTCATGTATAGTCTTAAGCATTTAGATCCATTATCACTCACATTCTAAATGATGTCTGCCGAGGTTACAAAGTAGGGCTTGTAAACGGAAAAATACCAGTAACCACAATAATATTGTACTTAATGGATTTTAAAGTAATGAACAAACCAGTTTCTAAAGTTCAGTTATATGAAGTTGCTTGTACAACCCCAACCCATCATTAACCTCTTTCACACCCTGAAATGTACTAAATAGCAAAGACTGCACTATTTTTACATGAAGTTTCAAAGTTGAGAGCTGGGTGATAGGTTTATAGAGACACCAGTTTTCTCCTTGGAGCTGAGAATTTTAAATTAACTCTGGTTTATTCCCTGGAGATAAGGCCCCTCTCATGGCTACCACGCTAGGTTTTGATGTAGTCTTGTAAACTGAATGAAGATGCAGCTTTTCTGAGATTCAGAACTCCTGGGAAAAGAAGCACGGGGGTCTCGCTCCCTTTTGCCAACAGATTTCCTACAACCTACTGGTGAGAAAATATGCCACGGTGCCCTCTGAAGGCTGAAATCCCATCCATTCCAATGCTGATTTTCTTGTTTTCAGGAGCAACTCACACAGAAACTCCAGAACTCCTGTTTTTAATGTTTTCTTAGAGTCCTGGATGACTCTTTTCTTTATTCAGTACTCCTGTATTATAAAATTATGAGCCGTCTTATTTGATTGCTCTTATTTTGGCATCATTGCATTTACCTCTATTGCTGGGTCACTGTGTTTGAGTTTTTCAGGTTTCCCATTCATGTTGTTTTAGACACTTCCTAACTGTTATTCCAGCTCCGTTCTCTCCTTGATTCTCTGCAAGCTAAACAGCACTGCTAGATTAATCACCCACTAATCACACTGCAGCCGACAGGGTCCTTCTATGATTCCACTTTACTGACTGAAAATAGACCGAATCATTAATGTTCTGCCATCTGGCATCAGACAATCATATCCCCCATTATCTTCTACTTCCTTTTCTTTTTAGGTCAATTTCTTAAGGATGGGTTTCATATTTTTGTTTATGAATTTTCTTCATCCAAGTCCCCTCCTCCTCCGCATGTTTGCCTTGGATTTAAGTTCTGTGGATCCTTCTAATGTCTTTTACACAATCTTTCTTTGTCATAAATTCCTCAGGCCTAAAATTATTCTCCTCTCCTCTGGACTTCCCCAAATTTTACTTTTGCCTCTCTTTATAACACATTGTATGTTTTACTTCATATTAAGACTATAGGTACACACATGTACTTCTTTTACCTACAGTAGACCTTAGGAGCAAGAACCACTTCTTGCTTCACGTGTCTAAAAGTTCTGCCACACAACGTACTTTCATACAATAAGTAAATGAAAGGCACATTCATTCCTTAAATACTAGACCATGAGCTGCCTGAGAGCAGGAGTAAAATGTGTCTGTGTTGCTCATCTGTTCAACCAGCTGCCTGACTTTGTACCTGAAAAGAATTATGTTCAAAAAAATTAAGCTGAACAAAAAAACAAAACAAAACAAAACAAAAAAACAGAAACAAATCAGAGCCTTACCCAGTGGCCTTTTTTCTAGAAGTACTAAAATAGTATATTGGACAGAGATTCAGGTACCAGCCCTTGTCATATCATTTATGTAGAAGAAAACTCATCTACAAAGGAAAAGGTACCACAAGCAAGCCTTCAAATTTTTCTCAATAGAAATACATACTCTGCAGTCTGTTCCTTGAAGACTCAAGAAAATATCTGGAGTATTTTCTAATTCTCCTTTTTCAAGAGAGCTTGGATGCATATTGTTTTTACATGCTTACTCTTAAACATTTTTTGCAGATAAAATAACAACTACTAGTATGACAGGGAAAGCATAAACAAAATATACAACAAGAAATGAGGTGGAGTTTGGAAATTTGGGTTTCTTGCATGTTGCTGTAAATGCTCACATCCCCCAAAACCATCGAAGCCAATTGCCACTATGCTGCTGTGTGGATCCCCTAGCATTCTACTTCGTTACTATTTGCAACCAAAGTTTTCCTAGGTTGTTGTAGTTATGCTTGGGGAAAAAATCAATTCTTCCCCTTTTATTGAAAAATTATATTCAACAAATTTTAACCATAACCCATTCTACAAGGTTTAACATAGATGGTGTTGATTTACTGTCCCATTCATAATCTGTTGATGATTAGCCTTCCTGGAAACAATCCACTCCCTTGTCTAATGATATCAAGGTGTTTGTTTTTAATCTGTCCAAAATCATCCTAAGGACAAATGCTTTATTGAAGAATTATATTTTAATTTATTTTCAAGCAGTGTTTTTGATGGGCATTTGCATTAACACAATATGATTATGCTTCTTTACACTAGTATCTATTCACATCAGAAATTACCTGCACATACAGTCTCAGATGGTGGTCAAAAATTGTACAAAGAAGTAAGAATAGGACTCCTTAATATCACACAGCCCTGCTGCTCATCAATGCGGCTTTTTCTGTTCTAATGCTTTTGTCATGTATATGAAAGTCATTATGTAGTTTAGAAAACAGAAGATGAAGTGAAAGAGGAAGATCAGGGACCTAGGATGCATTAATATTCCACCAGCATCAAAGATATTTCCCTCGAGGGGCTCCTACAGGCCACGCTGTTATTACAGTGCCTATCCATTATCTTGTGCTGTTCTTGGTATTAAGACAATAATGGAGAGAATAGGATTATGTGCAGATGATAGGAAATGTGAAGGCAATTCAGCAAGATAGGAAATGAATGGAGACATGATTCTTTCATCGAAGCCAGGGATAGTTTAGCATAGGGTAAGAGAGAAGATAAATGAAGCAAAATGAAATCTTTACAGGTTACCAGGGGTAAAATGAGTGTTCTCATATAATCCTATGAGTTTAACCTTCTTGATAGAAAATACCATGGCATCTTTCCTTACAATCCAAGTCTATGTGCCTTCGGAGATGATCTGTTTTGTTCTAAAATTTCACTTGTGGGAAAAGCTGTCCAGTGCTTACATGGTCACAAGGTGGCCTTAAGGGGTGGCATAACCTTTTAATTCACTCCCATCTTGGAGAAATTGGGGCTGTTATTTAAGATTCCCTAGTGGAAAGGACAAGCCCAGCAACTCTCCTGACCCATCCCTTATCAAACAATGCCCAGCAATCAAGAGAGCAATAAACTGAGCACCAGACGGGGGAGTTCTATTATGAAAAATGCTTAATCTTGTTTTTCAGAGCCCCCATTTCTTTTGACACTAACCCTTCCTGTCCACACATGCACATGCACATACTTGCACATGTGAGAGTACATACACACACATACAAACATACACAAACACACATCATCCAGTCCTTGGAAAACAGGAGCAAAAGCCCTGACTTTTTGAAAAGATCACCTATCTCGGATGCCCAAGGCTAATGTAACTCAAGGGTTGGCATTTCATGATGATTGTGTGGAAACAAGAGCGGCAGATTGTGTCATTTGCCGACAAGGCACTGGCACACATAAATGTAAAGAAAAAGGAGATTTAATTAAATGAAGGCACAGTCATCTGCAGACAATATGACAGGGCCAGAGAGAGTGCTTTCTGTGTTCACACACTCTGCTTACTCTTCAAACACTGCATTTGATCCTGATTTAAATTGGATAGAAATTCAACCAAACTGAGATCAACAATATAATAACATCCTCTAACTCAAAGAATTACCAAGGGGAATTGAAGAGGAAATATTGGAGGAAACCAGGATGTAGATACACTGTATCTATAGGCTTGTCTATGAATGGGAAAGCTGAGGATATCCAGGCTGCATATGGAATGTACATTAGTATATCCTGCATGGACTTGTGCTGCAGCAAACACAACTTACTTCTAAATTCATTCTTTATAAACAGGATTGGACTCCTTAAAAAAATAAAAAGTAAAAATATATAGGTAAACAGGACTCCTTAAAAAATAAAAAGTAAAAATATATAGGTATGTATGTCCCCCCAAAAAAATCTACTGAAGGAAAAGGAAGCAAGAGTAGGAGCAAAATACATACAAATTTCCACCCAATGCATGAACCTGTTATCTATATAGGGAAAAAAAAAACATCTATAAGAGGAAAATGTAATCAAGACCTTGCACAGCTTTTGGGCCTTTTCTTTCCCCTCCCCCAGCCCATTCTGGGCTCTTTGGCTCGCCTTTCTGGTTTTCTGGTTTTAAAAATGGCTCCATACTGCTCTCTGCTGCTGGTTTATAATTTTCTGCTTGGGAAACTCAGAGCAGTTCCTGCTTCTCTTGTGATATCTCAGTATATCAGGTCACGACTGACGTTTATACTTAACATGACTGTTTCTAATTTGAAATAAGGCACGTGGGTAATTCACAGATTTGGAATGCCAAATCCAGTTTCCTGGCTCTATAATTTTTTTCAGATTATAGGGAACCTGACTTTTTGAAGATCTCATTCTAGCCTCAAGAATCATTTAAATGTGAAAGATTGTCCTCTTAAGGAATTTATGTATTATTAACAATCACTCTATAGATTCATATTTCTTGGAAAGTTAGGGGGAAGGAAACACATTTTGGAGATGAGTTGGGATCATAATTAATAGAACCCCTTAAAATTCCACATCATAATAAACCCAATTCCTACTAAGAAAATCAACAAAATAATACATGTGTGAAAGAGCTCAATACAAGGTCTGCACTCAATATACTTGAGCTTTGAATCAAATCCAAGCAATCAAACATCACTTGAATATTTTTAATTTAGGAGAAATTTGACTTCTGAAAAAGTGTATTCCTACCATTAGATAAAAAGTATTCACATTAGATAAAGTATTCAAAGTGTATTTTACTCTTTCTTTTTGAAAACATGACTGGAAAAAGTGATTTATTTGCTTATTTTAATATGAAATATCAGAATGCTAGGATTTTCACCAAAATCCGTATTATTTTATACAGTCTAACAAATGTAAGCACAAAAATGCTCAGTGGAGAGCTTACTACATAATATATTTCTACCACTTGGAAATATAGATGATTGCAAAAGACAGTCAACATCTGCGATTAGAAGTTGTAATGTGTGGTCACATGACCACGGCTCCATCTGAAAGCATATACTCGGTTGTGTAGTCAGCGGGTTGTTCTATTTTGTGCCATCATTTTGAACTGTATCTTAAGCATGCAACCCTGTCACTCCACTCAACAGAAACACTAGGTAAGAAATAAAATGGACAGTAGTGTGTGGAATTCATGGGTGTCACTCACCAAGGTCCTTGGCCTTGAAATTCACTGTAGCATAGAAGAGTGCAGTTGTGTAGACTCCCCCTAGAGCCAGGATGGGTTCCTATCCAAAACTTGGCTTCAATGTTAAGATTGATAACAGCAAAGGTTCAGCAAGAAGGTATGAAGAGGTTTATTACTCACACAATGAGGCTTTCAGCTGAACACAGGGCAGATCGCAAACACTGGGGAATATGGCTTGACACAGTGGCAAGAGACCTGGGTTAAGGTTTTTACAGTGTTTGGGGCATGGGCCAGGGTAAAGGATCCCACATCTGCTTTGAACTTTTTGCTGATGCCAAAGGAGGGAAAAAATTGACTTTTTTCTCAGCTTGCCAGAGATTTAACAGAAGGGGAATGGTAAGACTTAAAAGCCGTTAGTGGTTAAATATCAAAACAATAAAGTCAGATCCTTTCTAACAAATGTCTTCTACTTACATTAGCAGCTGTTCTAATTATGAGATGGTGGTGAAAAAAACTCTCCAAATGCCATGTAGTCAATACTGAAGGAAGATACTGCTCTGAACCCAAACTGGGCAAATAGCCTCATTAAAGCAGTGAGAATTCACTAATGCTATTCTTACATACTGAGGGTCTCTTATCCAGATTTTTGAGGTGAAAAATGGAGAAAGGTTGGGAGAAGAGATTGTGCATGTTTGTGTTTGTGTGTGCTTAAGATTTAAAAGCCAAAGTTACATAGTGAGAGAGAGGGAAAGGCAGAGAGAGGGAGAGAGAGAGAAACATCTTCCATCTGCTGATTCACTCCCCAAGTGGCCGCAACTGCCAGAGCCTGGCCGATCTGAAGCCAGGAGCCAGGAGTCAGGAGCTTTCTTCGGGTCTCCTACATGGGTGCAGGGACCCAAGCACTTGGGCCATCTTCCGCTGCTTTCCCAGGCTAATAGCAGGGAGTTGGATTGGATGTTAAACAGCCAGGACTCAAACTGGTGCCCATATGGTAGAAGCTTTACCCACTGTGTCAAATCTCAGGCCCCTAGATTGTGTTCTATGAAAACCTTTATCCACGTAGTAATTCTGTCCAATAAGCACGTATTGTAGTGCTGGGCTTTGCTCCCAGTGAAGTTGATGGAGAATGCACTGGGCCTATCTTCAAGGGGTTTTCCTTCTATACATGGAGAGTTCTTCCATAAAAAAATAATCTCACTATTGACCGTGTCATAAGTATGCTTATTTATGAAGAACAGAAGGATCAGGCAAGATCAGCAAAATACTTACTCTGCGTTGAGGAATGAAGAAATCAGAGAATGTTTCATAAAGCAGAATCTTCAACTCTAGATGATTATAAGGCAAATAATAAAGCAAAGGACATTTTAGGTAAAGAAAAACAATATAAAATAAGTATAAAAACAATATGATAAAATAAACAAAGGCAAAAATAAGCCCAACATTTCAGATTGGTAGTTGGATTTCCCTAATACATGTGAGGAAGGTAGTTTTTAAAGAAGAGACTAATGATCTACAAAATCAGAGTGTAAAGGAACAGGCCTGTTACGGAGAAGTGTGTGGACTTTATTCAATAGTTCAACAGTTTTCAACTTCTTTGATCATGATTGCCTAGCAGTACAAAAATTTGAGTATTAGTTCCCCATAGAGATACATAGATTTCCTAAATTATTTACACACATTTATGTCGTTCACAGATAGCTTAAGACACAATAACATTTAGGAAAAGACCATCATTAATGATAGTTCTGAGTTGATTTTCCTCAAGCATGTGGCCATCACTAAGACTGAAATGAGAGTAATTATTGTATTAAGTAAAAGATAATCATTTGAAACAATAAATAATAAATGAAAGTGAAGGCTAAAACAGAAGACCCAGTAAGCCAGTGAAATGATAATTCCAAAACCAAGAAACTCTCCCAGCAACAACCCATTTTCTTTTAAAGGTTTATTAAGCCTTAATACCAGTTTTTTTGTCTTTCATTTCCCTTAGAAATCTGTTTAAGTGAACTATCGCCCCTGGTACAAAATGAAGAAAAGTTGCCTTCTCCCTACAAGCAGATATAGTTCTTGTAAGGCTTGGTATTTACATAATTGAAGGAATGCTCTTTAATACAATGTAACACAGTGCTGGAACCAACTCCTCCATCTTTGCAAATGACTCATGTCTGGGAGGGCCCTGCAACTCAGACTTTCATAGATTGTGGGTAAATCCATCTTTGTGGCTGCATTTATCTCGGGCCTTCTGGAGTGGTGGCCACCTGCTCCCCACTTGATTAATTCTGTTTAAATCACAAGGAAGCTGAGTTTCATGAAGGTTTGGAGCAACTTCATGGTGAAAAATTCCTGCCACCGAAAGACTGTAAAAATAAACATTGAAAAAAATAGCTTATCCACAAAAGTACATGGGCTATTTACTTTTGGGTTGCTTTTACTTGCATTACTCAACTATCTCAAAAGAAAACACTGGAAAAGGCATAAGGAGCAGGTATAATAATGTTGATGCAAGTCTGGAAAAGATACTGCAACATTGTACAATAATGTGTTAGGAAGCTTGCTTAGGAGTCATTTGTCTTCTAACTGTCTGCAAGTAATGAGTGTGTTTGGTAAATAAAATAGATTATTAAATTTTCAAATAAATATTTTCTGCCAACTCTGTGTACTGCCATCATGCAATATGCTCAGTAGCATTTCAAGCTAAGACCCATAGCAGGAGGCTTTGGCAATCGGTTCACTCCATGAAAGTAAGCCTGCACCAGAAAACCCACCATTTTGGACAGAAATATACAACATATTTAAATTGTCATTGAAAGCAAAGCATATAACATTTGAGCATGTGTACAATACACCATGCCACATATAATGCATACTATATACAACATACTTCATTATTTTCTTTTTGTTCTACACTTCTGTTAGATTAATGATGCTATGAAAAAACCTCTATGTTACTGTGCGTTATTTCTAAATAAATGCTAACTGTCCCATAGATGGGTATTATAATCTTTCTTATAAAGTGTTAAAAATTATTTAACCTTAAAACTCAAAAAAAAATTATTAAAAATGTTATTTTACCAAATGTCCATGTAAACAATTGTTATCCTTTACCTGTCTACTATGTGGGGTCAGTTACCAAGAAGTATAATCAAACACAAATACACACCTACAATCAGAAAGGTTATCTTTACACTGAGCTCAGATATGCCCTCCAGTGAGTTATTGCAAAATCACTCATACCTTCTTGGGCTGAACTGAGGACAAAGCACAGGGATGATTATTACACCTAGCTGTGAGTTATCCCAGAACTAACTGTAATCCAGATTCACTTACACCATAATTGCTAATGTGTATTCTTAACCATTAACAAGATTTTGGGATTTTGCTGAACACCTGCCTTCCACTAGAACTAATTAAAGAAAATAAGAATGGAATACTCCATGGCTTCCTTTTTATCCAGTGGCCTAGAGTGTGAACCAGGAAACTAAAACAACTCTAAGTGTACACTGATGCACACTGAGAAAACCCCACTTATGCATTAAGGAGAATGATGTCACCAAGCCATAGGAAACCTGTTTTAAGGAAAACCAGTTTTCTATTGATTAGAGGTTATATTTTACTGGTGTTTTGACTAAACAAAGTAGTCCAAAGGCTTTATTTCCTCAAAGAGAAAAAGGTCTTGTAAGTGTTATTTTCATCCCTCAAAATACCCAAAGTACCCCTCTTCTACCTTACAACACTGCCTAAAAGATTCCTTCTTCCCTGTTTTTTGTTCCTTTCAGTGTATCTGTTTCTCTATTCATTTCTCACATTTCAAAAATCGTACTTCATGAGTTATTTCCACTTTCCTTAAGACTGCAGTTTTTTCTTTCCCATGCCAAACTTTAATTTTCACTGTTTCCATCTTGTTCTGTGCACATATTCTAACTGATTTCAATCCCCACCCCCGTCCGGGACTTGACCCTCTAAGGAACCATTTTTATCATCTACCAAGTCAGCTTTTCTACGGAAAGTGTCCGCAACTGACAACAAGGAGTGTTGAACACGGTACTGAATCAGAATCAGCAGAACCACCTTGAGATTAATAAGCCATGGATGTGTCAAATGTGCTAGTAAGGGAGGCTGAAGCCATGGACAAAACTAAATAAAAATAAAATAAACAAAAAAATTTATTAAAGTTGAGCTTCCTAATTTCTAGAGAGCCAGAATGAAAAGTTTCAAATAAAAATTATTTTTTAAAGATTTATTTATTTATTTGAGAGAGTTACACAGAGAGAAGAAAGGCAGAAAGAGTGAGAGAGAGAGAGAGAGAGGGAGAGAGAGAGAGAGAGAGTCTTCCATCTGCTGGTTCATTCCCCAATTAGTCGCAACGGCCAGAGTTGCGCTGATCTGAAGCCAGGAGCCAGGATCCAGGAGCTAGGAGTTTCCTCCGAGCCTCCCATGCGAGTGCAGGGGCCCAACGACTTGGACCATAGCAGGGAGCTGGATCAGAAGTGGAGCAGCCGAGACTCGAACTGGCACTCCATATGGGATGCCGGCATTGCAGGCAGTGGCTGGACCTGCCACGTCACAGCACCTGCTCCTACTATTCTTTTAAAAATTATTCATTTAAAACACTTCTCTATGTTACAAGTCATTAGTCCAACCTGGTATACCACCTTAAATCTATCAGCTTATACTTTGAAAGTGAATTGCATATGCAGTGTGTTTTAATCTTCTGTTAGGTTTGTGCTCATCATGCATATGCTTGGAAGAAAGATACAACATTGATTTAAATGGAATGAACTTAAGTGAATGTCATTTGTCTAACCATATGATGGAATGCTATGTCATGAACTTCACTTTATTTATGACAAATTGAATACGGCAGTAAGCTTCTAGTGAATACTGTTTTCCTGTGTGCCTAGTCTAGCTATGGGGCTATTCAGAAAGCTACCATTTTTCCTTTAACAAAGCTACACAAAAAGTTCTTTCAAAGAAAGGTGGTAAAAAAAAAATTTATGAAGTTTTGGTATGTACCCCAGTCTCCTCCTATGTCTAAGACATCAGAGAAAGCTCTAAACACATCAGTCACCTTATGTTTTAGATTCTGAATTTCAGTGGAAAGAGTTTATATTTATTGGAAAAACAAGTATGTTAGCCATGATTTTCAGTGTCTTAAATGCATAATTTAATGTAAAATTATAAAATTCCTTATCAGTTAAGTTTTATTATCCTTATATTATAAAAGTGTAAAATAAGACTAATAAAGGTTAATCAAGGAGCTTGAATTAAAAGGTGTAGTAAACAATGAGAAAAGAATATTAAGTAAAGTTCAATCTGTTAATTTCTACCAAATTAAAAACACTGTCTTGTTTAAAGCCAGTTTAAACTTTCTTATCCTGAAATTTAATCTTAGAATCTGTGTCAGATGGGATGACTCCTAGGAAATTGTTCCTGTGAAATTTGGCCAAACT
Source organism: Oryctolagus cuniculus (assembly GCF_051225735.1). NCBI lineage: Eukaryota > Metazoa > Chordata > Mammalia > Lagomorpha > Leporidae > Oryctolagus > Oryctolagus cuniculus. Next base: position 75,357,058 of record NC_142873.1, read on the forward strand.
GTGCAACAGGGACATGGAGCACTGGGCTCCACGCAGGAAAGGTGGCTCTACTGGCAGTCCTCAAGCAATCAGAACAAATAAATTTTCAGTAAAGGACAAATGGCCTCAGGCCTGACATGAGTATTAGTCAGATCAGGAGCTGTACCCATGAAACAAACTTTAAGCATAAGTTTTGCTATACTGTCATATAAACTTTTACCTGTAAACTGTTCAGCAGGCAGCTTATTTTAGATTCTAATATGGACAGTGAAAATCCAGCCAAGCATATACCAAACACTAGTAGGTTCTGCTATTCTAGAAGTGGATGACCAAGGGTTGGAGGACTAGGTAAGCAATGAGTGAAAAGTTGAAAGAACCATAAGCTGAATATAAAGCCCTTTGACCACATACTGCTTGGTATTTAAGTTCTAACTATAGTTTACTGTTGGTGATAATGGTTAGACATCTTAACATCAAGAAAAGAGCAATATTTTTAAATTAATCAAAGCTGTGAGTTAATTCACAAAATAAAAATAGAAGAATGATTGATATGCTAAAAAACATTGCTTCACTAATGACTGAAAAAGTGAAAACCCAGATACTGATATACTATTTGTTGTTTATTATACAAAAAAGAAAATTCTCAATGTTAAGCACACATTTCAAATTTAAATATGCGTTTTTTATTTTTTTAAATGTTTATTTATTTGAAAATCAGAGTTACAGAGAGACAAGGAGAGATGGAGAGAGATATTCCATCTGCTGGTTCAATCCCCAGAAGGCTGCCACAGCCAGGGCTGAGCCAGGCCAAAACCAGGAGCCAGGAGCTTCTTTCAGGTCTCCAACATGGGTGGCAGGGGCCCAAGCACTTGGGCCATCTTCTGCTGCTTTCCCTAGGCCACCAGCAGGGAGCTGGATCTAAAGTGGAGCTGCTGGGACACAAACTGATGCTCATATGGGATGTCTGCACTGCAGGCAGCAGCTTTTTACCAGCTATGCCACAACACTGGCCCCAAATAGGCACACCTTTTTGAAAATGCCTGGATAGCTATAGAATCTGGTTTTCTTGTTGCTTAGCCTAACATTTGGACAAAAACTTAAAAATACATATGCACATATTATATATACATATATATAAATTTTAACTAAGATTGTTTGTAAAAGAAAAATATAAATGTCCAACAGCTCAATATTAGTTGACTATACTTTAGTGTATATGTATAGTTAATTATCAAGTGGCTACTAAAAATTATTGTTCAGACTATGTATATGTATACTCAATGAAAGGTGGTTTAATGAACTATTAAGTAGAAAATAGTTTTAATATAAATATAATTTTAGAAAAAAGAGGTCTGATGAAACATAAATAATGATAAATATTTACAGAGATGAATCTGCAATAATTTATCCAATTATATCAGATATAATCTCTGAGCAATAAGATTATTTATGATATGTTCTTTCTTTTTTGATTATCTGCATCATCTAAAATTTCTACAATAAATATTTATAAATTTATAATAAAAGTATTAATGTTAAACATATTAAAATCAAATTGAATTACGACATGGTATATATACAAAAGGTTTAGGAAAAAGTAGCTAGGATTAAACAATGGTATGCTGAAAGAGCTATATATAAAATGTATTCTGAGTTAGAATTTTTATGCTCTATTCCAATTTTTCAAAGAAGAAACTTTTCCTGTAAGCAGGAGATGTAAACAAGAGTCTGAAACTAATTTTCATCAATCACTGAAAGAAAAGGTGAAACATGAATAATCCATATCCCAAAATCTAATCAGATTCACATGCTGCAGACACACAAATTCAACTGCCTTTGTGGAATGCTTGCTCTTTGTTGCACACTCTTCTTTTGTGAACATAATCTGATTTAACGTCTCTACTGCATAAGAGGTAGCAATATTTACTTACTTTTTGAGTGAGAAAAATAATGGTCATAACAAACTAAATGTGGAATTTATTATTCAAAATATTACGGAGGATGTGTTCCTCTACTGCACCAGCAGTTTCTCTGAAGCATCTGTGAACATGTTCAAAACCACAGATTCCCAGGCCCCGTTCCAGATCTTTCCAACCTGAATCTTCTAGTCTATTTGAACCATGATACTAGGTTGGAGTCTCATTGGACAGTATCATTCAGCTTGCTCTATAAAGTAGAAGGAGAAATGTAAATGAAAATGGTACAAACTTACAATATTGTAAGGCTGGAGATCTAATGTAGAGCAGAAGGACTATAGTTAATAATGGTGTATTGTGTATTAAAACTTTGCAAACAGATAAGATTTTAGGTGCTTCCTGCCACCACCAACACCCCTGAAAAGAAATAAGTAATTATACAAGATGAAAAATATGTTAAATTGCTTAGCGGTAGTAATCATTGCACTGTATATATGTGTATCAACACATCAGGTTGTATGCCTTACAACTGAATATAATTTGAAAGATAAAAGTAAAAATGACTTAAGGTAGCATCTCTTCCTATCCTGAGTCTTCCTCTTCTGAAATATTAATATCTTTAAGCCTGTGTGGTATTTCAACCTGGCAACAGAGCTCTAGTTCTGGCCATGAGCAGCTCTGCATATCTTAACACACAGGAATTAAACTTCTTAAGGGACAAGTGATGTATTTGCAACTCAGTATCCAGTACTTAGTATTGGCAGAGTTTATTTGACAGATAGAGTTAGACAGTGAGAGAGAGACAAAGAGAAAGGTCTTCCTTCCGTTGGTTCACCCCACAAATGGCCGCTACGGCCAGCGTGCTGTGCCGATCCGAAGCCAGGAGCCAAGTGCTTCCTCCTGGTCTCCCAAGCAGTTGGGCCATCCTCCACTGCCTTCCCAGGCCACAGCAGAGAGCTGTACTGGAAGAGGAGCAGCCGGGACTAGAACCGGTACCCATATGGGATGCCGGTGCCGCAGGTGGAGTGGCGGAGGATTAGCTAAGTGAGCCACGGTGCCGGCCCTGGCAGAGTAGGATTTTTAACTCTTAAATATAGGCAGTGGATTTTTGCATAGTAAAACAACATTTACCAGTAATGCCAAGTGCTCGTTTTCTTCTCTTCATGTTCCAAGTACAATTCTGGAGAAACAAATGAATTAACAAAATATCCACAATTGTTAGATATGGTGGCTCTGGAACATTTTACAATTTTAATTATTTCATATTACTCTTAAATGTATGCATACAGATATATGTCCAGATAGACCATGTCAATTTTTTTTCTCTTTTGTCATTTGAAGGTATGTTTTTCTAAGTAAAGGCATTGTGTACTTAAAATGCTTCAATGATTTTTGACGTTTAAGTATTTGGACATACAATGTATAGATGCCCTTATACAACTTTGCCTTGGTGACCACAAATGTTAGAGTTAGATCTCCTTTTCATCAGTTCTCAATAGAAATATGATTACGCTTTTGGTTTTTGGCAACTCAAACCTAATTTGCTTATGCCCTGTCTTAGTTAGGATAGGACTGTAAGGATAGGACTTAGTAAGGATGGGACTGTGACTTTCTGTCTTGTCTTGCCTGAATATTTCAACTTTATTTTTTGTACTGATTTACCTGTCTATTGAGATATTGCAAGCAACTGCTAAGTTGTTTTAGAAATGAAATAGATTAGAATGGAAAAGGAGGGGAGGTGGGAATAATGGAAGAAAAAAGGAGTTAAAAAGGAAGGTATACTGAAGGATGGATAGCTATAAAGTGATAAAGCACAAATTGGAATCTAGTTCCCTCTTCAAACCCATTCATATTCCATTATATTCCGTTTTGATATGTTGTTACAAATCAATATTATTGCCAAAGCATATGCTTCAATACATGAAGATTTTCCCAGATAAACAGAAAAAACAATTAAAAATGTTAACCATATTATGAAAGAAAACTTTAAAATCAATTTAGCATTCACTTCCTTTAAAATTATTGCTATGAACATCAATTACTGTTATGTTTTATTAGCAGGTAGTTCTAGTCTTGCAACTATTTGAATTTTATATAGTTGTCAAATTCAAAGCTTCGTTCATTAACTGGTTCATTCAACAAAATGTTTATTGAACACTTTTTGTACTTAGAATGCAGCAATGTACAGTAAAAGATAACAATCCATGTTCTTATTTGGATTATTTCCTAGGGGGATACAGACATTCAGACAGAACATTGGAAAAATAGGGATGCGTAGTATGTTAGAGTACATGCAGTCGTTATGGAAAGATCTGAGCTAGTTGAGTAAGAATTACAAATTTAAATGGGATGGTCGCATTTGCCAACCCAGCAAGGTAAGAACTTGAGCAAAAGACTAGATTGAGGTAATGTAATCAGTTGGGTGCATGCATATCTGGGAGAAGAACCTTCCAGGCAGAAACAATGACCAAAGGCAAAAAGAGGAATGGACTGGGGCCCAATAGCAGTAGAATAAGTAATACCCCTAAACCATCCTTCCTGCATCAAATGGCATCTTTTGTTAAATAGCTGATCAATGATATTTCTCTACAGCATCAAGTTGCTTTATGATTTACACTGCCAAGGTAACTTTAGGGGAAAGTGTTTGTAATGTGGCTGTCAGCACACCGTTCTTATGACAATGTATTCATATTGGTGTCTATGTTAGCACAAATTCTACCACTTAGCTCTCCTTCATTTCTTTCTTGCTTGCTGTTTAGGCTATGGAATCAGCTTTAGACTGGATGTTGGTAGACATACATCTGGTTTCAATTGTCATAAGTTTACTTTCTAATCCTGCCAAATCACTAACTGCTCTCCCAAACTACCTTAGACATGTTGATAACTATCCCACTAAATTGTTTTAAGTCTTACATGAGAAAAACAGGGAAGTACTTAGAGAAGGATTAAGGAAGAGTAATTCACTTTCTAAAAGCATATACATTTCACCAAAATGTAATGTGATACTAGGCCTTTTAAGCGCCCTGAAAAACAACATAAGTTAATTATAAAACATTATTAATTGCTATTGAGTGATTATCTTAGTCCAAAAAATGCTTGGATTCTACCTTTTGTAGAGACCACAGTAATCACTACGATGGGATCTGCAAACTGGACATCCATGGAGAAATACCATTAGTAAAATAAAACAAAGGAGAGGGCTAGAATCTTGAAGCTTGTTCTTACTGCAGTGTGACTGATATGAGAAACCTTGCATCTTCTCCCTGGGATGCAAAACCTTTGTGATTACAAAGAGAATAGTTCAGCTTTGAAAAAGGGTTGTATGTTCACCTTGTGATGAAAAATTCTATTGTTTAAAAGTTGTTTCACCCTCTCTCATCCTTTCTCAACTTATTATAACCTCTGGAAGTAAAAATCACATAGTAATGCAACTTCTAGTTATAATTTTTTAAAATTTTAATATCAATGTTAAAAAAATCAGAAAAAATGTCATTAATTACTAGGCTAATTTTCCCCCTACTTTGAATTATTTTTTGATTTATTTAAAATTAATTCTCCTTTGGTATGCACCTGTGAAGAAGATTTTTTTTTTCTTTTTCTTTTTCTTTTTTTTTTAATAGGAGTTGCTTCATCTGTCTAGCAGGTCTTGCAAAAATTCACTGTCATTTCACATCTGAAAGCTAGACTTGGGCAAATCTCTACTCATGATAAAAAGATAGAAATATCCACAAAGGTACCAGGCTCCATCTGGTGAAAACTACTGACTGTGGGCAAGAGAATAAGCTTTTGTTGAATTTACAGGACCTTTTGTTTTTATCTTTCTTTCTGTATTTCTTTCAAATATAGATTCTGTAGGATGATAGGAAAAAAGAGAATTGTCAGAGAAGGTAGTAGGAAAGGGGAAGAAGGGTTAAGGGATATATCAAAGCCAGAAGCATAATCTTGCAATACATCTTATAGGAAATACCCCTTTGAGTCAGACTTAGCTGATAAAACTCTGAGCTCTCTGGGTTGAGGGAGGGGGAGAGATGCAGAAAGAAAGAATCACAGCTCTTTTGCCTTGGGAATTATAGAACCTGAGGCTCTTGGGTGAAAAACTAATGAGTGAATCAAGTGAAATGCATGATTTCATCCTCTAAAGCTTTGATTTGAGGGCAGTTTTTATTAAATCACAAACGAGATTATTGCCCATCCCCAAGCAAAGAGTAGGTAAGTGGAGTGCTTGTCCCCCAAGGAAAGCAAAACCAATACAGTAACTTTTCTTGGTAGGCACTGACTCCTATTGTCTACTTTCTAAAAATGCTATCAGTAGTTTTTAAATCCCTTGTGTATACTGAAGAACCTTTCATTAAAAAAATAATAATAACATGTATAGCCACGTGGCCATATGAGTAAAGCTGATTTATTTCTTTCAGTTCCAGAGCCCTAGTCCTCTCATATTTCTGTTATAAAGAGATGTATTTGTATTTGTTTTATACACATGCTTTCATAGTTAAATATAAATATTAAAAACACTTTTTGAAAGGGTAAAGCAATGATTATTTGTAATGTGCCAGTTCTGAAGCAGTATTTCGTGGGATATTATCCAGAAGCAAGCTACATCAGAACTACCTGGCGGGCCTATTGAAGTACAAGTTTTTAGGTGGCTGCAGACCCAGTGAATCAGAATTTCTATCGTGGGTCATAGTTTGTGCCTTCATGAGACCTACAGTGCATTTTTTTAAGCAAGCAAATGGTTATTCTTACATACATTACCCTTTGGGAACCACTATTGTAAATGTGCCATGGAATCTAATTGTAGCTCTAGCTTATGTACACAAATCAGTACACATTCAAGGAGTAGTGTATTTACTCTCATGAGTGACAGGCATTAGATATTCTAAAACTGAATATGGGCAGCCACAGAAAAAGAAGAATATGTGCATCTCAGAAAAGAATTCCTACATCTCAGTGTAGACATTGGTGCTATTGAGTTGGTGTACAATCCAACCATTCCGTTTTCAGTTATCACTGCACAAGGGACATGAAGAGATGTGGCACAGATTCACTTAAAATGTGCTAGTCTGAAAATATCTGGGCAAAGAAATCGCATAAAATAATTTCCCAGAGTCGCAGTATCTGAGCTGTATTGAATGCAGTGCTATCTCTTGCATTTACTGAGTACCTCCTGCATGCAAAGCCTGCTCAGGGAGATTTTGTGATTATTAACATAACAGGCATAATCGGTTATATTTTCTTCTGGTAAATTCATACTCAAATCTGATTCTAGCAATGGAAATACAAGAAAAGTAAGAGAAAAGCTTTGACCTTGGCTAAGCAGAAGAGAAGGCTGAAACTGCATGAAGCATGATTAGCAATTATCTACAAGTTTTCTTAGCTTTCCATTCTACTGGCAGTAGTAAGCAATTGGATATATGTAATTTTTGAGCCATGTAGAGATGAAGAATTCTGTCCATTACTTCCAAATATTTTGAACAGCAGGTGAATACACTGAAGCTAATATGTCTGAAAAGCACTCCCCTAGGGAAAACGTATTCCATGGTTATAATATAGAAAACGTTACATATATTCATAATGTATATGTGCAAGATCAATGAAAACCCAGGGCAACAGACCAATAATAACCCATTTTTAGTCTCAATAATTTTACTTAAGTTTGCTTCAAGCAGAATTGCCTCACAATTGAAACTTCTGTGAGTTACAAAGGAGAAAACTGATGATTTGGTGGGAGGTGGGGTCCAAACATGAGAAATGATTTTAGTGAATAAAATTGGGAAATAAGAGAGGCAACAGGGAATGAGCCATGACTGGCTGAACAATGTTGGATGATTGCATTATGCAGTATTTGAATTAATACTCTCTCTCTTAATTATTCCTGTCAGTCCAACCATTGTTCTCCCACCTTCCAGGGCAGCAGAAATTAACAGCTGGACTCCTAAAAAATAGATTCTGTCCCCTGTCCCTGAATTCCACCTGTATCATGAGTACAGTGGATGTCTAAAAACACAGCTATGCCGAGCACACGGAACAGAGAAGGAAGGCCCTCTTGTAGAGACTTTCTCCTGAACAAACTCTTGGAACAATTCTTCTTTGCCATTTCACCTGCCACAATTTCATGGGTTCACATTTCCATGCCAAAGCTGACTGGAGATTAGATGAGCAAATGTAACCTCCAAATCTAAATTCATCCAGTGGACAGAAACCAAAATCAAAAGGAAATTTTCATTTTATTTGCCACCCACTCAGTACTGCAGAGAAAGTGGAAGGTTGAAGGTTTTTCTATGTGTATCTACATAGTATGTATACTTGTAACATACTCAAATGTGTTTAGATGCCAATCAAATTACATATTATTAATGAGATCTTTCATTTGTTCTTGATGAATCAATTTTATACACATGTATATTTTTGTTCCAGTTTATTACTGCTATTTGTAGCTCTCCAAAAAGTCACTCCTCTTTCCTTCCCATTGAATTATTTCATCTATAAAAGTTTAACGTATTTTAACTTTTATGATAACTTTACCCAGGAACTTTGATGAATGAGTGCTAATTATCATTCTGGCCCAGAACATTCCAGAAAATTTGAGTACAGAGTGAAATTTCTAGATATGCCGATAACTGACTTGTTGGAGAAAGCACAGAGACATAGAATTTACACTCAGATTCAGGTGGATTTGCACCCCTTAACTGCTGGAGTTAATTAATTAGAACCTCTACATAGGTATGCCACTTTTTTCTTTTTAAGGCAGAATTGCAGAGAAAGAAGGAGAGACGAAGAAAGATGGATCTTCCATCCACGGGTTCACTCCTCAACTTCAAAATGGCTAAGGCTGGGCTAGCTCAAACCAAGATCCAGAACCTTCATCCAGTTCTCCCACGTGGGTGCAAGGGCCCAAGACTTGAATCATCTTCTGCATTCCAAGGCTAATTTAGCAGGGAGCTGGATTGGAAATGGAGCAGCCAGGACACAAACTGGCACCCGTATGGGATGCCTGTGTTGCAGGCAGCAACTTAACCTGTTTGACCACAATGGTCCCCAAATACATAGTTTTATGTCTCTCCTGAAAATTTCCAGCTTAAGTGAACTTCTAGATTTAGACCCATTTCTCTCTCTCTCTCTCTTTTTTTTTATTTAATGAGCATAAATTTCCAAAGTACAGCTTATGGATTACAATAGCTTCCTCCCCCCCGGTAACTTCCCTCCCACCCACAACACTCCCCTCTCCCACTCCCTCTCCCCTTCCCTTCACATCAAGATTAATTTTCAATTATCTTTATATACAGAAGATCAATTTAGTGTATATTAAGTAAAGATTTCCACATTTTGCTCCCACACAGAAACACAAAGTGTAAAATACTATTTGAGTACTAGTTATAGCATTAATTAAACACCTAAGAGTAATTGTGTATTAATTACAGAGTTCAACCAATAGTTTTAAGTAGAATATAAAATGCAACTTTTGTATTGTTTTGGCTCCCCCCCAACCTCCCTCCCTCCCGTGGCCCTCCCCTCTCCCACTCCCTCTCCCATCCCGCCCTTCATCACGTTTCATTTTCAATTACCTTCATATACTGAAGATCAACTTAGTATATACTAAGCAGGGATTTCAACAGGCTGCACTCACACAACCGAACCAGGTATAGGGTATTGTTCGACTAGTAGTATTGTTTTTGAGTTTCATGGTTAAACACATTAAGGACAGAGATTCTATGTGGGGAGCATGAACCCAGTGACTCCCGTTGTTGATTTAACAATTGGCACTCTTATTTATGATGTCAGCAATCACTCGAGACTCTTGTTATGAGCTGTCCAGGCTATGGAAGCCCCTTGAGTTCACCAACTCTGAATTTGTTTAGTCAAGGCCGTATCACAGTGGAGGTTCCTTCCTCCCTTCAGAGAAAGGCGCCTCTCTCCTTGATGGCCTGTTCCTTCTGCTGGGGTCTTGTTCACCAGGATCTTTCATTTAGATTGTTTTTTGCCACCGTGTCATGGCTTTCCATGCCTGTGAGACTCTCATGGACCTTTTAGTCAGATCCGAATGTCCCAAGGGTTGATTCTGAGGCAGGAGTGCTGTTTTGGGCATTTGCCATTCTATGAGTCTGCTGTGTGTCCTGCTTCCCCCGCAAGATCGTTCTCTCCCTTTTGATTCTATCCTTCATTATTTGCTTACGCTGGTCTTATTTGTATAATCTCTTCGACACTTACCCTATCTTTTTGATCAGATGTGTATTTATACTTATCACTTTACCAAGTGTGCTGGCATTGGTACCTGCCTCCTTGGTAAGGTTGAGTTGAAATCCCCTGGCACATTTCTAGTTCCACCATTGGTGGTAGGTCTGAGTGAGTATGTGCCGTCCTGTATATCTCCTCCCTCTCTTATTCCCACTCCTATGTTTAACAGAGATCACTTTTCTGTTAATTTTTAAACTCTTAAGAATGGTTGTGCACTGATTGCAGAGTTCAACCAGTGGTCTTGTGTAGAGCAAACCGAGAAACAACAACAACAACAACAAAAATACTAAAGGAACAAAATAGTAAGTTGTTCCTCAACAGTCTAGACAAGGGCTGCTCATGTCATTGTCTCTCACAGTGTCCATTTCACTTCAATGGGTATCATTTTAGGTGCTCGTTCAGTTGCCATCAATCAGGGAGAACATGTGATATTTGTCCCTTTTGGACTGGCTTATTTCACTCAGCATGATGTTTTCCAGCTTCCTCCATTTCGTTGTAAATGCCCAGATTTCATTGTTTTTTACTGCTGTATAGTGTTCCATAGAGTACATATCTCATAGTTTCTTTATCCAGTCATCCGTTGATGGACATTTAGGTTGATTCCATGTCTTAGCTATTGTGAATTGAGCTGCAACAAATATTGAGGTGCAAATGGCTTTTTTCTCCCCTTTAATTCCATTTGGGTATATTCCAAGGAGTGGAATAGCTGGGTCCTGTGGTAGTGCTATATTCAGGTTTCTGAGGATTCTCCAGACTGACTTCCATAGTGGCTTTACCAGTTTGCATTCCCACCAACAATGGATTAGTGTCCCTTTTTCTCCACACCCTCGCCAGCATCTGTTGTTGGTTGATTTCTGTATGTAAACCAATCTAACCGGAGTGAGGCGGAATCTCATTGTGGTTTTGATCTGCATTTCCCTGATGGCTAGGGATCCTGAGCATTTTTTCATGTGTCTGTTGGCCATTTGGGTTTCCTCTTTTGAAAAATGTCTGTTAAAGTACTGGCCCATTTTTATTGGGTTGTTTGTTTTGATTCTGTGGTGTTTTTTGATCATTGTGTAGATTCTAGTTGTTAATCCTTTATCTGTTGTGTGGTTTGCGAATAACGTCTCCCATTCTGTTGGTTGCCTCTTCGCTTTCCTGACTGTTTCCTTTGCTGTTAAGAGACTCTTCAATTTGAGGTAATCCCATTTGTTTATTTTATCTTTGATTACCCGTGCCTGTGGGGTCTTCTCCAGGAATTCTTCGCCTATTCCGATATCTTGAAGGGTTTCCCGTATGCTCTCAATTAGTTTCATGGTGTCGTGGCACATCTGTAGTTCTTTGATCCAGGTTGAGTGGATTTCTGTATAAGGTGTAAGGTAGGGGTCTTGCTTCATACTGCGACATGTGGACATCCAGTTTTCCCAGCACCATTTGTTGAAGAGGCTGTCCTTGTTTCAGGGGTTGGTTTTATAGACCCATTTCTCTTACAGTGGTCAAAATTGCTCAGGCTAATCAGATAGATTACTCCACAAATTCTGAATTTCCCAGAGTCTAAAACTAAAATTTCAGATAAATTCAACTTGAATTCTGTTAGTGTTATCTCACTTTAGCATAAATCTCATCTTGGGACCAGTGTTATGGTACAGTGGGTTAAGCCATGGCCCGCAGTGCCACCATTACATATGGGCACTGGGTAGAGTCCCAGTTGACACACTTTCAATTCAGCTCCCTGCTAATGTGCCTGGGAAGGTGGTGGAGGATAGCCTAAGTCCATGGGCCCCTTCATTCATGTGGGAGACCCAGAAGAAGCTGCAGGCTCCTGGCTTCAGACTGGCACAGCCCCGATTTTTGTGGCCATTTGGGTAATGAACCAGCAGATGGAAGATTTCTCTCTCTCTCTCTCTCTCTCTCTCTCTCTCTCTCTCCCTCACTCTGCCTTTCAAATAAACAAATACGCCGGCGCCGTGGCTCACTAGGCTAATCCTCCGCCTAGCGGCGCCGGCACACCGGGTTCTAGTCCCGGTCGGGGCGCCGGATTCTGTCCCGGTTGCCCCTCTTCCAGGCCAGCTCTCTGCTGTGGCCAGGGAGGGCAGTGGAGGATGGCCCAGGTGCTTGGGTCCTGCACCCCATGGGAGACCAGGAAAAGCACCTGGCTCCTGGCTCCTGCCATCGGATCAGCGCGGTGCACCGGCCGCGGCGGCCATTGGAGGGTGAACCAACGGCAAAGGAAGACCTTTCTCTCTGTCTCTCTCTCTCTCACTGTCCACTCTGCCTGTCAAAAAATTAAAAAAATAAAAAAACCAAATACATCTAAATAAAAAGCTCACCTTAATTAAGAGGAAGTTATTAACAGCCTTTGATTTATTCCATTTAGTTTGCATACTCATATGTTCATATGTTTCTTTATTATTATTATCAGACCTTGTGGGGGTATTATATACAATGACATCATGAATAGGATGTGATCTAGAGAAAAATAATTCTTAGACTCTTTTGCAACCATGCATCTCAAATGAGGGAATTTGAACTTATAACTGCTTTAAATAGTTTACAAAGAAAACGGACAGCTTTCTGTAAGATCCAATACTTTTTCCAATACCCTTGTTTGAAGTAACACACATAATTAAAGACAAAAGAATCATGAATGGGCCACCAATTCACCCACTCTTCACAGCCCATCAAGGTGAACATCATATTTTGTCACGTTTAAGCTTAGAAGGATGTCCATATGGGAGGGGAGGGCAGAGTTCTGCTGTCTTTGAGCTGTATAGCATCCTTATTCCTCATGCTTCATCGAGGTGCTACAGAGATTACCTGATGGTTTCAACAAGGGGCATGATGCAGGATGCAGTTAAGATGACAAAATGTCCAAATGCACTCCTACAGGAAAGGTGGAACTCAAGGGCAAGCCTCCAGGTCCTTGGAGGGGTCCTGACAAGCTTTTGTTTGAGCTTCTTCTGTAGGTTGAATAGTTGAGTTCCCCCAAATTCATGCATTGAATCTAACTCCTAAGGGTGGGGACTTTGGGCAATGACTAGGTTGTGAGGGCTCCACTGTCATAAGTGGGTTTCATGCCCTTATAAAAGAGGCTTTGAGGGGTCTTGTTCAGCCTGTTTGCCTTGTGAAAATACGGCAAGAGGGCATCATCTTTTTGAAGTAGAAATCCAACTCTAAAGCAAGCACTGTGGCATAGAGGGTTACTCACTGCTTGGGTTGCCCATGTCATATATCAGGGTGCTGATTCTAGTCCCAGCTACTCTGCTTCCTGTCCAGCCCCCTGCAAATGCACCTGAGAAGCAGCAGATGATAACCGAGGCAGCAGGATCTCTTCTACCACACGTGGGAGACCAGTAGGGAGTTTCTGGTTCCTGATGTATACCTTTAGCCTTGGTCCAGACCTGGCTGTTGCAGTCATTTAGGGACTGAGCCAGCAGATGGAAGATCTCCTTTTCTCTCCCCCTCTATTTTTCCTTTGCTTTCTGTCACTCTGCCTTTCAAATAAATAAATGTTTAAAAATAGCGAAATTCAGTACTGATTAGCTACTCGGTCTGCCAGTGCATTTATCTTGAACTTTCCATTCTCAATAACTGTGAACAGTAAATTTCCATTGTTAATGAATTACCCAGTTTAGGATACTTTGTTATAGCAACCCAGTCTAAGAGAGCCTCCTTTTGCATCCGCATACAGTATTGCTTTGCTGCTAAATACCAGTTAGGATTACATCTCGCTTTTCAAAGGAAAGCACATAGGAGAATCTGCCAAACTCAAACAGATCCTGTGACTTACCCCTGTTCCTCCTTCCCCTACACCAATATGCATTTCTCTTTCTGAATACACGCTCCCTTCTGCCCTATTGCTGCTCTGCTCCACACACATCTCTTCGTCCGGTCCGCTATCCCCTGCACCTCAAACAAATTGACTTGTAAAACAAAAATGCGATAATTTTCTTAGAACCTGCTACTGATGACAGCAGGTGGTATGGTGGATCACACAGTGCCTTGAACCTCCAACCTCCACTTATTCTCTAGTCACCAAAGTAGTCTTTCAGGCACTTTAAATCCCACATGCTCTGATCCTCTTGAAGTCCCATATGGGCTCCATTCTCTCTCACATCAGGCATGATTGCCTGTCCTGTGCTTTCTCCTATTTAGAACTTTTACTATCTTTACTTCTCCTTGTGTAAAATCATACTCACCCTTCAAAGCCTGGCTCCTGGAATTCCACAGCCTTTGTAGAAAATGCTGACACCAAGAGGGAGCCATACATTCCAGCTCCTAGCACACCTTGTATGTAGGCTCACTCTTCTGGTAACTTAATATGTCAGTCTTAGATGGACTCTGAACTCCTTGAGGAAAATACAGGAATTTCATCTCATTCATCTTGTATTTTTAGTGCATGGAATAATACTTTGTGCAGAGGGTGTGGTTATTAGATGCATGTAAGAAACCAAAAGCAAAACCTGGGGCTGGTATTGTGACTTAGCTGGTACAGCCACTGTCCGTTATACCAGCATTCTGTATGGGCACCCGCTTGAGTCTCAGCTGCTCCACTTCTGCTCCAGATCCCTGCTAATGGCCTGGGGAAAGCAGAAGAAGAATGGTCCAAAAATTGGGCCCATGCCACCCATGTAGGAGACCTGGAAGAAGCTCCTGGCTCCTCCTGACTTTGACCTGGTCCAGTCCGGGGTTTGGGGCCATCTTGAGGGTGAACCAGCAGATAGATGATTTCTCTTTCTCTCCCTCTCTCTCTCTCTCTATGTAACTTCAACACTTAAATAAATAAATACCTAGAAAAAAAAGAGAAGAAAAAAACTTCATTCATGAATATCATATCCATGTATCACAAGAACATACTTACCTAGGAGACTCAGTATCAGCCTTCTATATGCTAAATATTAAAGGTGCCAACACCATAGTTTGACAGCAGATGTTTTGGGCAGAGAGGTGGCTGATATGTAAACTGAGGAAATCATTAATTACACAGCACTCTCCTTGCTACACCTCCATCAACCACTTCCAAATCCCAGTAGGTTAAGTTTATCCTTAGAAATGTCAATCCTTTTGAGGCTAGTCTGAAGAGGTTCTCAGAATATGCATCACCATGAGCCTAAAGTGCTTTAGTAATACTTCATCACTCCTCACCTACTTTGTTTTCAATGCCTCCTGATTATTCAAATTTCATTGCATTTTATTTTAACTGGAAATACTCACATCCATACATATATATTAGGTGCATTATAATAGAATGTCTGGGACTGCCTATATTATTGAGCTAAGGCTTTTCCTTAGGGAAATCCAACAAGATTATCTTCCATTACATGTCTAAAACACTACTCATTAAAGGCTGAAACAAACTTTTATCCTCATGGCTAACAATGCAAAAAAGAGTTTCCACTCTAGCTTATCTACATTTCAGAAAGGAGGAACTTTCCAGATGAGCTGCTATTTGATTTGATTTTCACCCACAATTACTATAAAGATTTTTTTCCCCTTCTCAGCTTGTGTTCTGGTCTTTTAAGCCTTCTCCTCATACCCCATCTTCTGGATCAATGTGTTTTATTAAGATATTGCTCAAATGTGAGGTTCAGAACACCTGCAATTTCATTTCTGAAGAATTTTCATTATTTATAGTCATGGATGCCAAAAAAGAGGAAGAACAGAGGAGAGAGAAATCTCACTCCTTCCTGGTACTCTATGTCCTTCTTTCTTTCAGTAGAATTCATTGTTCTGATTCCTTCATGCACTGACAAAATTTCAAGCATGCCATATGAGAATTTTAAAAAATGAAGCTCTCACTTAGGAGTCACACAGTGGTGATATACACACAGAACTTCAATTTAAACCATTATTGCATACCATCTTTTCTCTTTTATAATAATCCATTAAATGCTCTCAAGTATGGAGAAGGAATAGCAACCTGTAGATCCAAATGGAACCCAGATGACCTATAAAATACATACTGCCTCCCTGCCTGAGTTGTTAGAGCTCTCATCTCTAATGGATGGCGTTGTTATTTTACCATCCAGACTACCACACACATCAATTA
Source organism: Oryctolagus cuniculus (assembly GCF_051225735.1). Classification (NCBI taxonomy): domain Eukaryota; kingdom Metazoa; phylum Chordata; class Mammalia; order Lagomorpha; family Leporidae; genus Oryctolagus; species Oryctolagus cuniculus. Next base: position 75,373,219 of record NC_142873.1, read on the forward strand.
TACACTCACCAATGTCGTGAATCCCTTTTTGAAGGCAACCTGTCTTTTGGTGGTTATATATGTCATTGTTTCTTAACCTCTGAACAAAACATTGTGACTGTGTGTCTGTGTTGTAAAAGATAATGCATTTGTTTTGAATGTATTAATTGATAATTGGAAAATACTTTGGGAGATTATTTCATGTTTATTCTTTTGCATTTATATTTGTTCAATAATTTTCTATGACAGCATCAGTAGCATTCATGCGTACAATGCATGGAAAAATATTTTCCTCCACAAAAATGCCTTATGCACTGTTTTGAATGTATCTTGAGGCTCAATTTTCAGTTTACACACACATATGCACACACTCATACCCACCTGTCTCCTTAAATACATTTCACACTAAGTTTGAAAATCAAACGTACAGTGTTTATAAACAGCACACAACTAAAGACAAAATTATATGAAAAATCTACTCTTTGTACAAATAATCTTGGTTGGTATCTTGTAGCAATGTATTTGACATTTATTGCAATGTAATCACCCAAAGCTACCAAATTATTTCATTAAGTAAGTTGGTTATTAGGGCTACTCCTTAAAAAGACTTAGAAAATAAATTATGCCATTTCTCTTGGCTCATACTTTCAGGTGGATTTCTGGTTGACTTGATTTAGAGTATGTTGATTGGGTTATTTGGGGTTTGATTTTTTCCTTTTTACCATATCTTTTTTATTAACTTTTATTTAATAAATATAAATTTCAGAAGTACAACTTTTAGATTATAGCGACTTTTCCCCCCATAACCACCCTACCACCCACAACCATCCCATCTCCCACTCTCTCCCATCCCATTCACATCAAGATTCATTTTTGATTATCTTTATATAGAGATCAACTCTACACTAAGTAAAGATTTCAAGAGTGTGCATTCACACAGACACACAAAGTATAAAGTACTGTTTGAATACTAGTTATACCGTTAATTCACATAGTACAACACATTAAGGACAGAGATCCTACATGGGGAGTAAGTGCACAGTGACTCCTGTGTTTAACAATTAACAGTTCCTATTTATGACATCAGTTATCATCCAAGCCTCTTGTCATGAGTTGCCAAGGCTATGGAAGCCTCTTGAGTTCGCCAACTCTGATCTTATTTAGACAAGGTCATAGTCAAAATGGAAGTTCTCTCCTCCCTTCAGAGAAAGGTACCTCCTTCTCTGATGGCTCATTCTTTCCGCTAGGATCTCACTCAGAGATCTTTCATTTAGGTCTTTTTTTTTTTTTTTTTGGCCACAGTGTCTTGGCTTTCCATGCCTGAAATACTCTCATTGGTTTTTTAGCCAGATCCAAATGCCTTAAGGGTTGATTCTGAGGCCAGAGTGCTGTTTAGGACATCTACCATTCCATGAGTCTGCTGTGTATCCTGTTTCCCATGTTGGATGATTCTCTCCTTTTTAATTCTATCAGTTGGTATTAGCAGACACTAGTCTTGTTTATGTGATCCCTTTGACACTTAATCCTATCATTATGATCAATTGTGAACTGAAACTGATCACTTTGACTAGTGAGTGGCATTGGTACATGCCACGTTGATGGGATTGAATTGGAATCCCTGGGCACGTTTCTAACTTCACCATTAGGGGTAAGTCCAATTGAGCATGTGCTGAACTATACTTCTCTTCCTTCTCTTACTCCCACTCATATATTTAACAGGGATCACTTTTCAGTTCAACCAATGGTATTAAGTAGAACAAAAAAATACTAAAAGGAATAAAGTAGTAAGTTGTTCCTTAACAGTCAGGACAAGGGCTGATCAAGTCAGTTTCTCCTAGTGTCCATTTCACTTCAACAGGTTTTCTTTTAGGTACTCAGTTAGTTGTAATTATCAGGGAGAACATATGATATTTGTCCCTTTGGGACCAGCTTATTTCACTCAACATAATGTTTTCCAGATTCCTCCATCTTGTTGTAAATGAGTGGATTTCATTTTTTTTTACTGCTGTATAATATTCTATAGAGTACCTATCCCATAATTTCTTTACCAGTCTTCTGTTGATGGGCATTTAGGTTGATTCTAGGTCTTAGTTCTAGGTCTTAGCTATTGTGAATTGAGCTGCAATAAACATTGAGGTGCAGACCTTTTTTATTTGCCAATTTAATTTCCTTTGGGTAAATTCCAAGGAGTGGGATGGCTGGGTTGTATGGTAAGGTTATATTCATGTTTCTGAGGACCCTCCAAACTGACTTCTATAGTGGCTTTACCAGTTTGCATTCCCACCACCAGTGGGTTAGTGTCCCTTTTTCCCCACATCCTTGCCAGCATCTGTTGTTGGCAGATTTCTGTATGTAAGCCATTCTAACTGGGGTGAGGTGAAATCTCATTGTGGTTTTGATTTGCATTACAAAATCTTAAAGAAAGTAATAGAATAGGATACCAAAAAATGGGAAAATCTTCCATGCTCATGGATTGGAAGAATCAATATCTTCAAAATGTCCATTCTCCCAAAAGCAATTTATACATTCAATGCGATACCAATCAAAGTACCAAAGACATTCTTCTCAGATCTGGAAAAAATGATGCTGAAATTCACATGGAGGCACAGGAGACCTCGAATAGCTAAAGCAATCTTGTACAACAAAATCAAAGCCGGTGGCATCACAATACCAGATTTCTGGCCATACTAAAGGGCAATTGTAATCAAAACAGCATGGTACTGCTACAGAAACAGATGGATAGACAAATGGAACAGAATGGAAATACCAGAAATCAATCCAAACATCTACAGACAACTTATATTTGATCAAGGATCTAAAACCAATTCCTGGAGCAAGGAGAGTCTATTCAACAAATGGTGCTGGGAAATTGAATTTCCATGTGCAGAAGCATGAAGCAAGACCCCCACCTTACACCTTACACAAAAATCCACTCAACATGGATTAAAGACTTAAATCTACAACCCAACACCATCAAATTATTAGAGAGCATTGGAGAAACCCTGCAAGATATAGGCACAGGCAAAGACTTCTTGGAAAAGACCCCAAAGGCACAGGCAGTCAAAGCCAAAATTAACATTTGGGATTACATCAAATTGAGAAGTTTCTGTACTGCAAAAAAAACAGGAGAATGAAGAGGCAACCGACAGAATGGGAAAAATATTTGCAAACTATGCAACTGATAAAGGATTAATAACCAGAATCTACAAAGAGATCAAGAAACTCCACAAAAACAAAACAAACAACCCACTTAAGATATGGGTCAAGGACCTAAATAGACATTTTTCAAAAGAGGAAACCCAAATAGCCAACAGACACATGAAAAAAATGTTCAGGATCACTGGCAGTCAAGGAAATGCAAATCAAAAGCCATATCTTAAGAACATCCCTAGATATTTTCTAATTTTTATAATCTGATAGGGAATCAAACACATTTGTTTACTATCTTATATTCCATAATGATTTTAATAATAGAGTCATCGAATTCTTGCTACACTATAGGCAATATGTTAAATTTTTTACCACCTTTGTCTCATTTAATTATTTTGAAACTCTTGGGTATTAGAGCTCCATAGGACAGATGCAAATCCAGCCTGATGGACTTAGTGTCTTTACAACTTCAGAAAATAGAATCAAAGAAAATGATACTTAATTCAATGATGACATTTAGCGGTGAGGTCTTTGGAAGGTGAGTAGATTGGGTTAGGCCACTGGGGTAGAGCCCCTGATTAAATCAGTGGCTTCATAGCGAATCACATAGGAATGCATGTGCTCTCCTTGTCTCTTACAGTGTGATGCCCTGTGCCACCCGAAACACTGCCAGCAAAAAGACCATCACAGAAGTTGAACCAATGGTATCAACCTGATGTTAGACTTGTGAACTTCCAAAACCATGAGCCAAAATAGCCCTCATCCTTCATGAAGTTAGACTACTTCAGATACTTTACTGTGATAATGAAAAGCCGACTAAGGCACCCAGTTTTCAAATTTCTGAAATATGGCAGTTTTCTAGTCTTAACTCCAGCACTTTCTTATAGCTAAGTGTTCCACTTACATACTTTTCATACTTGGAATGTTCCCTTTTTTCTCTGTCTCTCAAAATTGCCCATTATTCAAAGCCTGTGGAAGTCTCCTCCTCCATAAAACCTTTTTAGGTATTTTTCTAGGTAAGTTTATTGTCCGCTTCTTCTGAACTTCCTTTTGAACATTGTGTTTTTCTTAAAAGAGTCACCTTAAATTGTAATATAACCAGTCATGTATTTATGTAAGTCATCCTGCTATATTATTAGCACTTTGTGGATAGGCAACGTATTTTAATCATAGTTGTATCCCCTGAAGCTCTTAGCACAATGTCTGCTATCAAAGGAGAACTCAAGAATGTTTATAAAATTGGAACATAAAATTATTAAACTTGGGCAGAGACTAGGGAAAAAGCATATATTATTTCCAGGGAAAGAAAATAGCAGCAAAGTATATATGGTAGCCCTGCCATTAAAGTAATACTATTTTGAGGTGGACATTTGGCCTAGTGGTAAAGATGCTAACTGAGATACTTGTATCCCATATCAGAATGCCTGTGTGTTTGAGTTTCAGCTTTGTTCCTAGTTCCAGCTCTCGGTTAACAAACATCCTGGGAGGTAGGGATGGCTCAAGTAGTTGGGTTTCTCTTAGCCATGTAGGAGATCCTGGTTGAGTTCCTGGCTCCTTGCTTTGACCTGGCCCCCAACCCCAGCTGTTGCAGACATTTGGATAGTAAAACAGAAAATGGGAACACTCTCTCTCTCTCTTTCTCTCTCTTTCTCATTCTCAAATAAAGAAAATAAAGTTTCAAATGAATACTGCCATTATAAAGAAAAAGGAAAGTTAATAAAGATAGGCCAGCGCCATGGCTCACTAGGCTAATCCTCCACCTGTGGCACCGGCACTCCGGGTTCTAGTCCCGGTCGGGGTGCCGGATTCTGTCCTGGTTACTCCTCTTCCGGTCCAGCTCTCTGCTGTGGCCTGGGAAAGCAGTGGAGGATGGCCCAAGTGCTTGGGCCCTGCACCCCCATGGGAGACAAGGAGGAGCACCTGGCTCCTGGCTTCAGATCAGTGCAGTGCCAGCTGTGGCGGCCATTTGGGGAGTGAACCAACGGAAAGAAGACCTTTCTCTCTGTCTCTCACTGTCTAACATTGCCTGTCAAAAAATAAATAAATAAAGTTAATAAAGAACCAAATTCTTGTGTTGTTATCCCAGTTTTTGAAGTCATAAGGACTGCCAAAATTTCTTGTTTTCATATGCCAAATAATCTTTTCTAAGACTTACGTCAGAGAGTCAGCTGAATGAAGTAGGACTCCTTTGGCCTGGAATGCTTTCTGCTTTTTCCTTTTCTAACTTCTACTCATTCTTCCAAATTATGTAGATATAACTTTAACCAAGAATGCTCCCCTAACCTCCTCATTTTCCTTGAACTACGTCAGATATCTTTCCTTTGTGAACTCATTAGCACCCTGTATTATTATATTGAATGCTTCTCTGAAAGACATGAATTCCTTGAAGGGAAGAATTAATTTTTTAATCTTTATATATTCAAGTCATCCCAGTGCCTGGCACAGATTAAATGCTTAGTAAATATTTATGAAATGAGTTTGTTGATTAATTACATTATTTCCATTATCTGCCACATTGTAAGACTGAGTCAGTCTCCAATTTTTGAGCTTCACTTTCCACATCTGAAAATTGGAGATCAAGATTATGATGCACTAAGTTTGCGGTGAGGCCGGTGCCGCGGCTCACTAGGCTAATCCTCCACCTTACGGCGCCGGCACACCGGGTTCTAGTCCCGGTTGGGGCGCCGGATTCTGTCCCGGTTGCCCCTCTTCCAGGCCGGCCCTCTGCTGTGGCCAGGGAGTGCAGTGGAGGATGGCCCAGGTGCTTGGGCCCTGCACCCCATGGGAGACCAGGAAAAGCACCTGGCTCCTGGCTCCTGCCATCGGATCAGCACGGTGCGCCGGCCGCAGCGCGCTGGCCGCGGCGGCCATTGGAGGGTGAACCAACGGCAAAAGGAAGACCTTTCTCTCTGTCTCTCTCTCTCTCACTGTCCACTCTGCCTGTCAAAAAAAAAAAAAAAAAAAAAAGTTTGCGGTGAGACTCAATCAAGATAATACATATCAAGTGAATGGTACTATTAGCGTGTATGCCATATATACTATTCATTGATTTATAAATGAAGGATGGTGTTATGATTTCCTTCCAACAGAGAATATTTTTGAAATACCTCTCTACAAATAACTCAACAATCAAGATTGCAATAATGAATATTTGTGTGTGTGTGTTTGTATTTCTTGGTATATATTTATTTCATAGACATATTTTTATTGTCCAATTTAATTTTCCATCCCATTTTTATAGTTAATTAAAAACTAATACATAGACTTAAACTGCTGTCATGAAGGATTAACTGCTAAGATAATTCTATTTTCACCATAAATAATAAGACAACAGGAAGCATAAGATTGTGATCTTAAGATAATGTAAACACATTGAGCCCATAATTGCACTGATTTATTGCCAGGAGTCAGTTTCCTGGCCACACTATGAAGTAAGGGGACCTGAACATAACTTAGAATCAAAGAGTTTAAGATCCAGAGATCAGATTTCGTGAAAGCAGAACCATTTAGATTAGCAAGTCAGTTTATGACAGAGAAAAGAGCTGAGTACAGAGATTGTTCTGGAGAATGGAGTAGAGGTCTTTTCAACCTTTAGCAGAATCAAGATCTGGCCATGTATGTGGAAACAGCTGAGAGAAGAGCCACTTGGAAACAGAATGCCAAAATACATGTAAAGGTCACCAACGGCTGAAGGTAGTTTAGTACCACCATCCAGAAGAGAGAAAGCTCAATACATGAGTTCATCAGGTAGAGTCTACAGCAGGGTATCAATTTAAAAGTAGTCTTTGATAGTAACAAGATGATACTATTTTTTTAAATTTTTGTTTAAGAAATACAATTATGCACTTAATATATACAAATTTGGGAACATGGTGATTCGTCCTCCTTCATCTCCCACCCATACTCCCACCTTTTTTCCTCCTTCCTTTTTCATTCTTGTTTTTTTTTTCTTTGCCTTTGATTTTTTTTTAACTTTTATTTAATGAATATAAATTTCCAAAGTACGATTTATGCATTACAATGGCTTCCCCCACATACCGTCCCTCCCACCCACTACCCTCCCCTTTCCCACTCCCTCTCCCTTTCCATTCACATCAAGATTCATTTTCGATTATCTTAATATACAGAAGATCAGCTTAGTATACATTAAGTAAGGATTTCAACAGTTTGCTCTCACACAGAAACATAAAGTGAAAAATAATAGATGATTTTTTTAAATGATGATGAAAAGATCAGACCTATTGTCATGTTTAATCCCAGTGAGAGTCAAGTTGGGAGTTGATAATTTCTCTTTTTTTTTTTTTTTTTTTTTTTTGGCAGGCAGAGTGGACAGTGAGAGAGAGAGACAGAGAGAAAGGTCTTCCTTTGCCGTTGGTTCACCCTCCAATGGCCGCCGCGGCCAGCGCGCTGCGGCCGGCGCACCGTGCTGATCCGATGGCAGGAGCCAGGAGCCAGGTGCTTTTCCTGGTCTCCCATGGGGTGCAGGGCCCAAGCACCTTCATTCTTGTTTTTCACAGAGATCAATTTTCTGTACTGTGAACTGTGTACTGTGTACTGTACTGTGAACTTCTACACTGTGAACTGTGTAGAGAGTTCACCAAATAGTATGAAGAAAGAAGAAAAAGAGAATAAAAACAAATAAGCAAGAAAAACATTATTTCTTGACAGTCAAGGCAAGGGCTGTTCAAAATCATTGTATCTCAAGGTGTCAGTTTGATTCCTGTATATTACCTTCTAAGTACTCCGTTAGTTACCACAGATCAGAGAGACCATATGGTATTTGTCTTTTTGTGACTGGACTGGCTTATTTCACTAAGCATAATAGTTTTCAGTTGCATCTGTTTTCTTGCAAATGACAGGATTTCAATTTTTTTAATAATATTGGTATTCCATAGTGTATATATACCATAATTTCTTTTCCAGTCTTTAGTTGATGGGATCTGGGTTGATTCCATATCTTAACTATTGTAAATTGAGCTGAAATGAATTATCAAAGGGAACGGAAATACACATTCATGCAAAGATAAATGTTGGAATTGTCACAGCAGCTTTACTCATTGTAGCAGACTTCTAGAGACAACCCAGTGGCCCTTAACTGGTGAATGAATGTGGTAATCTTGATATGTTCATATAATGAAATACCATTCAGTGAATGAAAGAGAAATAAGCTACAGATACACACAAAAACAGGTGAATCTACCAAGTATTATGTTAAAGGTGAGACGCTAAACCAAAGGCAGCACACAGGGTCTTCAGAACATTCATGGAAAATCACTTATCTTTCTTTTAGTTTTATTTTTCCATGAACTTTTTGAAGTACCCTCATTCTATGTGACTGAATTTACATTCAATTTCATAAAATAGCTACAATAGAAAATTAATCTGTGTTTGGCAGTGTGACAGTGACAAATGATAAAGGAAGTTCATCTGCAGAGTGCATGATGGAATGTTTTGGAATGATTGAAATGTTCAACATTTGTTTTGAGGTAGTATTCACATGACAATACAGCTTTTAAACCTAATTAAATTACACTTTAAACTAATGAAATTTGTTATACATTTTCCATGCCCCCTAAAGCATATTTTTAAAAACTGACCATATGTCTATAGAATTTTTAAGCTACTATTAATATATCTTTAGTTGTCCACAGAGATCCTTACATCTTACACATATACCTCACTGTTTAATACATGCTCTGAGGCTATCATTAGTTTCAGGAGTGATTGGGAATGTAAACAGAAAATGTGGATTATTTTTTCACTGTCTATGGGTGAAATGGGAAAAGACCAAGAGAATTGAGAATGGCTTCTGGTTTTCAAATCATAGAGTCTGTGATTGCCTATCAGTAAAGAATAATTCTTAATATAATGAAAGTATTGAGTTTGTTTATTGCATCCAAATCAGTCAGAATAATCCAAATATGCTGCCTTTTAATTAACATAATTTTGTGTTAACTTGGAAAGTTTCTTGTTTAAAGTTTTATCAAAATTTTTCCCTTTGTTATTTAAGAGTCTTTTTCTTCTTGCTAAGTACAATATGGGAGATTATTCTAATTACTATTTCATCAATTCTGAGTTTTCTGCTGTTCAGATGCATCACTTTGAGCTATCATTTAGTTGCAGCAGAAGATACAAATGGAGTTAGTGAAAAGTTTCTACAGGATATTGATTGTGCAAAGTCCCTTCTCCTTCTTCCTGCCACCAGGGCAATGTCCACATGGCCTATTAAGTTTTACTCCCACCCTAACATCACTTCTCTTTGAGAACAAAATGCCTAGCCATCAACTATTCCTGGTCAGGCTAACCTGCCAGAATCAGCAAGATTCAATATGGCTGCCTGATGACCTCCAGAAGACCCTGGAATTCATTATGGTCTGATTTTCATGATGAATGACACTCCCACTAGTGCCATGACGGTTGATAATCACCATGACAATGACTGGAAGAGACTTTGAAAGGATCTTAAAAGGTGGCTTCCCAATTCCAACCATTTTGACATTTCCTTCCCTATTCCTCCTACTTATCAGTATATCCTTCCTCTTCATTCTTATTGCCCTGTATTGATGACTCTTCAGCCTCCAGCTTGCTGACAAGTTGATCTGTGATCTAGACTCTTGCTTTTTCATTCTTTGGTCAATGAATAAAGCTTGTGCTTTTTGGCTCAGCTTTGGTTTTGTTATTGGCTTTGAAACAACGTTTATGGGATTCATCCCATATAAGAGGAGCTCCCCATAAAGGATATTAACAACAGGCCGTCAACATGGGGGACACATTCCCTCCAAATAAATGTTCCATAATTCATTACATTTGGGTAACACAGCTTATTATAGACACTTATTACAGTGCCATAAAGTATCTTACTAAATTTCTCAAGATCAACTGTCGAAAACATTAATTCTGTTTAAACTAATTCATTTGTGTAGGTAAAGCATTTTTCTTACACTTTTTGTAAACTTCCTAAGCACTAGAATTCTAAGAGGGTGTACTGCTGCCATATGGAAAAGATGCAAGCTATGGAACTAGACAGAATTTAAATCACAACTTGGGAACTTACCCAGGCAGTGAGTAAGCTTTAACATCTTTGAATTTCAGTATTTTCATCTGTGGGATCACTATCATATTATAAAAGTGTCCTTGTAAGAATTCAGAATAATGCCTATAAAACATCTATCATTGCCTCATGGAGAGTAGATTTCCCATAATTCTATTTTAGCACTAAAATTACCATCATCTTAATCACGTGACTTTCTTTCTAGGACCTCAAAAACTTGGCCTTGTTGGTTTATTTATGTAGTTTTTCCCTAAGTTCTTGTTTTAACGTTTTAGAAAGTATTATGTACTTATTCTATGTAGTTTAGAAAGGGAGTTGGGAGAGTCCACTTAACTGAAGTTTCGATTTTGGTTGTTTTCTAGTTAATCAAAGTCTTATTATACATTGGACAATTGCATCACATTGCTGTTTGAGTAGGGTTATTGGAGTCTAACCAAGCTACCTAAGGGATCTGAGGCTGAAATCACATTCAGAGCTTGTATTTAATTGTCTTTTATTCTTCTGTGGGTAACGAGATTCTTAGATATTATTCCCACATCTATCATAAGCACCTGTTGAGATTTCAGGGTGGTTGAGCTAATGGGAGGACCATAATAAAGTATGATGGCTCAGCTGGTTCATTATACTCTGAAAATCTTATTCCATCCACAATTGTGAGTCTTCCTTCACATTTTTCCAGCAGTAAGGATAATAATAATTGATGACAGGAAAGGTAATAAAAGTATTCTTAATATTTTATAGTATAAAACACTGGCTGTTTAAGGCTGTCAGGGCACTTTCTAAATAACTGTTTCATAAAGCAATATACAAGCTCTCTGAACCATTAGGTAATGCCAGGGAGAAGGTCACATACCTTTCCCATAAAAACTCCTTTTTTTGCATCAGGTAAAATGTTCCACAATAATTGTATTGGCTGTCCATCACAGCAGCTCAGGGAAGCATGCTGTTAACAGGGTCATTTCTCCTTCACAGTTGAAGACACTGAAGCATAGACACATTAGTGGTAACTTGTCCAAATGAACACAGTGAACTAGTGAACCAAATCACTGTGTGACAATGACACCACTCAAAAGCAGGTGCCACACAGGAAATGGCATCACGAAGGTTAATTTCAGATTTAACCAGGGCGGCATGAACATTGGGTCATCTTGGGAAGGTGTGCTAAAACACATAGAGACAAGGTCAGTTGTTCATAAACTTTACCTGTGACTGCCTTCCATTGTATGTATAGACATTCAGCTTTATTTTCACAAAATAGCTGTGGCTGGAATACTATCTTTCATCATCAAAGCAGAGAAAGAAAGCAATGCTTTTTTGCTTTTTCTTCCTTCTAATAAGCATCAAAAGCTTCATTCACTTTGGGCTGCCAGAGGTAACTCTACTCTGGTCACAAAGAATGATCTAAAATCATATGGCATAATAAAATAATGACTGGTTGTTATACACTCGGAAGCTGTTTCCAGTAGCAGAAGTTCGCAGCTGCTAAACTTGCTTAGTCAAAAGAGTTGATTCAGATACCAAGAGACTCTTTCTATAAATCCATCCAAAAAGTACTAGGATGGTAGCAGCTACTTCTAGTTATTGGCTCAAACCATTTTGAGCACACACTCTTCTCCTCCACTCACAAATTGATACAACATAATTTAGCACAGTCTTTCAGAATGATCACAAACTTTATTTTGCTATACACACTCTTTAGAGTTTCACAGATCCCAGATTAATATCTCTCTCCATTTCTGTCTCTGACCGTCTTCCTCTCTTTAATGTCAGTTTCAAAAATGAAAGCTAAGTCTGAAAAGCACTAATCCTTTCCCGACTGGAAGACATGTTTCTCTCTTAAACCACCACACTTCCATATTTCTTGCAAACTCTAAGAGAGTAATACAAATATTAACAATAATGTTTTTTTTTCCAGCTCTATATTAATTCTAAATACATGTATAACTCAGCATCCTAAACAGTTGGTATTCATATTAGTAAGCTACTATCAATTCATGATATTTCATTGAGGTAAGGGGAAAATATACACTGATTATTAAAGAAGGTAAGGATGAATGTTAATTAAACTGTTTCACTGTATCATGGATACTAATCTTGCAGGGGCGGGTATACCTCTAATTTGTAGCTTGTAATAATGTTCGGTACCCTGTCAACATGATATGAATGTGCATGTTTTTAAACTTTGAGTTAACTTCTGTTGTTTTTATAACTTAAAATGTATAGTTTTATTTTTTATTTTTTAAGGTTTATTTATTGGAAAGGCAGACTTAAAGAGTACGTGCCAGCGCTGTAGTGTAGCAGGTAAAGCCTCCGCCTGTGGTGTCAGGATCCTATATGAGCGCAGATTTCAGCCATGGCTGCTCCATTTCTGACCCCGCTCCCCTACAGTGCATACAGTAGAAGATGACAAGTCCTTGAGCCCCTGCATGCATGTGGGAAACCTGAAGAAGCTCCTGGCTTCTGGCTTTGCATCAGCCCAGCTCTGGCCACTGTGGTCATTTGGAGTGTGAAGCAGCAGATGGAAGATCTCTCTCTCTCTCTCTGTAACTCTGCCTTTCAAATAAATAAATAAATAAATACAACTTTAAAGAGAAAGAGAGAGAGAAGAGACAAAGATAGAGATATTTTCCATCTCTAGAGAGATCTTCTATCTTTTGGTACACTCTCCAAATGGCCACAATAGCTAGGGCTAGGCCAAGCTGAAGTCAGGAGACTGAAACTCCATCCAGTCTCCCACATGGGTGGCAGGGTTCCATGTGCTTGGGTCATCTTCTGCTACTTTCCCAGGTGCATTCTCAGAGAGCTGGATTGGAAGTAGAGGAGCTGGGACTTGAACTGGTGCTCATATGGCATGCTAGTTTAACCTGCTGCACCACAATGCTAGCCTCTAATATGCAGTTTTAGTTGACAACATCAAGTGATGGTAATGATGTGAAACAGCCAAAACTCTCATACATTGCTGTTAAGTTAGAACATGGTGCACTCACTTTAGAAAATAGTCAATTATTTTCTTATAAAGTTAGATTTATACCTGTCCAGCTATTCTACTCCTAGATATTTCCCAAGAAATAGAAAATGTGTCCACATGAAGATGTGAATATAATATTCCTAGCAGTTTTATTTACAATGATAAAAGTGCAAACAGTAACTCAGCAATTGATGAAAACGTTAACAAGTTTGTATACAAATATATGCATATGTGCTTGTGTCTGTGTATAGGTAATACGTATTTACAATATAAATGAATGAATTTCTTGATGTTTCCAGAAGCAAATGTGTATCTCCAAAAAATTAATTTGAGTGAAAGAAAACTGGGTAGAAAGTTCAAAAAGATAAAAAAGTAATTCACAGTGATAGAAAATAAATCATTGGTTGTTTTTGTTAGGGAGTAATTTTGCTTAGAAAGAGATACCAAATATCTCCTGGGGTGATGAAAATGCTAGAGATCATGTTAGGCATTTAGATTTGATAGTTGCACATTTGTCAAACTGTACTTCTAAGACCTATGACTTTCATTTTGTGTAAATTATGCTCCCATCTCTTGTGTCCCACCCCGCATGAATAGAGCTTCAGCTCTGCTCTTCTCTTATTTCTGGAGCTTCCTTTATAGTCTATCATACTTTGCCAAGATCTCTGGAGCCTCTTCCCAGATTTCCACAAGGTGAGCTTCACATGAACTACTCACATGACAGCTCTCCTTTGCAAGTAACTTTTTTCCCATCTAGCTAACCCCAGCGACATTTCCCTTTAGATTTAAATTATCCAATTTTCTTTTACCATCGTGATCCCATCAATAATAAATTATTTTTCTTTTTAACTTGGGCTTTAGGCCCTGTCATGTGTGACAAATCTACCACCAAAAAGAATTAAATCTTATTACAGTGGTAAGTGTCTTACTAATTCCTGATAAACTTTAAATAGTATGTGATCGTTACATAGTATGGGCTATAACATGAGGTGTGGAAATTAGGGACTTCACTAATGACTGATGACATTATTATGGTGATAACACTGAGGTAGGTAGGTGCCCATTATCTGTGGCTCTTTCAAACAGAAGGATTTAGCATTTGGTAGCCAAAAACGTTATCTGCCAGGACAACAAAGGAGGCAACAGCCAGGAGGTCTTCACTGTTTCAACACAGAGGACTTTGCAGCACCTCTGGCACTATCTAGTTTACTGCAGTGAGTGTAGGGCCGTTCTCATGGTAGAGAGGACCATGCTTCATCCATCTATGTTAATCTCTGACCTGGCACTGTCACGGACTGAGAACATAGTGATAATTTTTCTGAGATCTTGAGCTTGTCAAGACAGAAACAAACAAAACAAGTAAGGAAAAAAATAATCAGGTGCAGTACAAATTCCAAAACTTGTAGGGTTTTATTGTATTGTGTGAATATTACCATAGAGGCATGTGGATTGCCATGGTGTCTGACCTGAGCTTTGATCTCCTTAGAATGATGTCATTGAGTCTATAGATGTGCAGTAGCAACTCCATCCCACACTTCATAAAGTTGGGGTACTATCACTTTAGTGTGGCTTCTTTATATTCCACTTTATTATGACTATATCTATATAAATGCAAACACTGTTTCTGTGGATATAATTTCATAAAGCAAAACTATCTTCTATCTTTAGCACTGAAATTCAAGTGGCAACTATGACAAGCAAAGAAAAATGAATGCAGTTAACTTCAACCATCCCTGCTCATCTGAAAGCTTATGTCAGTTTCTAAATAAGCTTTTCATTTTTCTATTCAGTCTGCTGATCTTTGTTGATTTACAGCATGAATGAGCATGGCACATTGCAACTTGTATAGTATATTTTTCCTAAATAATAAAACATTTATTGCAGACACATCAAGCTAGCTAGTAGCTCTAAATTATTGTGGCAATGAAGTGCCATGTTAACAACTCATTTACATCCTTCCACTGACTCTACATTACTAAGGTAAGTAATTTAATTCCATGTTGGAAGAATGACTTTATAAAGTGTATTTTACTATAATTTGGAAAAAAAATTTAAGTCATATTGGAAACTATGATGAGGATCATTTAGAACTAAATATAAACTAAATAAACTCTTTAGTCAGAATAGACTGAATTATCGCATATAATTTTTTGTAAAGCTGTGCTCAGTTACCTTCTGAGAGCATTGTGGAATATAGTGAATTATGTCCACTATATGATAACTGTTATTGTCTACCACTTTTTAAAATAACATTGTAATTCTTTCATTCCTCTTTGTTTTCTATTCTCACTTTAGGCAAGTTACAAAAAGCTGACTCTCCCACATTCCTCATCATGGAAGCTGTAACAAGTTATAGATTTAAGGATGTGTTCACTTTATTGTCTGTGCTTGGCACTTGCACTTAGACATACCACCATCATATTGACACAAGGCCCCTCTTGTTCTACTCCCCCTGCTGTTCACCCTAGATCCTGATTTCCTATTTAACACCTATGCCCCAGGAAGTACCTTCTATTATGTATTTATGCATATCCTTAAACATGCATGTATCCTAAAATCTGGGTGTGTTTTGAATTTATATAATGACACTGTCATGCTTATCACTTTTTTCCTTCAGCAGAATTTTCATAACTATCCATTTATTTATGAAACTCCTAATTCGTGGTTTCTAATCACCACACTGGATTCTGAAGTATACATCTTTCATATATCCCTATCTATACCCCAGCTAGATTGCCTTAACTCCCTGCTATGATACATTGTGCATACCCTCATTCCTGCCCTCATATGAACCTGTGAAAAAATGTCTGTGCTATATCACAGGACTAGGCTGCCTGAATCATATTCAAAAATTATACATCCATATTAAGCATAGATGAACTTGTTGCATTCAGAATAAATATATACTTAAACATATAGACATATACAGTAAAAATATAGATATAGAGATGCATACACTTAGAAAGGATGAAAACATAAACAGTAGTCATTAGGGCATAAATACCACAAATTAATATTTTAGAAAAGCTAAAATTTTTCTAGAAGTGCCTGAGTGTATGTATCTCCTCATACACTCTATAAATTTTATGTTAAGAATAATTTTTTTTGCTTATTTCATCAGTGCAAATTATCACATTGTTAATTTTATCATTCTACTGCTGGGTAGTTTGCGTGTCTTCTAAGATATTTATAATGAATATTAGAGTTACCTTTCTGTGAATTGTAAACATAAATCTTTGCACATGTTTCTGTATGTTTTTGTTGCTGAGATTTTAGGAATGCCATAGTATACTATATACTCTGTTCTATATGCATAATTAATTTATGCAGTTAAATGCATTCATATTTTTGTACTACAGTTTTGTGTTCTGGGAATTTTAATACTTTACCCACAATGCCCCAAGTCACAAGATAATTGTCTTCTCTATCTTCCAATAGTGTTATAACCCACCTTGTAAGTTTAGATACACGATACATTAGAATTTCATTTTTGTATACAACGTGAATTAGTTATTGAGGCTTATTTTGTCCCAAGTAGTAATTAATTTCCAAATACACTTTACTAAATAATCCATATTTGTACTTGTGGGACTATATTTATTACCAATTATTTTTCCAAATATAAATGGTTCCCTTTCTGAGTTCTGTTTTTGGTTTATTTATTTATCAACAGATATCATATTATTTTTACTAAATGGATGTTAGGTTTATCTAAATATCTGGAAGGAGGACACCTCTCTTATGCTTCTTTTTTTAAAAACTTTTATTTAATAAATATAAATTTCCAAAGTACAAATTTTGAATTATAGCAGCTTTCCACCCCATAACCTCCCTACCCCCGCAACCATCCCATCTCCCACTCCCTCTCCAATCCCATTCTTCATCACGATTCATCTTCGATTATCTTTATATACAGAAGATCAACTTAGTATATACTAAGTAAAGATTTCAACAAACTGCACCCACAAAGACACATAAAGTATAGAATACTGTTTGGGTAGTAGTTTTACCATTAATTTGCATAGTACAACACATTAAAGACGGAAGTCCTTCATGGGCAGCAGGTGCACAGTGACTCCCGTTGCTGATTTAACAATTGACACTCTTATTTATGACATCAGTAAACTTATGCTTCTTTTTAAAAATAAATTAACAATTTTCAATTGAAAGACAGAGAACTAGCATCTGCTAGTTCACTCCCCACATGTTCAAAATAGCCAGGTCTGGGTCACACCAATGCCGGTAGCCCAGAACCCAGTCTGAGTTTCCCGCATGGGTTACAGAGACTCAAGTACATGAGCTCCCACCTACTACCTGTAAGAGTGCACATAGCAGGACACCGGCTTGGAAGCAGAAAAGCCTAATGGAGGACCCATTTCTCACATGAGATGCCACTGTCCTTAGGGATGCTCCAACTGCTGTGCCAAATGTTTGCTCCTCTTAATCATCTTTTTATGGATCTTTACTATCCTAAATAAAGTTTAGAAGGAGTTTGCGAAGTCTTCAACAAGATCCAGCTATAATTTTGATTGAGATTGGCTTGAGTTCACTAACTAATTTAAGGGAGATATATTTCATAATGATGAGTTGCCCTAACCATAAATATAGACTATCTTCCCATTTAGTTACAGCTGTTTTAAGTCCTTTATTTTTTTATTTTTTTGACAGGCAGAGTGGACAGCGAGAGAAAGAGACAGAGAGAAAGGTCTTCCTTTGCCGTTGGTTCACCCTCCAATGGCCGCCGCGGCCAGCGCGCTGCGGCCAGCGCACCGCGCTGATCCGATGGCAGGAGCCAGGAGCCAGGTGCTTTTCCTGGTCTCCCATGGGGTGCAGGGCCCAAGCACCTGGGCCATCCTCCACTGCACTCCCTGGCCACAGCAGAGAGCTGGCCTGGAAGAGGGGCAACCGGGACAGAATCCGGCGCCCCAACCGGGACTAGAACCCGGTGTGCCGGCGCCGCAAGGCGGAGGATTAGCCTAGTGAGCTGAGGCACTGGCTAAGTCCTTTTTTTTTTTAAAGACTTATATATTTATTTGAAAGGCAGAGTTAACAAAGAGGGAGAGACAGAAAGCGAGATAAAGAGAGGAGAGAGAGAGAGAGAGAGGGAGAGAGAGAGAGGTCTTCCATCTGCTGGTTCTCTCCCCAAATGGCCAAAACAGCTGGAGCTGGGCCAATCTTAAGCCAGGAGCTTGGAGCTTCTTCCACGTCTCCCAAATGAGTGCAAGGGCCCAAGAAATTGAAGCATCATCTGCTGCTTTCCGAGTCCATAGCACAGAGCTGGATCAGAAGTGGAGCAGGTGGGACTCAAATGGGTGCTCATATGGGATGCAGGCACTGCAGGCTGTGGCTTTACCCACTACGTCCCAGCACTGGTCCCTTAAGTCCTTTAACAAAGTCATTATCTTCATGAAAATGATGTTCATTTAAGAATATCATTAGGGTTATTTTAGAACACATAACAGAACACATAAGTTCTGTTACTTTTGTAAATTGTGTCACATCCTTTCTCTTAGATTATTGTTAATATGCAGCAGAAGTCAGCAAACTTTTTCTTGTAAGTGGCCAGATGGTAAATAATTTAGGCTTGTGGGCCAGCACATCTCTATTATAACCATTCAATTCTGTTCCAGTAACAAGAATGAAGCCCTAGACAACTTATTAACAAATGGGCATGACTACTACATTCCAATAAAAATTTACATATAAAAATGTTAACATCTAGATTGGTCAGCAAGCAGTAGCCTGTTGACTCCCATGGTCAGGAATGGTATTAATTTGTTTTAGATGTTTCATGCAACAACCTTTCTGAACTCTTTAATTAGTTACAATAATTGGTTTGTTGATTATCTATAGTACTTTAAATTATTGATGCACATATTATCTATAAATAATGGACCCTTATCTCTAACTTTCTAATTATTAAACATTCATTTCTTTTTCCCTTATTACAAAACTGACCAAGATCTTTATTATTGCACTAAAAATACTGATGGTGTTATGCATTCTTGTGTTGTTCCTACTCTTATTGAGAAAAACTCTAGCATTTTTTTTCAGCAAATTTTCTATTCGGGTTTTAATAATCTTTATCACTTGATAAAGTTCAGGACAACCCCTTATATTTCTGGTTTTATGAGATGTCTTATACTATTTAATATTAATAATTATTTCATTAGTATAATAAACCTTCACAAAATATGATGTATTTTTCTTTTTATATAAAGCATTTTGAGTTGAAAATACATGCAAAACAGATATTAAACTTATAGTGCAACGAGTTCTGATAAATGAGTAAACCCAGCTAATCATGATCCCAGTCAGGACATAGATCACTACTAATTAAAATAAAAAACACACACATACACATTTATCCTTTTACAGTCATTTTATCTCTAATTCTAAACCCAGGATATAAATAATTTGTCTTGTGTCACTATAAGATTAGGTTTGCTTGTTTTGGATTTTCATACAAATTAAACCATATAATATGTTGTTTCATATCAGTTTCCCTTTATTACAAGTAATCCATTCCTTTTTATTGCTGAGTAGTTTTCCATTTGTTTAATGTAGCAGCATTTGTAAGTCACCCATTAAATAATGTTTTTGAGATATCTCCAGATTTGAACTATCATGAATAAATCTGCTATGAACATTTGTGTTTAAGTTTTTGGGTGGACATATGTTTTCATTTTACTTGGATAAATACCTACAGGGGGCATTGCTGAGTTCACCTATGAAGTGTCTATTATCTTCTTAAAACTGCCAAAGTATTTTCAAAGCTGTTATGTTTCAGACACATGAAAAAATGCTCTGGATCACTAGCCTTCAGGGAAATGCAAATAAAATCCACAATGATGTTTCACCTCACCCCAGTTAGAATGTCTCTCATACAGAAATCAAAACACAATAAATGCTGGCAAGGATATGGGGAAAAAGATTCCCTTATCCACTGTTGGTGGGGATGCAAACAATGCAACCATTGTGGAAAAAGTATGGAGATCCTCAGAAAGCTGCAAAGACCAACCACATGACCCCGCCATCCCACTCCCAGGAATTTACACAAGGAAAATGAAATTGGCATATGAAAGAGTTATCCGTTTCCTCATGTGTGTTGAAGCTCAATTGACAATCACTAAGCTATGGAATCAACCCAGAAGCTCATCAACCAATGACTGGATAAAGAAAATGTGGTATATATACACAATGGAATATTATTCAGAAAAAAGAATGAAATCCTGTCTTTCACAACAAAATGGATGCAACTGGAAACCATTATACTTAATGAAATAAGCCAGTCCCCAAAAGACAAATACTGTATGCTTCCCCTGATCTGTGGTAACTGATAGAGTACAAAAAATGTAATATATAATTATTCACATTGCAATCTGCATAAAATTACTCCTGTGCATATGTTGCTGAAAGGAAATGCTTAAAGTCTAAATAAACTTAAATTATTATCTTATAACCACACAGGAAATATTTACATGTTACATTGTCATTGGCTTTATCTCATTGAAAGAAATTATGAATGACTAATTGACCCTCCAAAAGTATATGGGTCAAATGGTCACTTTTCCATTCAATTATTGTTAACAGTGCATATTCCCACTAAACTAGGGTGTTTTTGCTTTTTACTTGTTAAACTTCTTATTCAGTGAAGTATTAAATATTTTTACTGCAATGTAAACTTAAAATATGTTATCTCAAAAATTAAACAAAATAAAACAGAAAGAAAGGTAAAAATGAAGAGAGTGGGAGGGAAGAGGGTGGTAGGGGATAGAGGAAAGAAATATCATATTCTTAGGCTTGTATCTACAAATCATATTGAATCTCTTAAAAATAAAAAATGAAAATGAAAAACGTTATTATGTTATTTCAAAGTGGTATAGTGTTCGGAGCATTTATCACTTCCACAAACAGCATATGACAGTTTCAGTTCCTTCAAATTCTGACCAGTAGTTGACACTGGCAGTAGTTTTGATTTTAATCATTCATGTACGATTATATTGCTCCATCTTGATGATGATTTAAATTTATTGTTCCTTAAGACTAATAATGTTGAATATATTTTCATGTGCTTATTGATCAGTCTTTTTCTTTTAAGAAGTGTTGTTCAAATCTTTTTGCCCATTGTATGTTGTGTTCTTTGGTTGTTTTATTGCTTCTTGTAGAATATTTTTTGGATATGATTAAAATATACATTGCAAACATTTCCTTCCAGCCTGGTGATTATTTTTTTTCATTTCCTTTTTCCAAGATCAGATATTTTCAATTTTAAAGGATGTTTTTATTTATTTGAAAGACAGAGAGACAAAGAGACAGAAGCAGAGACAGAGATCTATTTACTGATTTAATCCAAGAATGCCTACAACAACTGA